>NC_135724.1:13919918-14269918 GCF_964656455.1 Halichoerus grypus
GAGTCCATGTGAAAGATTTTGGTCTTCTGGGGAGGGAGGGGTAGTTGTGGTCAAATTCATACTGTCCTGATTCCTCTTTTTTCATCATCTGTCCGTCCCTGGCATATTCTACTTTACCACCTGCACGTATAAATGTAGCCACACCTCTTTTATTTTTCCTATTAATTGCTGGAGCCCCATATGTCAAATTGCTCACCTGTGAAGTCTCCCCCTCTAGTCATCCAAGAACCCCAAGCTCTTACTCAATCCAAAGGGAACAGATTTTCCTTCCAAATACCCCTGAGAGAGGCTGAGAAAGGCTAGCGAGCTCAGCTGTGCATTGTCACAGTCTCTGGTCACTGTCCAACACTGTCCCACTCATACAGATACTGTGGACTGCCGAGGGGAGGGAAGGCTCCAGGGTTAAAATCACATTTACCTTGCTCACGCACAGCCTTAGTCTCCAGAGCAGAGTCAGAGGTGCTGGGCCCCAGGTGCACCCACCTGTCCAGCCCAACCTTCACCACCAGTGCAAGAGCCCCTTGGGAGCCCTTGTTGTCCTTCCTGCTGAGGGACCTCACTAGGATCCTCCTGATCCTTCAAGAAGCTCCCTAGTGTTGACCCTCTCAGGAAGCTGCTCTGTCCCCCAGCACTAGCTCTGCAGACCAAGGGGCAAATGTGGAGGCATTTTTGTCAGGAGACAACAGCTCCCTTACCCTCCAGGCCAACAAGACACTACCTGGCCCTACATTCAGGTGACCGACAGCCTTTCCCGAGGCCACCTGCTCTCTCCATTTCCACACACAGAAGATAAGAGTTTGTCTTTACTTTTTTTCCTCCTTACACAGTCACTCATTATTATAATATTATGAATATAAAAATAATGAAATCAGAAAATATCAATAGAAAAACATTCCATATTTCCTCAACCAATAACAGACATTTATGTCGGCATGTTTATCACAAACTCACAGTTTCCATGGTTGAACGTGCTCCCTAGAAGTGTGCCTGCTTCATTCCAGAAAGCCTTATAGGATGTGACAGTCCACTGAGTAAGTGGTGGCTCTCGGCCCTGACACTGAGAGTCCCACTGTGAAAAGAGTTTTTATTGTGGAAAACATTTACTCTGAATAAATATTACTGGTATACATCTCCCAAAACTTAATTTTTTTAGAAAATAAAAAATCGTGGACTGCAGATTAACGCCACAATGAGATACTATACGTCTAGCAGAATGGCTAAAATTAAAACAAATAACTGACAATACCAAGTGCTGATGAGAGCATGGAACAACTGGACTCTCATTCATTGCTGACCTGAGCGCAAAATGGCACAGCCACTTAGAGAAAAGATTTTGCAATTCCATATATATATTTACCCTATGACCCCACAATCCCACTCCTAGGAGAAATGAAAACACATGTCCACACAAGTTTTTATAGCAGCTTTATTTGTAATCGCCCCAAATTGGAAGGAATCCAAAGGTTGGTGAACAGATAAACTGTGGTACATCCTTACCACGGAATACTATGCAGCCATCAAAAGGAGCCAAGTACTGAAGCACCCAACAACTTAGATGCAGCCCAAGGGCATTATGCTGGAAGAAGCCAAACTCAAATGGATTCCATTCATACGACATTCCGGAAAAGGCAACACTATAAGGACAGAGAACAGATAGTGGTTGCCCGGGGGTGGGGGTAAAACAAAGAGGATTGATTACAAAGGGAAACAGGAAATCTTAGGGTGCTGAAAATAGTCTCTATCTTGATTGTGGTGGTTACACAACCATAAATTTTTGTCAAAAACTTATACTAAAACTGTATACCTAAAAAGTGTAATGGAGCAAATAGAAGAGTCGCTGCTGAGGGGAGGGGAGGCTCCAGGGTTAAAATCTCCCCTAAAAAGGGGAGAATCTTACTGGATATAAATCACAAACTCAATAAACCTGATAGGAAAAATTATGTTTGTTTTCCCACTGAGAAAAAGCTCTTTTAAGAACCTTAAATATGTATTTTTTTTTTTCATGGTTCCTTTGTCATTGGAATAGGCCATGAAAGCCAGTAAGTTGAATTTGCTTTTCCATTTGAGGGTAAGATGTTTTACTGCCTCTGCCTAAATTAAGACAACTCGTCAGAGTCTCGTCACGAGGAGGTAGTTTTCTCATGACTTTATAGTCCACATAGCCTTGTTTTTAGGGCTACACCTGCCCATAAGAAATCAACAGCCTAAGTCACAGGGAAGGGCTCCAGTCCACCCCCAACCCCGAAGGGGCTTGGGCCTATAATGCCACCTCTTCCAAGCTGGTGTCAATTTATTATGCTTCCCAAACTGGGAGAAAAAGAAACAGCCTTTCAACCTGCACATCCCGGTATCCCTCACTCTCCCCAAATGTCAGAGGCCAGGACAGAAAGGCCCCCCAGTGCCCATTTTGATTGTACTGGCCAGTGAAGGCAGTATACTGGGGGCCTACACGGCATAAGCCCCCTTCCCTCCATGTGGCATCAGGAGATGACAACTTTGGGTCAGCTACCACAGTCTTATGAATTTACAATGGAAAAGGCGCACCTCTCGGACCTAGTTTCAAAGAGTGGGAAGGTGTCTGAGGTGGGCAGCAGGGTTAGTTAATAGTTGTGTGGCCCGACTCAGGAAGTGGACACGACGTCTGAGGCCACCACTGTGTCCAGGAATGGACAGCTGTAAGAGACAGGGGGAGGGTGACGTGTAACAGATGGTCTCTCCCACTAACATCTTCCAGGAGCTCTGCTGGTGCACGGTTGTCTCTCATCCCATCCCATCCTCACCCCAACCCTATAAACTAATAGGGTGATCTTCAATTTGCACACGTGGGAAGTGGAGCTAAGGAGGGTGGCTGCACGAGGGAAGTCAGGAAGCAGCAGGGCTGGCTCTGGACTCCGGGTCTGCCTGCGACTCTTCTATTTGCTCCATTACACGGGGGATCAGGGGAACGTCTCCAGTGCCTCGCGGTAGAAGGAAGATACTGGAAACGTCCTGGAATTTGTCATTTTAACTTTTATGCTATTGGCAATCTTATTCTTAAATGAAGATTTTGGGGGGGAAAGTGTTCCTGCATGTCAGTTTTACTAAGGGGAATGGAGGAAAGAGATGCAAACTAAGCAGGGGTTTCAACTTCACCCTGGGGTCAAGGTAACTGTGCAGTAACGAGGTGGACAGACCTAGAGAGAGAGTCAGGCTCACAAGAGCATGAGAAGCCAGGGTGAAGGGAATCATCGAAGGTCACAATCAGAGGTCACTTAGGTGTCCCTCCCCACTTGGAAATGTATTCTGTGCTCCCCTTGTTCAGACCTTGGGGGACACTGAGTTGTTTTCCTAAGGGAGGCAGTTCCTTAGTGGGGGCAGCCATGGGGGTGTCGGGCCAGGGTCTCCAGCATCTGTGGCCCCCTGCCCCTCTGGGCTTGGCTTCAGTGATTCCACCCGACATGCTGTGCCTGCTGCTGGCCCCACCAGTGCCCAATTTTGGGTCCCCACCTCTTTTTGGCAAGGCATTGTTGCAAGGCAGTCTGTTCACCGGCCAGCACAGCCCCTCCTTGGCGGCAGTTGGGGGGGGGGGGTAAGGGTGCGGGCGGGGACGGCATGCTGTGGCAGGAATTCCAGATAATCTCTGTTCCCAGAAGCTCCTCTGGTGCCCTATTGCAGAGCAATGTCCAAGGTCTTCCCTAACTCTCTAGGATGTCCCCAGATGCCTTAGGACTCTAGCTAGCTTCACCTCCTTTCTCAGGGATGCTCAGGGCCCAAGCATAAATAAAAATGATGACTCACCAACTGAATGTTTAGGCCTTTGAATGCTTATTCCCTCCCCTTAAAGGGGGCTATGCAACTGGTGCCCAGAGCACCCCACAGCTCCCCAGAGCAGATGGCCAAGGGGAGCCATGTACCCTTGGAGACTGTCAAAGAGCAAATGTTTCAAAATGACACCTCTTCCACCAGAGACAGAACCTTTGCTCAAACTCACTCTTTTGCCCAGTACCTAACCATAAATAGTTTGTTGAGTCAGCACAAAGAGTGAACGTGACATCTTTTATCTGTTTATATAACAGGTTCCTCTACCCAAGTGTCTCATCGGTTTTCTTGACTTTACAAATAGTCGCTTTTCAATGACCTGTGCCAATGGAATGCACTAGTACAGTCGACCCCGGTCCCCAACCATGGATGTTTGGCTTTGGAAGGAATTTCAATACTTAAATATGGATGTGGGTGTCTCTCTGTAGGAATGTGATCACCAGTGATGGAAGCACTCCTTAGGGGCTAGGAACATCCCTCTCCTGCTCCCAGATGAGCTCTGGGAGCGTTTTATTCCGCACCATTTTATTCTGAACAATACTCCAATGGTAGACAGATGGTAAAAGGGACTCATTCTTCCCCTCCCTGCATCCATCCCTCTTCCTCTCTCACACTGCAGCTCTTCCCGCTTAGAGCAGGGGGGTCTGTCTCCCCCAACTCTTGAAACTGGGCTGCCCCTGTGTCTTGCTTTGGCCAACAGAGTGTGGCAGAAGTCACAGCATACCAGTTTGAGCATTGGCCTCAAAAAGCCTGGCACACTTGCTCTCTCAGAAACCTGCCACCACCAGAGAGCAAGGCCAGACTAGCTTGCTGAAAGGATGAGGGAGCACATGGGGACTGTTTAGTCTGGCCCCACTAACCCCAGCCAGCAAGCCAGCCAGCCAGCCTGCACATGGGTAAGCAAGTCTTACCGGGCTCACCCAGGCCTGAAGAACCAGCCAAGCTGAGCCAACCCACAGAATAAAGGGTGGTTGCTTTAAGCCACTATGTTTGGGGGTGCTTGTTACATAGCAGGAACCCCTTCCTCTCGCCACAGGAAGGTTCGAGTACATCACATTCCAACTGCTCTTTGCACTTACAGGTAGAGAGAGAAATGAATTCTTCCTTCTTCTGGTAGTGGAGCTAAATGTGGGCAGGAGACCCTAGACTCCATTTCCCTTTCAACTCTTTCACTGCACAGCCAACCTGTATTTTAAAGAATTTTCTTATGAGATCAACAGCAGATACATCGTCAAAGCAAAGCATTTTCTGTCTCAACTCTGTTGTTGAGGGTTCCACCGATAAGAAATAACATAACCAACATTTGACACCACAGTGGACCAGAGATCAGGAATAAGTCACATCAATTATTTTACAAAGAGCCCCGTTCAAGCAAGCCATGAAAAAAAAAAACTTTTATGGTGAACTCTAAGTTTAATAATCTCTTTAGCACATTCCCCCCAAATTTTTCATTATTGTCTTCATTTTATTCTGTTTACATCTGTCATATATGTCTCTGTAATACATAGACACAGACCTCTATTTGCCATACATTTCTACCACTTAACTGTCTTTGGATCAATATTGAATGTGGGGATCAGGGTGGGAAAGAATACCACCTTTTTCTGAAAGTAGATTCTTATGTATTTATTTAGCACCTTTTATTGAAGGAGCTCAAGATACTTAAACATTCACTGTAACATCCTTTTGTTTTCTCTGGGTAAGTGTCAAAAATGATCACTAGTGCTTTTTTATAGAAAGAAATATGAAAGCACAGAAAGGTGAAAGTAGTATCATGAGATGATGATAGTCACGGTAGAGACTCAGGTGTTTAGCTTTAGCATTCTACTCTGTGAACCACATTTTGTCTGTTTAATACACTCCATATCAAAAGGTATAGTGGTTTCTTCCATTTTTATGACATCTCTCTTTGGATGGATGTTAACTAAATGGGCAGAACAGACAGTAAATTCCCACAAACTAATCATCCCGGCAGTGCAGTTACTTCCTGCAGCCTTTTATGTAAGCTAAGAAGTCCCATAAATTATAGAGCCACCCTCTGCTTCTCCATTAAAAATTATAATTGAGGGGCACCTGGGCGGCTCAGTCAGTTAAGCATCTGACTCTTGATTTCGGCTCGGGTCATGATCTCAGGGTGGTGAGATGGAGCCCTGCGTCGGGCTCTGCACTGGGTGTGGAGCCTGCTTAAGATTCTCTTTCCCTCTCCCTCTAACCCCCTCCACCCCTCCAATCATGCTCTCTCTCTCTCAAAAAAAAAAAAAAAAAAAAAAGTCATAATTGACTGCTACTATTCCAGCACTTCCAAGAGATCTGCAACCAGTAAGGAGAAACCAGTGACCAATGGTCATTCCTTCAGCTGGGCACCTGTGGCCATTTAAGTCTGGACACTGACCACTATTAGCACTCTTAAAACCTACCAGATCCACAAAATTAATTTTAATGTGCTTAGGTATTTTAACTTTTCTTTGGTATATGAGAATAAATACTCACTGACCACAACAGATGGAAGAACCCAGGTATTTCCTTTCAATCTGACTCATGCTGTGTGTTTCCTCACAAGCAGGCTGATCTAAGAGAAAAGTATCTCTGTGATAAGTTTTCTTAAATTCACAATATGAGGATTTGGTTTTTAAATAAGATGCTTTGGAAAATAGCAGAAATGTTTTTCATTTCTACAAGGCTAAATTACAGATGCACAATTATTTAGGAAGAAAATAGGGTCTATTGCCTAAACACACTTATGCACTTCTTATCTAGAAAAAGAAAACACAAATTAACATTTCAGTTTTATCCCTTCTTTCTTTTTTTTTTAAAAGATTTTATTTATTACTTATTTGAAAGAGAGAGCAGGAGGAGGGGCAGAGGGAATTTCAAGCAGAGTCAGAGACCCTGAGATCATGACCTGAGTGGAAACCAAGAGTGGGATGCTTAACTGACTGAGCCACCCAGGTGCCCCATCCCTGCTTTCTTGAATTTCCCTGGCAGCTGCTTTTCACCCTGTACTCGGGCTATCCTGTGTCCTATTCATTTCTCACGTATTTTTGAGAGAGACATTAAGAATAAGAACGCCAAGCTGCAGCAACTTGGATTTTAGAGATTTAGTTACCAAAGTACCTGATTGCCTCTGCTGGAATGAGTAAATACATTCACCTCAGGGGTGAGCCATTTTTGGGGTGAGGAAAAGAAGGATACATTACAGCTTAGTTCTGCCTGTGGATTGACAGAAACTTAAAAACATTCAGGGGGAAAGTAGGGTTTCCCTTTTTCCTTCCTTTAAAAAAAACACGAGAACACAGGAAATTTTTCAAAAACGAAAATCCTCTCCATTTGCTCCTGAGCCTCCCTCTAGGCTTCACAGTCCTGGCCTTTTCACCGAAAGTGCTTAGTACAGACCTCCCTGCCTACCCCCCCCCCAAAAAAAAACCCATCACCAAAACACAGGCAACCTACTTTCAAGAAGGGGTGCAAAAGAAAATATATAAAGAAGACCAGCACCCTTAGGAGAATTTTCAAGAAAACCCTTACAGAGTAAAAACAAAAGGGGGGGAGAGTATCAAGAAAATGTTATGGAAATGAAATACAAACATAAGGGGAAAAAACGGACCCAAAGAGAACAGAACAACCATTAAAACAGATGCCATAAAGAGACAAACTACTGATGAAATGATAATGGGGAATAGGAGGGGACGGAGGAAAACCCTAAAAGGAGGTAAAAAGTGGAGCGACGTGTACCTGTGTCATCAGTTGATACGTGACTGTGGGTATCAGTAAATGGTCATAACAATTGCAGGTTTTTAAAAAGTGCCCGATTCTACAAAGAGCAAGGTGGGCGCTGAATGTCGGGCCATTTGACGCGGATGTACCGAAAGGGAGGGCCGTCAGGGAGCAGAGCCGGACCACCGCCCCGCCCAGGCGCAGGTGCGCGCCGTCCCCAGGCCCCGCCCAGGCGCCGGTGCCAGCCCCACCCCCCGGCCCCGCCCAGGCGCAGGTGCCCCTGGCTCCCGGGTGGGGTAGAGACGCGGCCCCTGTGGTGCCCGCGGAGGCCGGGCTGGAGACCCAGAGATCGGAGCCCGCCCCCAGGCAAGGCGGCTCCGAGGGGCGCCGAGAGCCGCTGCGGGTCCCCGGCCGCTCAGCGCCGTGCCCCTGTCGCGCCGGCCTCGGCCTCCCCCTGCTCCTGCACCGGCCGCGACGCCTTGTCGGGCCCGGGGGCGCCGCGCTCCTGCAGCCCCCCGCCCGGGCGCGCGTCCAGGCCGGCGCACGGGTCCGGGAAGCGCGGCGCGAGGCCGGCGAACGAGTCGCAGCGCGGCGGGCTCTCCTCCTGCACCGGGCGGCCCACCGGCTCCCCCGCGCCGCTGCCCGGCCCTGCCGGGCCCTCCTGGGAGTTCTGGCTGACGTAGACCACGATGATGTCGCCCTTGAAGTTCATCACCTGCCCGCTGGAAATAAACGTGGAGTTACTGTTTCCAGTCACATTTCCTACAAGGGGAGAGGAAGAGAGAACACGCAGAAGGTGAGTCATCAATTCTTGATGAGAACTTGGTCTTGTGAGAGGGAAGTTTCCCAAGGCAACAGGCTGTTCTAGCAGCGGCCTCCCCTCACCGACACGTCTCTAAAGTGCATCGGACACTCCCACTGGTTCCTTCATTTGTCAGCTCACCAGGACCGACTGAGGCAGAGGAAGGAGGGAGAGAGAAGGCGAAAGAGAAGCAAGACTACGGGCCATGCTCCAGTTTTGTCGTCTGCCACATGGGACTCAGGATACCGGCAGGAGAGCACACCAGGTGTTAGACTGTAACAGGTGCAGCCGTTACCTGGGAAGGGGTGTGCGTGCGGGAGATGCAACGGCCGCAAACAGCAAATGCATCAGTAAGGGAACGCGCCGCTGGAGGGAAGGTCGTTGCCTGATAGGACCCTGGAGCCCACCAGCCCAGCCTCCCCGGCGACCAGAGTGTCACACCTTTGTACTTCCACAGAGGTCCCTAATAGTTCAGCCCTGGAGGGGCATGGGTCCACCCAGGCTCAGTATTTAGCAGAGGTTAAATCAATTTCCTTAACACCTTTAACTCCTGGAACAAAAGAGATTCATAAGACTAAAATGGAAAAAAGAAATCCTATAAATCACTCTTTCCTTCTGAACCCTGAGAGGTGATTTGTCCCTAGGGGGTCTACCATCACTTCTTTGTGGGTGACTAGATTTGACCAGTCTTGAATTGATGAGCCTTTTGGGAAACAAATAGAAAGTTCAACAAGTGTTAGGAAACTTGCTACTCTTATTACTCTTCTATTTTAAAAATTGATAACTCTAGAAATGACCCAGGTGAAAATAAATGCCATAAACCAAGCAGATGCAGAAATGTCCCAACACTCAGTATCAGAAACAGAATCTTTCATTCTGAGAAGAGATGAACATCAAAATGGCTCCTCACTGTTAACTTTTTTTCTCATCTACTGTGACCCAGCTTTAATAATTTATACAACTTTCTATCACCACTCCACAAGAAGAGATTTTCCCCAAGTTTGGAAAGCATGTTTTGGATGGTCTGACTAAAATACCAACAGCCTACAGGAAATCCCATTGGGGAGCCTTCCCTCCACCCACAAAGTACCTTCAGAGAAGCTGAGATGGAGGCCCAGTGACCCAGGAAACTATAAGGATTTCAAATGAAAACAGATTTCAAGTGTGAGCAACAAATCAAAAAGATTTATGACTCATGCTATTTCTCTCATAGGCAGTTGTATGGGGTATATTTCAAGTTGCTGGTGGGGATTTATTTGCCTAATGACCCCCCACCCAAACAACAAGGGGGAGGCCAGCTAGTGTTTCCATTCACCAGCTAGCTGGATCACTCCATGTCCTCTGAAATATACCAACAGGTGCTCCTAACATACGGTGTACTCTACGCTAGGAGTCTACTTTCTAGTATGTCTATGCCTTTCTTCTCCCACCAGTTACTGAGTTAGTTCTGTTGTTTTTACCAGTTGAACTCATTAGGAAATCTAATTAACTATATATTTTGTAAAGTGGTGAAATGTAAGTGTGATAAAAAAGGGGAACTGTTTCTGTAAAAACTCAAGTGCATGCAAGACCCAAATAAAAGTGAGTCACACTCAACGCAAAAGACAACATCCACAAACGGCTGAACTAGTAGGTAAGGAGACATGGGCAAGAGAACTGTTGAAAAAAGATACAAAACAAAACACATGAAAAGGGCAGAAGGATACTGGGCTCAAATTTGCTTTGCAAATGTCTACAATTTCTCATGCCACACTAAAGACAGAGAGAGTGGAAATTAAGATCACGAGGTTAATGTAAAAAAAAAACTATCATCAGCCAATACATATGGCCCTTTATTAAAAATAATCCTTGTGAATGTTATATGTTTTAAGTTTAAAAAGATGCCCAAGATATGGACTTGTAAATGACTGCTCCAAGTAACTCAGCAACTACTGACCCAGCGCCGGTACCGGGGCCTCTCCGGTGGCGGCAGCAGGAGTGAGACCGTGGCACGGAAGTCCTCCCAGTGGAGAGATCACTAGTTAACAGAAGTCAAAGTGAGAGGGGTGCCTGGGTGGCTCAGTCATTAAGCGTCTGCCTTCGGCTCAGGTCATGATCCCAGGGTCCTGGGATCGAGCCCCGCATCGAGCCCCGCATCGAGCCCCGCATCGAGCCCCGCATCGGGCTCCCTGCTCGGCAGGAAGCCTGCTTCTCCCTCTCCCACTCCCCCTGCTTGTGTTCCCTCTCTCGCTATCTCTCTCTCTCTCTGTCATATAAATAAATAAAATCTTAAAAGAAAAAAAGTTAAAGTGAGAAATTAACAACAGTATGAAGATACCATCAACATTCTATTCTAATTTAAATATACCATGTTTGTTTAATAAAAGCGATTTAAGAAGCTGTTTAAAAGTATGATTTTCTCGGTCTATTATTACAACATCAGCGACTGCTGGTTCTGTTGGTCTCAGTAGAATAATGGAGCGCTAACAGAGGGCATCACTAGCCCCTGTGTGATTGACTTATGGCTTTGAATTTAATCTCCCATCTTCTTCGTCCTCTTCATACGGAGATTTATCTACTGATGTCATGGTATATATGACTTCTCCCTCGTTTTAAATTTTATTTCCCAACAAATCATCCTCATGAATCCACACGCTGTTGTTTACCTTCTTCCTGGTCAGAATCTTCAGTTTGTCTGAGCTCAAGTCAAAGCCCATTTTTTCTTATCATCTTGCACATCAAGATCTTGTTTAATTATTCACATTAAGAATTTCATCCCATGCCAATTTACCTCGGGGCAAACAATATCTTTGATATATCCCATAGGATCTATATTCTTTTTTTCCATCTAAAATGGAACTCAAATCCTTTTGCCTAAGATATATTTAGACATTTCAGGATCCTCTGACTCAGACTGGATCAAGAATATTATTCTTTTGGGGGTGGGGGAGGGACAGAATGGGGGGTGGACAAGAACAAGGCCTTTAATTTCCTGATAATTAGGATGTAAAGAAAAGGTATCTAGAAGAGTATAAGATTCTAAAGCAATTTTATTCTTCATTTTCTTTCTTTTCTTTTTTTTACTCAAGGTACAATTAATGACAAAAACCACCTTCGACCAAGTCCAAGCCCATTCCGTACTGCCGACTTTTATGAGAGTAGTAACCTGGTACAGACTGAACTTCCTTAAAAAGCTCTACTGATCTGCCAATGACAGTAAGTGGCTACGGAGCTGTCTTCATGGGCACATGACCTGTGCGGTTAATGGTGCCCGACCCTCAGAAGGCCATGCTTGATTAAATGCTCTGCTGTCATCATCTTGGATTTCTTACTAATTTTTGCACATGGACACCTCGTGTTTTCATTTTTCACTGGGCTCTGGAAATGATGTAGCGGGTCCTGAGTAGCAGGCAGCTCTTAGGAGTATTGCTCTGGGTTCTTCCCCCACACCAATGCTTTAATTCAGTGTCACTCTTTTTGGAGGTAACCTCTTATAAGTTGGATGTCTTTCAGTATCGCAGAAGTGTTTGTGAATCTGATTTTCTGTACTGATAAAGAACTCGATGTTTGGGAAGACACTGAGTCCCAGAGGCTATCTACGGTGCCACTACAACACGGATCCTATGATATGTTTCCCTGATGTTCAAAGCCACTTGTCATTTGTGGTGAAATGTTCGACACCAACTTTCTGGTGTAGCACTGAGGCTCGTCCCTTTAAGAAAAAGTCTAGTGATGGTATCAATGGTACCTTTGATGCTTTGCCTATAGTCTAGAGTCTTGGTTTCTTTAAAGTGCAATGAGAACCAAGCCACCTGCCAAGCAGTCTAAGTGCAGAATCCTTCTAGAGTTGTCTTCCCTCAACGTTCATAGTTGTCTCATCCACCTCAGCTTCAACAGCAAAAAGATTTTAGCAACTCATTCTTTGAATAGTCCCAAAGCACTGAATGGTTTTCACAGAAATAGTTCTCATGCTTTTCAAACTCACTTCTTTTTACCAGCTCACCAGTTTTAATAGGATCAACTCACAGTCCCGGGACAGGGAACACCCATGGATTTAGTACGCACAGCCATTCACCAAGTGGGAGCAGAAGGGCCTGGGTGTTCTGGAGGGATCCATTAGGTGTGAGTAATCAGTGTACTGTGGGCTTACTCTACAGAGGGAGGGAAGAATGTGTGCTAATCTATGTTTAGGTGTACACGGTTAAGAGAGCACCCATTATAGTAACAATAGTAATGGAAACAACGCCCCCAATCCAGAATTTATTGAGTGCTCCCTCCACGCCAGGCTGGCTGCATTGCAAACACCAGCTCGCAGCTACTTTGCATGGGAGCATTCCAGGCTGGCTTCTTTCTCCCCTCTCTGCCTTAAGGAGGGAAACTGTCAAAGAGCCTTCTTTTTTCATGGCTTGTCTTAATGCAGACTCACCTGCCAGTCATCTAATAATGTCAATGTCATCCTGATTTTGTGGTCTCTGAAGAGCAGAAGGTACTCACTGCTGACTAAAGGGATGAGTTTTCAGTCTAGGAGGGTAAGAAGTAGGAAGCGACAGAGGAGAGAGCAGGGGTCTGGAAGCTCTCATCTGGTCCTGCTCGGCCCTCCCTAGCTGTGGGATTTGGGACAAGCCACCTAAGAACCTCTCCAGATTTCGGTCTGCTCGTTTGTGAAATGAGAATCAAGTTTCAAGCCCTGCTAGCCTGGCGGGTGCGGCCACACAGAGTAGCACACAATACCTGTTAAATGAAAGAAGAAATGAATGAATGAACACCCGCAGGATGGTGTAAGGGTCAAACGAAGATGGATTTGAAAATGCTCGGGGAATCGCAGAGAATCAGTCACAGGGACGCTGATGGCATTACTGCTCCCGGCAGGTGGACGTCCAAGGGAGAGAGATGGGGGGAATGTGCTGGGCAGTAATGTTATTTTTCCATCCATGTCTTGTTGGCGGATCTCAACATGTCTTAAGGACCAAGAGGGCACTTTCCTCCGGAAATCTAACCAACTTTTGTTTTCTTTGCTGAACTAATTCATCATTATGACTGTCACTGGTTTGAACGCTCGTCTATATCGTTCTGCACTAAACCCCCACAGTCTTGCTTCTCCTCACACAAGTCAGTGATGACTTGCCTGTAGCACAGGGTTTAGAATGAGTTGGTAATATCCTTCTCCTGTAATACACGTAAGTCCTGAATTGTCCTTCTCAATAGCAAATAATTCCTTACAATGTGCTTTCTACCTTTTAGGACAGAAAGGTGTTATAGGGTTATGCAAGTAGACCAGAGAGGGCAAGTCAGTGGGTCCCCATGTCAGCAAGTTGCATGATTGTGTGGGTGCTGTGAGGCCTCCTTTTGGGCATGGCTGGATAGCTCCTGTAGTTGACATCTGCCCCAAAGGGGTAACTCTTTCCACTGAGGGCCAAGGAAGCCCCAGATTGTTCTGCTGTTGGGGGGGGCGGGCGGAAGCCCTTGTTGGTAGCTGGTAAGGGGAAATAGGAAAAGGGAAGGAGGGTGTAGATGAGGCTTATCCAAGATGCCTTACAAAGGCCTGAGACTAGTCTATTCAGCCTCCAGGAATACAAGGCAAAGCAAGGGCCCGTCACTACCCCCTTCCTTCCCTTCCTCGGCTGTCCTCTGACACCTTTCCCTTGCTAGGCTGCCCCTGGCATTGATCTTAACTTTACTGTCACTTGAGAAAAAGATGGGGTTGGAGGTATATGAAGGAAAGAGCTTTCCTCACAAAAGAATCGGGGATAGTGAAAATAGTACCTTCTGGAGACAGCTGGTGGAAGGGAGGTGACCCATAGGCCAAGGTAGCCATCCCTTGCTGCACAGACCCTAGTGTCCCTGCCCATGGAACTTTCTGGGCCTGGCCTGGCTACGGCCCCTCGCTCAGCCAGAGTAGTCAGCTATCCCAGACCCTTATTCTGCGGCACACTGGAGACTCTCCAACACACAGTGAACAAAGGAAATCAATATTGATGGCGCCAATTTAATGGCAGCAGAACAGCGGCTTAAGGTACAGGCCTCACAATCAGATGATCAGGAGGTCAAAATAGTCTCCTCATCTCTCAACACGAGGTGACTGGGACTTGTATTTGAGGCTACCTAAAAGTGGGATTTGAGAGCCAGAATGACAGGAGGATTTTTCCTAAATTAGAAAGTTTGAAGAATTTCTAACATTTAAAATGGGTTGGTTGGGTTAACATTAATATTTAATGTGACTTAACTAACAATATCTTCAGGTAACTCGAGACAGTTAAAAATAGCATTGAAGTCAACGGAAACAATGGACAAATGAACTGTCCCATCCTAACTAGAAAGATGTCTACACTTTGCTAAGTCCATGCTTGACATGGCAGCTCCATGGAATCTCTCTTGGGCAGAGAAAAACAAGCTTTGTTTTAAGAACTCAGTCTCTGCAGAATTCACATTTTTAAGCAAGGTAATACACACTCTTCTTCCCAAAAGCTTATTATGTTGTTTAAAATGCATAACGTATGAATATTAAATCACAAGAACTATAGCAAATAATACCACCCAATTGTCATGTAGATTTTCTCCCAAGGAACAGCACTAAAAATATACACAAATACACTCAAACTACCCAGACTACATGGAGTTCTTTTGGAATTTTTTAAAAACTTATATTTAACCCATATGCTTCTCATGTGATTTTCCTTTTTATGGAAATGCAAGCTCTGTTTTAGGCATTTGGAAGAAACTGAGTATATGATGATGATAAGGGAAGGGAAGCAGTATTTAATAGTTCCATTCTGAATCATGCTTGAAAGTTACTTAGAATGGCTTACGAATGAAACTCTTCCAAAATGAGCCCCATTAGAACAGAGAGAAAGCAAGCAGGACTGAATTAAAGTATACAGTAACCAAGTTTTTCATATACTTTGAAAGAATGCATTGACTTTTAGTATCAATGAATATTGCCAAACAACCAAATAATAAAATATCATTTTTAACTTACAGGGTCAATGAGCTAATACTTGCCCTTGCAGTACTTAGCTAAAAGCGAAACACAAGCTAGTGGATGGCATTCCAACCAGAAAGAAGAGAAAGTTAGAACTAGATAGAGTGTTGTCCATTGCTTGGGGGAGGGGGAGGGAAAGGGAAGAAAATTAAGGTAGGAGAACCTTTATCTGTCTTTTCAGGATGGAACCAGATGGTCAAAGATAGTCATTTCAAGAGAGGGGGACCCAGGGATGGGAGACTGAGGCTGGGGAGAAACGGGGTCAGTCAGGTGCCCTTCAACCTCCAGTGCCCTGGGCTCCCAGGAATCAGCCTTGGTGTGTCACTGCCATTTGGATGAACCAGCTCGCCTTGCCTCCTCTGCCCAGGACACTGAGGTCCGTCCAGGACAGCTCAGGCCAGTCCTTCCATCCCCTACTTGGCCTCCAGCTCCCAGAACAGACTAAAAATGTGGGAGGCTGAGAGTGACTTTAGGGAACAAACAGGGAGGTATGGTCTCCTGTTCCTCTAGTTACTCATGACTGGCTGAATGGATGACCTTCACACCCTGTGACTAAGCCGCCTCGGGAGATACTGGAAAGATCAGGTGTGGCGAAGGTCATGGAAATTCCCACTGAATGGTGTGCTACCTAGAGCCTGTTGTTGATAAAGGTGTGCGCCTGCCGGGCTCAGTGAGAAAGTCGGAAAGTGCACAGAAGGGCGGGGGGAGAGGGTGGCCGCTCAGCCAGCACACCTGCCCTCCCTGGTTCCAAAGTAGCACTGGAGTTGCGACTTGAAGGACAGGAGGAGGGGGCGCTCTGGAAAAGGGGACAGTGTGCGGACAGGGCGGCTCACACTAGCAGAAGCACATGACAGAGCAGAAGAGGCAAGTGAGAGGTGTCTGTAGTAAAAGGGGCTGGCTTTGGCCAAAACTGAGGTTGGAGGGCTTGGGGGAGAGAAGGCCGAGGGGTGGCAGGTGGGGGGGGAGGTGGGGTGCGGAAGGGGCGGCAGGCGGGGTGGGGGCAGGGGCAGCAGGCTGCCCAAGGCCTTGCTGTCTCACGTTACTGATTTCTTCAGTTATCCATTCCCTGACCTCAATCTCTACTTGTTTTGCCGGTTTTCCCAAGTCTCCGGGGCTCAGTAGACCCTCAATAAAGATACGATAGAAAAACAAATATGTAGTTGCTGTTCATTAATAACCACCGTGGACCCTGTAAATAAACAACTGTTTCCAACTCCAAAGCAGCCGAAGCAAGAAAGCGATTTCAGGAGGCAAAAGCAAGCCCCCGGCCACTACAGACGCGTTAGTTGTAAGAAGTGATTCTTTCTTTCATATGAACGAATTTTCAGGACACAGTGAGAATTCTCCAAACTCCAGGTGAAAGGATTTGTAACCAAGGGTGCCTCCATTATGTCATCAGGGTAGTAATTTAAGATGTAAATTAAGAAATGGTTTTATAAGACATAACCAAATATATGTTTTTCCCGTATTGGTCTTTGCTAATAATTCTCACCGTTCTTGAAGGGTTATAACATTGCTAGAATAACCTTAATGTTGGATATTATTTTCAAAAGTTATACTTGTAGAACTGTTTGAAGAACCATCATTCTCTTCAAAGGGATGCTGAGAGCAAAGGAGATACTCGTCCTTACTGAGGAAGTGCCCAATCATGTCATTTGATTTGGTTGTGTGTGTGTGTGTTTTAAATACCCACAAATAAAAATCTAAAACCTAAAAAAAAAGGCCACCTCTTTCAAGTCCCCAAGAGCAACAGTGGCTTTCAGGAGATCAAATAGGATTAGACTCCTTCTGATCTTTCACTCAAGCTCCATCCTCTTTCACACATTTTATAGAACATAAATGATGACAATCTTTAAAAAAAAAAAAAAAAAGCAATAATGAGAAAGAGCTATTTTGACCAGACACCAGAAGGCCTGTTCATGTAGAAGTAATTACGGAGAGAAGAGCATGGCCTCAAAAATGAATCTGGCCGCCGCTCCTCCTGGGGCGAGAATGAATTTGGCCCTCTTGCTGGCACCCACAGGCAGACTCTCCACGGATGGTTTGCATGGCGAAGCACCAGACGAAGAGAGAGAAAGCAGTGTAAACTTCCTGCAAATCAGCACCATTTAGTTGATGACACACTTTTTTTTTTCTTTTTTTAGTGCTGGATAAATAAATGGTAATGAAAACCAGACTAGGGCACCGAGATCTGGCTTTTGGCTTCAGGACACTAAGGAAAAAAAAAAAAATCTCTTTAAATTTGGCCAAGTCTTTTCTTCCAACAGCTGCTGACGATTTTCACACAGTGGCAAACATCACCTTCCTGGCATCACTAACGGAAAAACTGGTCTGCCCCTGGCCGTGGTACCAGGACACGGTCACTGCCACACTCAGCTCAGGCCTCCCCACGCCCCCCCCCAGCCCCCAAAACTCGTGTTCTGTATGTCTCTATGACCAACAGGAAGAAAATTAACTACTAAAAAAAGAAATGGAATTATACAAAGGAACAAGAGAACCAAACTTTTAGTTATGGAAATTCCTTAAAATCTTAATGTGGAGGTCTTCGGAAGGAAAAACAAATCAGTTCTTTGAAAAATATCCCCCAATGTATCTCCTCCTTTCAGTCTGACTGAGAACTGATGTCATAGAATTTACACATCAGTGGATTTGTATGGTTGCAGCAAAACCACAAAGCTTGGAAGACAGATGAAAGTACATTGTTCTACCAAATAAGCCAGGGGCAGCCATCAGCAACGTGAGGCAGGAGGGTCTCTGTGTTTAGGGCAGGATCTAGCTACCTCAGGGTTATAAAATAATTCAAACAGCAGCTGCTAGCACTACTTGCTGTCTAAATAAAGAGGCAGGAATGAAAAAGAAAAGGCATCCCAGGATAAAGGAGGTCCACGAATGGGCTTTTTTCTTTTTTCTTTTTGAGGGTGGGAGGATTCTGTGAAGCCCCTTAAATAGCATATATCCATATATTCATTTTTCTGGAGAGAGTATCTACAGCTGTCAGAAGATTCTCAAAGAGATCCCCGACCCCCCCCATGTGGTAAACAGTACCCAGAGCCCTCACCATCAGTGGCAGATTTCCCTCTAACTACATCATCAAACAGATGGTGTTTTACCCTTGTGAAAAAAAAAAGTTATAATATTATAATTGGTGGGCTATTCATGCTCAAGCAGTGCTGCAGTGATAAACCTCTACAATGATTTTAAATTGTAAAATGATCCTCCTGGTTCCATAAATATATTACATGCAGCGGTTGTAAAAGGGGCTTCTCATATAAAGCATCAAAGGACAGCTTTAGTGCATCATTAATTTGGTATAGAACCAACAAGCTACTCTGAATAAATATTAATTAATTAAGGATTAACTAAACAGTGTTGTTTGTCCCCCTGACAATTACAAAAGCTTTCTCAGGGGAGATGTGAGGTAGAGGCTGCTTTAAAGACAAAAACAAAACCCAGAGATCTGAGGGAATGCCTCAACGACAGGGGATCCCGAGGTCAATGTGGACGTTGCCCCCAGACAGTGAGTGCTGGGCGCCAGGCACGTGGAAGCGAAGAGACAGCCCCCCGGGTGGGGACAGGGGGCACAATCCACAGCCTCAACGTGGGGATTGAATCAAAACCCACCCTGCCAAGAGGCCTATCAGGAGACCAGGTTCGAGTGGCATCCTCCCCATGTTAGCGTCCTTCTTCCCCAAATGGTCTGTGCCCCTTGCCTCCAGACACTGCACCAGGAACAGGCCTCTCTGCTCAGAAGCGAGAGAGAGCAGGACATCACTTACCAGACGCAGGTGGCTGGTCACTGGAGGCGCTTCCAGACCCAGGGCCCCCCCGCATGGAGCCGGGAAGCCTTCGGTCAGCCCCGTCGGCGGGCTGGCCAGGCCCAGCGGCGGCATCTTCGGGCGCAAGGCCCATGCCATAGGCACACTGGGGCAAGGGTCCGCTTTGTGGCAAAGCCGTGAGGGGTTCCCGGGCCTCCCCGGGCGGGTTCCCACAGTTTGCACAGCCCTCTGCCGAGCTGCCGCTGGCTGCCCCCCAGTGGGGGCAATGGCCACCCTCCATTTCTTTTTGCAAGTCCTTTTCGGAGGCCGTGGGAATCCAATCAGTCCTGCACGGGGGCTCGGCGAAGTGGCAGCTTTCAGAATCGGCCAGGCTCTCTGTCCCAGTGAAGCACTGGCTCAAACTGTCATTCTCCCCCACCTCCAGGGGCTCAGGGAAAGGGGGTGTGGACTTGCTCCCAGGCTGAGTGAGGAACAGCGAAGAGTCTGGGGTCTGGGAGGGCCTGTCCACATACTCGTCTTCTGTGGGAATGTGCCGGAAGGGATCCCCCTCGAGCTCGCTGACCAAGGGGAGCACCCTGGCCCGGGGCCCGCCGCCCGCACATGCACCCTCACGGACACCGCCACTGTCTGGACAGCACATATCTTCAGAGAACATCTTCTCTTCCAGAGTCAGCAGTAGGACACCTTCACAAATTTCACGCTGACTAGAGGCTTCCACGTGAGTGTTGCTGAAATTGTTGCCCGAGGACTCCTGCTGATGTAAATTCAGAAGGCAGAAGTATTAATACCCAGAGTTATTAGAACATGTTTCTGCTAAACATGGCTGAAAATGGTTCAGAATAATGATTTCCACCATAACAAGGACATAACAAACACTCATTATGGCGCTTTATTTGTGTTATTTACAATTACAGAGCGGGGAGAACCCTAAAATGGAATATGGGAACCAGGGAGTCAAACTGCATTTCCAATGAATAGCATGTTTACACTAAAGCAAAGTGAAGCGCTAACTCAAGTAACTTTAGAACACAGTACTTTGTCCAAATACATTCAATCTAAATTAAAAAAAAAAATACTGTAAACAAACAAGGAACTCTAGTTAGTAGCTTTGTTTTCTCTGTAGTACGGTTTAATAATTCTGAAAGTACTTTCTGTGTATTCTGGCACTGAGCAAATGAGTAAACATATTGAGAATAATAGGAGCCGGGCTTCGTCCTGTTGGAGAAGGAAAGATTCAAATCCAGGGAAGGGAAAGACCAAATGAATCCTGTGGTGTTGGGACTGGAACTGGAAGAATCAGGATGAGCTCACGGTTTAAAATGTATATTCTTTATGCCACAGACAATAGATCTAAGGGACATAATGTGATAATCAAAGACATTTTTAGTATCACATGTGGATCAGATAATAGTTGGTACCACGATTACATTTCTTGATTTTGATAAATGTACTATGGTTATATAAGAGAATGTGCTTGTTCTCAAGAAAATCACACTGAAGTATTTAAGGGTACAGAAGCATGATGTCTGCCATTCACTCTAAAATGGTCCATGAATAAACACACACATATACACACTTACAGAGAGCAAATGATAATGCAATGTGATAAAGTGCAAGCAGTTGGTGGGTCTGAGTTTAGCGTGTGTGGCAGTTGGTTTTTTTTTTTGGTACTATTCTCACTGCTTTTCTATAATTTTGATTATATCAAAATGAAAAGTTACCAAAATAACTAAAGAGTAGAGGGAAATGGCAGGTCCTTCCTCCTTGGAACCTGTCCTAGGCAATCAAGATCAGCGCTAGAACAACAACATAAATAATGTATGTTCACAGAGATGAGGAGGGGAAGGAAATGCAAAGAAAAGAGCATTTATGATGGGCACCCACTTGGGCTTTGGGTTATTCTGCGGGGATCAATCCTGGGATTTGAGGTTCCACCCCTCAAGGAAGGACCCCGTTCACAGTGGGTGAACTAATAACAGCCACATCAGCCTAAACCATTAAAAGGATGTTTAGGAGGCACTTAAGACTTAAATTTACCTTATTTCCACTTAGGCGGCCACAAGCCTCATTGACCCAGTGCCACAAATTAGCTAGAAAAACAAAGGATAAGAACTTCGTATTATTTCATCTAATTCAGTATTATCAATCACTATGTCAGCTCAGTATTTCTTTAAACACAGGCCTCTGCAAGTCTTTCAGTGAGAGTTCCTGAAAGTGAAAACATTTAAAAGAAAAATCAACCAATTCAAAGACTCCTCCCCCAAACAGAACTTTCTGATCTATGGAAAGCAAAGTATCCTCTGGCTAACGTTCCATTGAACTCCTCTGGGCACACTCAGAGCTGCTGTTAGGAGTGGAAGCATTCTCATTCCCTTTGCCACTTTCCCGTGACTCCGAGGGACGGGGCGAGGCACTGCAGGGGAATGACGAAGACACAGGTCCAGGGCATTGCCTTTCCAGTAGACTGGCTCACATGGATGTGCGATAAAGGAAAAGGGCAGGCCGGAAGGTGGTCAGACCCCATTGAGCTCCAGGGGGCCTCAAATCCTTTTCCACTATACCTGGTTGCTTCTCAGGAGGAAGAGTTATGTTCCGTGGCATAAACAAAGCACATCTCCCATTAACTTCTAAAAACAGAAGTGATGGGATTCCTGAGCAGCTTAATCAGTTAAGTGTCTGCTTTCGGCTCAGGGCTCGGGTCATGATCTCAGGGTCCTAGGATGGAGTCCTGCATCAGGCTGCCTGCTCAGTGGGGAGTCTGCTTTTTCCTCTCACTCTCCCTCTGCGTGCTCTCTCTCTCTCTCCAATAAATAAATAAAACCTTTTTTAAAAAAAAGTCAGATCTACGAACTGAAAAAAACCTATGAATTTATGTTCTACAAAGATACAATTTTACCCCACTTCCACTGACTATTTGATGCTAAATTCACTATAAACACTGAAGCGGGAGGCTGTCCATTGTCCAGGAGATGATCAGGTCATGATAACAGTTAATGATCCCTATCACCTGAACTTGCCCGGTTCATTTCACTTCCCTGAGTATCAGTTTCTCCATCACGAAACGGGAGAAATAGCAGTGCCTGCCTCCTGGTGCCGTTGTGATTTTGTGAGTATGTGTAAAATGCATAAGTGGGGCTGGCCCAGAATAAATGTTCAATATATGTCAGGTATTGCTAGCATCTTCATAATTATTCTTGCTTCCTTTCTATAGTTTTGAAATTACATAAAGTTACACCAAATTAAAGGAAATTTGTAGCTCTTCCCTTGTAGGGATCAGTACTAGATAATCACAAATGGTACTAAAAAATGACATTTGTACACGAGGAGATCTTCATCTCTCTCCCGAATGCTGCAAAAGCCCTCCTAACTGGTGTGTCTGCATCCAGTCTTACTGTACCCCCGAATTTGTTTTCTATCCTACAACCAGAGGGCTAGTTTTACTTCTCTTTGCTAAGGACCAGGAGCAAGCCTGCAGGGCTGCATCATCTGGCCCTGGCTTCCCTTTCCAGTGTTTCTCACGCTGGCTCTGACTTTCAGCACCAGCTGCATGAACCTTAGCCAATTCCAGAGGGCTTTCAGGGCTCAGCTCCTGGTCTCCTCTGGGAGGCCCTTGCTGGCCCCAAGGTCAGACCACCCCTGTCATCTGCTCACCTGGAGCTCTGCAACTTCCCTTTCAGCACGCGGCCTCATTCTGGGGGCCTCAACCTGCCGTGCCCACCTCCCCAACAAGGGCACTCGCCATGTGCCACTCAGTAAGGAGCCCCCAGGGCCAGTCCTGCCCCCGAGGGGGGGGGTCCCATGAACGGATGAAGAGAGGGCTAACAGCTCTACCTCCTGATTCGGTAACTGGTAGGCCCATTGTCCTTCTCACTGATGAGATATGGCAGGAAGAGATTATTGCAGAGACAAAAAAAAAAAAAATCAGAAATCTGTTTATCTCACATAAATGTGACTCCACGAGTGATCCTCATCATCTGAACATGCATTATTCAAAACCCTTGTTACCAGGTTGCTAGGGAAGTGGAGCGGCATCAAATAAAAATACTCAATAATGAGAAGACTCTTAAAAAAAGTCACTTAACACTGTCCTCTGCTTAACATAGGCATCTCCAAACACCATCTTCCCTCTTTAAAACTTTTGATGGCCCAGCGTTATGTAACGTGACGTTAGTGGAAAGAGCAAGATAGGCAGGGTTTCAGGAAGTTCATGCATGTGATGCAGGAGCACTGATCAAACCACAGCAAAGCAGAGGTGGACGTGATAAACCCCTGAGCAACCCCAAAGGGAAAAAAGGATAGTAAGACAACAGTGCTCCTAGAGAAGGCGATCTGACCACGAAAGCATGAAGAAATCTCTTGAGGAATCTTTTCTTAAAAATGACACCCTTGGGGCACCTGAGTGGCTCAGTTGGTTAAGCATCTGCCTTCGGCTCAGGTCATGATCCCAGGGTCCTGGGATCGAGCCCCGCATCGGGGTCCCTGCTCTGCGGGAAGCCTGCTTCTCCCTCTCCCTCTGCCCCTGTCCCCCTGCTCGTGAGCACGCGCTCTCTCTCTCTCAAATAAATAAATAAAATCTTTTTTAAAAATGACATTCTATTAGCCTTGTGTAAATGTCAAATATGCCGCAATGTTAAAAAGGCACTATCAAATAACTGTTTGTGAAGAAATGATTTCCAAGAAACAAGGTAACCCCGAATGATTCGTTATAAGAATGAGCACTTAAGGGGCGCCTGGGAGGCTCAGTCGGTTGAGCGTCTCTCTTCGGCTCGGGTCATGGTCCCGGAGTCCTGGGATTGGGCCCCACGTCGGGCTCCATGCTCGGCGGGGAGCCTGCTTCTCCCTCTCCCTCTGCCTGCCTGCCTCCTTGTAATCTCTCTCTCTCTCTCTGTCAAATAAATAAATAAATAATCTTAAAAAAAAAAAAAAAAAGAATGAGCACTTAAATTTTACTGAAAACAAGAAAACTTATTTTCACAATTTTATACTCATCTTTTAAGGTAAGACCCCAATCAAAACTTCCCGTCTGCCATTTACCCGAACACTTGTCTCTATTTTAAATGGGTGCATCAAACATGTTGGTATTCTTGGATGAAGGCAACCCATTCATACCTAATGGTGCATGATCTACCTGCCACGAACACACAGCTTACAAGTCATCAGCTTCCTGAACCTGGCGTATTTTGTTTGCTTACACATCCACAGGCACCATGGGTTTTTGTTTATTTGTTTGGCCAGAGAACGATGAATTAGGTATAAAGGGTGTTTCTCCTTGGTTTAACTGCAGCCTGTGTCAAGGCACTTACTCGAGGCTGATCACCAGAGACAGTCACGGGCAGTATGTGCATCTTCCAAAGCATACACCTAGAAATGCATCTCCTTGCTTTAAGCTTAATTTTCAAAAACCAGCGTAGACACAGTACCTGTTAGTGCCTTCCCTTTTTTCCTATAATAAACACCAAAGATGACAGCAGCAACCAATGCCACGGATATGAAGAGAAGCAGAATAATTAAACTGGGCAAGTAAATCGGGGGTTCTGCATTGGAAGAAAATGAGAAAAAGGTGTTAAAGAGTATTTAATTTAATTCTCTGATCATTTTCATTCTTGTTTAAAAACAAAACCCTCTGAGTCAAGGCCCAGAATCAAGGATGTTGGTCTGGCATCGGAGAAGGAGGACGGTCCCTGACTGTAGGCGTGAGGAGAGTGTGCTCACCTCCAGAAGGGCGAAACCACACTGCAGCCAGCCCCATGCTTGGCGTCACTCCACGGGAGGCCAGCCCACGACCGTCTTTAAAAGTGGCTACTTTAGGGGCGTCTGGGTGACTCAGATGGTTAAGCGTCTGCCTTTGGCTCAGGTCATGATCTCGGGGTCCCGGGATAGAGTCCCGCATCTGGCTCCCTGCTCAGCAGGGAGTCTGCTTCTCCCTCTGCCTGCCGCCCCCCACCCCCACTTGTGCTCTCTCTCTAACAAATAAATTAAATCTTTAATAAATAAATAAGTGGCCACTTTATCACAACTCTAATTGTCTTGACCACGCTATCCAGTTCCATCTTTGCTTACCTACAGAACACCTCAATCTCTCCAGGTGGATGGCCTCTGAGGCCAAAGGAAGCCCCTTATCATATCTCTTTCCAAAGAACAACATGGCACCAGGGTTCTGCTGGTCATGAGAACAGAACCACGGCCATCCTGCAAAGCGTTTCAGTATTTCATCTACAACACAACATGGACTTAACCATTTCTCCCATCCTCCTTGATCGCTTCCTTGCTAGAACCTTTATATTATGAAGTCTTGATTTATGTGCCCTGGTTTCTGGGAGTCTCACCTCTCCACTCCTTCTCTTTTGTTTAAAGTAACTTTTTATTCCCTCTGTTATTTTCAATGTTATCTTTAAAATGGTCTTTTTTACATGCTACTCTGGGTAACTCCATATCCATAATGCTTAGATATCCTCCTGTTTCCCAAAATGTCAAATCTAAACCCCTGATTTTCTTAGTTCTTTAACCCCATTAAACTGTGGCCTGGCTTCTTCCTGCCGTGTGTCCATTTCCAGTGCTGCCTATCTGGACCCAGCTCTGCACAATCTCACGCCCCTGGGCAACCAGCAACCACCATGAACTGTCAACTTTCTGTCAGGCTTTGAAACTGTACTTAAGATAAACTTGATCTACAAAATGTGCCCTATATAATGATAGCTATATTCTAACTCTGGTTGGTAACCAAAATCTCCCACAGACACCCCTACTGGGACCGCCACAATCCTGCCATATTTGGGCATTTTAATTCATGTTTGTAGCTCAGTTTCTGTGCTTTCTTTTTTTTGTATATATGAATTCTTTATTAGTTATCCATTTCAGAGTAGGAAATTTTCAAGTAACAACATATCTGGAGTTAAAATACTGATAAAATTGACCACAGATAAGATGTTCTTGATGAACAGGGAGAGGTGAACCCCTTCAGACACAGCATGTAATTCGGAAGAAATCTAGAATTGCTGACTAGACTGGGCACATCTACAGCCAACGGGCTCTGTTTAAACATACCTCTTGGAGGCTTTGCTGATGACAGAGAAGAACTACAAACCACATCGGATTTATCCGTCCCATGACGTACTTCTGCCTCTCCAAGAATGCTACAGCTGTAGAGGTAAAGGTAGTTAAGTGCTTTGCTTTTATAATCTTTCTTAAAAAACAAAACAAAACATGCTACTAAAAGGCTCTACTCTGCTAGATTGCTAGCTTCTTCAGGAGAAGAACTGAGAGGTCTTCCTGCATGTTTGAATTCCCAGTGTCTGTCCACACGTCGGAAGGGTGGACCAATGAATACGCAAAAGTAAGCACCACCAGATTCTCTAAGAACCACTCTGACACTACGGTCCAAAAGAGGGTGCATTGGTGTCCTCGGTGAAGAAGATTCCAAATGCCTCAATTGCCTTTGGTAGAGTGATAAACTTTTGATGAAAGCTCTTTTGAAGCTGAAAACACAAAAAATCTTTTCAACATCCAATAAAACTTGGATAAGTGGATCAGAAAATAAGTATCTAATGAGAATTAATATATTGCGGGGGGACGCCTGGGTGGCTCAGTTGGTTAAGCATCTGACTCTTGATTTCAGCTCAAGTCATGATCTCAGTGTAGTGAGATCGAGCCCCGTGTCAGGCTCTGCACTCAGCAGGGAGTCTTCCTGAAGATTCTCTCTCTCCCTCTCCCTTAGCCCCTTGCCCCCACTCTCTCTCTCTAAAATAAATAAATAAATCTTTAAAAAAATATTGGGACTATATTAGTATTTAATTATAAGCATGCAATGGAAGGACCCAGAAATTCCTCTCTCTATATAGATATATATGTATATATCTATATATATATATACACACACACTATATACATATAATTCCACTATACACACACACATACACACATACTCACATTAAGTGTGAAACCCAGTATATATATATATATATGATGATTCATTGCAGAATTATTTATTACCATGACAGACTAGAAACTACCTGAATGACTACCAATAGGGAATTTATTAAGTAAAATTAAGGTACATCTTTATGGAACATCTCTACCAAGATAAATTACGGTACAAACCAAGAGTTGGCAGCAAATGTCTTCTAAGCTACAAGAAGCCATGAAGATCTAAGTGAACAAATACAGAATGAGCTTCCTTTAGCATATATTATGTTAAAAAAACCCAAGATGTTTAGCGTATGCAAACATTTATATACACAGGATACTTCTATTTGCACACACACTACACACACACGTTTCTGGACCAACAAACCCGTGATGCAGGGAAGCTGGGAAGCATGGGAGTGGCGAGTGAAGGATAATAAACATTGGAAATCATTTTCAAGTAACCAAGGTTAGTAAAAGGACAAAAGAAGCTGCAACTGTAAGTCAAAGATTCGGTCCAACTGAATCTGAAAAGCAATATGGAGTTCCTATCGCACATGAGGCTGAAGGTGAGTTGGACTGGCTTATTTTCCCCATGCCGAATTGACAGAATTTTCCCATTCTGAAACCGGGTTTGAGCGGAAGCCTCACCAAATGGAATCAGTCCGGTTTCAACCTAGTCTGAGATAGTGCAGGTTGAGTATAAGATCAACACACTCTCCTGGCTCCTCTACAGTTGCCACTTACTTGGTCCAGGGTTTGCATTTCTCGGTGGAAGAAAAGGCATCAGAGAAGGAGCCCGCTAGGCAGGGCTTGCAAACAGTGTCCTTGTTGAGCTGCACTGTCAGAAAAACGAACGGACAAAGGACAAGCATGACAAGCAAGGACACTTAGAGATCGGCCAGGATGATGCTCCTGAGGACCAGAGATCAGGAGCTGCCCCCTGTGCCTCTGGCCCCCCATTCCCATCCCTTTCCTCCTGGCTTCAGAGGGCCCCCGGTCCCAGCAGAAGGTTACAGACTTGTGTTCAGCAAGGTAACGAACGTCAGTATTTGAGTTAGGTACTGACCCTTGGCTGTTCAGAGCCACTGTCCTGGTCACCGATCCTCTGTTTCCTAGCTGGGGAGCCTGCTGTCTCCTTTATTTTCACCAGGCACATGTCTGCCCACCCCTTTCAGCCTTTTGGGATTGTATCAGTCTTCGTCTACAGAGAATCACAGCCCTTTTCCCGCCTTGAAGGGAAACTTCCTGTCCTGACGCCTTCTAACCCAGATAAGTCTTACCAGTCCAAACACTAGAGTGATGGTAACACACTTTTCTCAAACAAAAACATTAACAAAAACAACCCCCCCCTCAAAAAAAAAAAAAAAAAACCCTATAGGTCTCTCTCTTAAACCAAGAGTTGGCAGCAAATGTTTTCTAGAAAGGGCCATACAGTAAATATCTTAGGTTTTGCAGGGCCTCTGATTTCTGCTGTAATTACTTGCAGCATGAAAGCATCATAGACAATATGTAAACAAAGAGACGTGCCTGTGTTCCAATTGAACTCTATTTACACCAACACAAGTGGTGGGATGGATTTTGGATCCCTGCCTTAAGCCACAGCAGTGAAAGCAGGAATTGATCCTGGTTAGGAAGCTTTCTTTAGTTCTCTCACATTCCTCATCAACTACATTATCAAAATAGGACATGTCTCCAATTTCCTACATCTATTAGCCTCACTGCAACGGACACGTGATGACACTTTGGTAATTCCAATAAAGAAGAACATTGGCTTCCACATGGTATCATAATCAGGCAATTGACTAGTGCCAAAACCACAATTTACTCTTGAAATTAGTAGCACTTCTGTGATTTATTGTCATAAATAAAACACTAAAATAAAGAATTACATTTTCTTTGTCCAAAGTCAAATGGGAAGTGCATTCTTGATTTCTGCAATTGCCTCAATAAGCAGGGTACCCCCCAATCTAGTAATCTGAGTCACCTTGTAATGATCAAAACAAAAGCCCAGTTAACATCTAGCTGCTCACATGAATTCAAACAGCTTTTTACAATATTAACACAGTCTAGAAGAGTAACCCTTAAAAACAAAGAGACTTCCTAAGGAGCCACAAGTCACACATAGCCTTAAGGGCATTAAATCCATGCACTTGACTTCCACATTGACTCTGAAATGCTGACCTGCCAGGGGCATCCTGCAGGTTCTCCTTTCCCTTTCCCCCTGACACAATCACCCTTTCCCCACTTTACAAAAGAAGGCACGCTGCTTATCCACTCCAAATCCTGCTATGCCAAAAAAAAAAACCCAAAAAAACAAAACCCCACAACAAATCAAAATACTGGTAACAGCAAAGCTCCTGTGATTCAGAGCCCCTCCCTACCAAAAGACTCTGGGCCTTGTCTTAGAATCGAATTCATAAGGGAGTTGGCTGTCGTCAGGAGACTTATTTTAATAATTAAAAAATCAACGGATGCCTGGGTGGCTCAGTTGGTTACTCATGATTTCGGCTTAGGTCATGATCTCAGGGTCATGAGATCGAGCCCCGAGTCAGGCTCTGCACTCAGCAGGGAGTCTGCTTGAAGATTCTCTCTCTCCCTCTCCCTCAGCTACTTCCCCCCACTCTCTCTCTCTCTTAAAAAAAAAAAAAATCAAGTCAGACTTTTTCCAAGAGAAAGCTCATCTGGTTTAGTTGATACATTTGGTAATAAGGACTGACTGTACCAGTGAGACCCTGATGGACATTTTCCTCCATATGAATTGACATGAATACTATCTTAATTCTCCTAAGCCTATCCAAGTCTTCTGGGTTAAAACAAGATGTGTCTAAGTGAAAGATTAGCAGGTATGAATAATCATTTGTTACACCTTGAAAAAACTGCTTGGGGGTATTTTCCTGAAATCAGGAAGGTAAAGAACTCTAAGAAATACGTTTCTGGCCAAAAGATATCTATTTCTTTACTTTTAACAAAACTGAGAACACAGATGAGTTCTTAACTGAGAGATCATTAAAAACAGCTTTTGATGTCAGACCACTATGTGTCCTGGACATATAACTCAGAAAGTGTTGAAAGAACTGACTGATACTCCTCTACCAGAAGGCTTCCTTAGCCATTCAGTTATCCATGTGAACAAGTTTCTCAGCACTTAGTGGAAATAGAATTAATGTTGAAATCTGTTACATTTTAGCAATAAATAATATTCAAGCATGAATATATGAATCAGGAAAAAAACACTCATTATTAAGTTCATAAAGCTTTTACAACTATAATATAGGAAAATATATTACTTTTTGACAATCCTGTAATAATTGTAATAACAACTTAGTCCAGAAGTGTTTTAACTCTGAAAACCTTGAGTCACAGGAAATTTTTTAAAATTACGATCTCAAGTGGGTACATAGTTTTGATGTGAAAGTGCATGAAAAGGTGATTAGTAAAAGCCCTCCAAGCATAAAAACACATTAGTATAAAATTCTTTGGGGAAGGTGAAATGGATACAAATCAAAGGAGGGGACAAGAACTGAATAAATCTTCCAACAGTGAAGGACGATGAGTGCATTTTAAAAAGGATGATGGGGGCGCCTGGGTGGCTCAGTCGTTAAGCATCTGCCTTTGGCTCAGGTCATGATCCCAGGGTCCTGGGATTGAGCCCCGCATCGGGCTCCCTGCTCGGCAGGAAGCCTGCTTCTCCCTCTCCCACTGCCCCTGCTTGTGTTCCCTCTCCCACTGTGTCTCTGTCAAATAAATAAAATCTTTAAAAAAAAATAAAATAAAAAGGATGATGGTGTTATCAAATTGCTACGGTGTTTAGATTCCACTGAATTCCATTTTTAAAAGTGTTACTGCTGTTAAAATTCCTTGGAAACTAATTCCTTAGCAACTCTTCAAGTTGGCAATAAAAAACGTTAGCTGCCAACTTAAAAATATTCCAGGGGCGCATGGTTCTTCAAAATTCTTCCGGGTGGGGGGGGGGGGGAGGGATGTGCGCCAGTTAAAAAAAAAAAAAGAAAAGAGTCTGAGGCCCCCTGCGTTACCCCTGCCCGCCTAAGGGGGGATCCCAAGGTTTCCCAGAGGGAGGAGCCTTCCGGGGAGCACGTGGGCCGCGCGCTCCCATTGCCCTGGAAGAGCGTAACCTGGCCCTTCTCAAGGGGCCCCTCGGGCTACTCCAGCGCCACCTGGTTCCCCGGAGCGTTAGTGACGCAGGGACGCCTCTCAAAGCCCGCTCTGGCCTGGGCGGAACTGCACGAGTCGACGAGCCGCGGGGCGCGCGAGCCGAAGCCGTACCCGGGTGCTGGGCACCGAAGCCCGGGGCGCACTCCGCGTTGCGGCGGCAACAGTCACAGTCGGCGCTCCAGTGGTAGCCGGCCGTGCATGCGCAGCGCCGCGGGGCCGTCCGGTTGCCGGGCTCCACGGCCACCAGGGCCTTGCCTGCGGGAGACAGAGACACGGCTGCTCACCTTCCACCTCGAGCAACTCCCCAGCGCGGGAGCAACGAGCAAAGCCCCGACACGCGGACGCGGCGCGCAAACGCATCCTTCAGGACAGTAGGTTTCGAGAACTCCCCAGTCCCCTCTTCCTGTGCTGGCACTAAAACATCCCAGTAGGGTTGGTACCCTCCTCAATAATTGAGTCTTGTGGTTTTTTAAAAGTCAATTTTCATATTAGGAGGAGGATTAAGAACTGGAGAGTTTATGATCCTTGACTATTTTGGCTAATGCCAAAGAGACTTCACAGCTTCTTGGTTTTTAGTAAATTCAAATGTGAGAAATATTCTGAACACGAATGCTAGATTGAACCTAAGAGAATAGGGTTCTGGAGACTGGGGATTCATCTTGGGATCCTGCAGGACCACAGGAGTATTCAGAGTTGTGGAAACAGGGGCCACAGGTAATTAGAAAAGGGACCGCACTACAGAACCTGATGACATGCTTGAAGTGAATCTCCCTAAATACTTAAGGCCACCCGTGTGTTACTTGTCTGTTTTCTCACAACATGTAGCAAAGTGCTCTCCTTGTCCCAAATCTCCTGCCCTTTCCAGTTTCGGAATAGAGGTCATGCTGACACACACGGTCCATCTTCATTATCTGTTGACTCCTATTTGCAATTTCACCTACTCACTAACATTTCGGTGTCACCCCCAAATCAGTACTTCTGGCACTTTTGCAGAACTTCTTGGACACATGCAGAACAGTGGAAATTTTGAGCTACGGACTGGACATTCATGCTCTCAGTTGAGGTCAAACAAGGTCACCCTCCGCCTTCTTGTTACAGCTCTTAGACTGGAAGTGAGCGTCTTTTTTGTGGTCTACTTAGTGTCCCATTTGGGGCATTTCTGCTCTTTTTGTTAGCGATTCTACTGCTTACAATGGCCCACAATCATAGTGTTGAAGTGCTGTCTGCTGTTTCCAGGCCCAAGAAGGCTGTGATGTGTCTCATGAGCAAATACATATTAGATAAACTTCGTTCAGGTGTGAGTTACAGAGCTGTTGGTTCTAAGTTCAATGTTAATGAATCAAAATATTTACTAAGGTGTCTAAACAGAAACACATATAAAACAAGGTTATGTGTGGATCAGTTAACAAAAATGTTGTGACTAGAGGCTCATGGGAACCTAATCCTGTATTTCCCCTAGGAGCAATGGTTTAGTATTTGCTAGTTCAGAACACTGACATTATTCTATGAATAACAAGAATCAATCTGCGCGCGTGCGCATGCACACACACACACACACGATGAAACACAGTAATATTATTTGAAACAGAACTTCTACCCCTATAGGACCCCCATGTCACCTGGATTGTCCCAATAACCCATGGACTTATACTCCTGAGTCCTTATAGGAGTTTGTTATGGACTGATGTTTGTGTCCTCTCAGAATTCATGTTGAAATCCTAACCCCCAATGTGAGATGGTACTAGAAGGTGCAGCCTTTGGGAGGTGATCAGGCCATGAGGTTGGGATTCGTGCCTTTATAAAAGAAACAGAGGAGAGCCTGCTTCCTCCCTCTCTGTTCTTCACGATGTGGAGACACAGCAAGAAAATAGTGTCTTGAAATCCTAAAGAGGGCTCTCACCATGAACCCAACCATGCCGGTACCCTGTCTCCCACTTCCAGCCTCCAGAACCGTGAGAAATAAATGTTTGTTGTTTAAGCCACTCGGTCTGTGCTATTCTGTTATAGGAGCCTGAATGGACTAGGACAGAGGTCCAGGGGAAAAATAAACAGGCAGACCAGAACCCTGTCTCCTTCCGCTGTCTCAAGTTACCGCCAGCAGGGAGGGTATGTTTCCTATTTCCATTCTTTTCAGACCAGAGCATGGCGAACCTGGAGAAATCTTCCTGTGTCCCTCCCGTGTGCCACTCTCTGAGGGTCATTTGTGCAGCACTGAGGCCAATCTGCATAAACGTGCATAATGCACACAACAGACATGGACAAGGGTCACTCTCTTGGAAAATTCTAGTTCAACGACCCCACTCAATTACGAGTGAATGCAAGTCTGTGTGGTGATGAACAATTGTGACATATTTTTAAATATCTTAATGTACCAGGTTTGGGGCTTTAATCAACTTTGGCAGTAGACAGAATGAATCTTTATTTCCAAGGGGCAGCAGTGAGTCAAAGTCATTACTAAGCAGCGGGAAAGAAAAAAGACTTGATCAGATGCTTCTGCTCAGTGGAGTTTCCATGTTACCATCTGCGGCCATAATCTGCCAGCTATCTCTTGCCCACTAGAAAATCATGATGTTTAAAAAAAAATACTTAACTCCTAGTTCTGTCCACTGCAGAGAACCTATGAACAAGGATCAATCCGGTAGCAACAAACCTCCCTAGCACCCAGACTGAGGTCGCTAAATAAGATGTTCCACTGGAAGCAATCAGGAATTCTTAAAGAAATGGCTGATTTGAGGTTTGAGGCAGGGAATGTCCAAGATGAACCTGGAAGCAAGGAGAGCTCTTAAGGTCACCTGGGGTCATATCAAAGACTGGGGCGGGGAGAGGGGGGTAACCTGGAAGAGGTGAGACAATCTGAGGACCCATAACCTAGGAACTGCAATAGAGTAAAACACCTCAAATATGTCTGAATGGCTGAGTTTATCATTTTTATATAAATCCTTTGGAGAAAGCATGGAGATCAAGTCATGATTTTGAAAAGTTGCAAATAAAGCTACAAGCATTCATTCTGCCTCTCCCGTATATACTGTACTTCAGGGTAAGGGATAGTTGCCGAGGGAAGCTTCTCTTCATAAAGCATTCCAGCCATTCATGAAGAAGGAATGATAGAAGGTCACCTTTCTACAGCTCCTCATGAAAGTGGATCTAGGCCATGATGGTCAACACCAGTTCATATCACAAGAAGAGAGATAAACAGCTTCTATACGACCCCTGACATAACTACATTATGCCAATTCTGGTTTTGCAAAAAAATAAATAAATAAATAAATAATACAAACCAGGTTCTGATCGGCCTTCTAGATCCAACAACCACTTATAGGAAATATAGGAGACAGAAAAATATGTTAAATGACACCAAGGGAATGCAACCAACAGAAATCAGACTGTGACCCACAGGATTCCTGTAATCCACAGGATTCCTGTAATCCACAGGATTAACAACATGGTTTCTCCAACAGAGAGATTAAATGGAAAAAAAAAAAAAAAAGAAAGAAAGAGAGAGGGAAAGGAACCTCTAGGTTAAGGGACATATTTTGATTCTGATTCCTACAATTAAACTATAATTTGGGAAAAATTTTTTGAGTCCAAAAAAAAAAAAAAACAAAACAAAACTGTAGCAGTCTGATAAGATCAAACTGTAGAGTTAGTAAGACATTTATGGTTCAGGAGAAAGACTTGAGAGTAAGATCTGCTTTGAATCCTGCTTCACATTTGTTAACCTTGGAAAAGTCACCCAACCTCTCCTGGTCTCCATTTCTTCCTTTTCTAAAATGGGATAACTGTGGCTACCTGGCAGGGTTTCTGTGGAAATTAAATAACACAACACACACAGAAACATTGTGGCAAGATTTTGTCAACTGTAACATGTATGTTCCATGATTAAACTGAGACACAATTGTATTCCAGGACGAAAGTTCTAAATGAAGAATGTTAACACAATGCTTTTGGGATCTGAAGCACTTACCTCTGGGGGTCCGAGGTCGAAAACTTCTTCCTATTCCCCCCCAAAAGAGATAGCACTACTGTATCTAAAAATAGCACTTATCCACACTCCCCACTGGCATGACTGACTTACCTGTGTCACAAACTTTATGCAGCAAGCACTTATCTTCTTCATTCCAGGTGTCTAAGTATTCATCTGGGCCACAGGGCAAGCATACACTTTCCGAGGTAGTAGTGCATTTAGAAGACATGTACTTTCCTTCAATTAGAAGAAAAAAAAATGCAGCAATGAAAAATAACCCCCAAAATAACAACAGAACAACAAAAATACAGCAATCTACTGGACCATTTAAATGACTGTGACCCCAGGAAGTCCCCTCACACAGTATGATACACGGGATGAGGCCATATATCAGTGATGGGCTCCTCAGGTCTCCCAGCTGGCTAAAATAACCTCTCCTAGGGGCGCCTGGGTGGCTCAGTCAGTTAAGCGTCTGCCTACGGCTCAAGTCATGATCCCAGGGTTCTGGGATCGAGCCCCATGTTGGGCTCTCTGCTCAGCGGGGAGTCTGCTTCTCCTTCTCCCTCTGCCCCTCCCCCTGCTTGTGCACTCTTGGTCAAATAAATACATAAAATCTTTTTTTTTTAATTAAAATAACGTCTCCTAGACTTGCTGTGTCTATGGTCAAGGCCACCTTTTAGTTCATCTCAGTAAAAGATCATCCTTCCCACCCCACACCTCCGCTGACCAAGGAAAAGGATGATGGTTTTCAAACGTGCCGAAAAAACTTGAGCGGCAAGAATTTCATTTTACCCCTTCCCTCCCATCTTCAATATCCCCTCTACTTCAATTTGGAGTGTAAACTTCTTTTGTCCTACATCTACTGTGGGCCCTCGGTTAACAGAAGGACCAGAGTACCACACACACACACACACACACACACACACACACCTGCACGCTCACAAAAATCACCGGTCTTGGTTCTGCACATCTGAGAAATATTTATAGCTTGAATATCTAAAGGATCTTGATGTAATGTAACCACCGTTTCTAGAACAATGAGTGAGTGAGGAACCTGCGGACTTTCACTGAGGCTGTAGAAATCCTCGGCTACATTCTGGCAATGCAGATAGGATGAGGTAACCAGTCCACCTGCCTCTCAACAGGTATGTGAGAAGGTATAATAGGGTTTAGGCAATTTGCAGCAGCAAAAACTCCAGTATGGTTATTCCCCCCAGAATTTTTTCTGTAAAATACTTTTAAATTGCATTTTATATGTCAAAAGTTTGAATTGCAAAGTGCTAAAATATGGTTTTTGTTTTTTTTTAAAACCTTGCTTTCTCAAGAAATAGTATTTTGGAAAACTGTATTCCAGCATACATTAAGTACTAGTTTCTGCAACTGCTTTTAAGTGATTTTTATCTATTGAAAGTTTTTTATCTTCAGGGTGACACACATTACTACCTGCCACCACCATAGAAAGTCTACGCAATTTCTTTTTTTTTTAATCTGGCAGGATTGAAATTATTCCTTGGATTAAAAAAATAAATAAATGAGAGCCCCACCCACTTTTGAGGAACAAGGAAAGGTGGCTCAGAAATACAAACCTGGTTCACATTTATTACAGCATCGTCCGAAATGCTCATAATGCCTCTCACGGGTACACGGAGGGGTGATCTGAAAAGTTACCTGAAGAGAAAATTGACATCAGGTAGAGATTTTGCACAAGTCCCTTCTGGATAAAATAAAAAGTGAATCACTGAATTCCATTTCTGAAAAGCATAAGAAAATACCATAAACAGTCCTGAAACTGCTCTGTGTGATATTACCTCCCCCCAAAATGTCACTTTCCTACACTAGCCCATTCCCCACTAAGAATGTATAAAGCCAACTGATACTGGCTTAAAAATCCATTAAAGCATTTAAAAATATTCTGGTTATGGGGCACCTGGGTGGCTCAGTCAGTTAAGTGTCTGACTCTTGGTTTCGGCTCAGGTCATGATCTCAGGGTCCTGGGATCGAGCCCGGCATACTGCTCTGCACTCAGTGGGAAGTCTGCTTGGGGATTCTCTCCCTCTCCCTCTGCCCCTCCCCTAGCTCATGCTCTCCCTCTCTCTTCCTCTCTAAAATAAATAAATAAGTCTTTAAAAAAATATTCTGGTTATGCTCATGGTAATATGATGGATTATGGTCACACAGTGGACAAATGCTCATCTACTTTGGTCACAAAATTGTAGAACACAAGGAGGACCCTTCATATATGTATTATATACCAGGGATGTCAAATTTGGTCTTACACACTTTCTCTGATTTTTAAAAAGTGTTTAATACTGCTTACCTTTTAAAATTTATTTTTTTTAAAGATTTTATTTATTTATTTGAGAGAGAGAGAGTGAGAGAGAACACGAGAGGGGAGAGGGTCAGAGGGAGAAGCAGACTCCCCACTGAGCAGGGAGCCCGATGTGGGACTCAATCCTAGGACTCCAGGATCATGACCTGAGCTGAAGGCAGTTGCTTAACCAACTGAGCCACCCAGGCGCCCCTACCTTTTAAAATTTAAACATGCATCGGATTTTTTAAAGTGGGACAGCAAGATTTCATAGGAACCCTGCAGGGTTGGAGCTCAGAGTCCTGGCTGAGGGAGTCCTCACCGCCTGCTGGCTGAGGGGAACCCTCCCCCCGACAAGCTGCTTAAGCTTTTTGAGCCTGTTTCATTTCTGTATGATTCTAGTACAATATAATTTCCAAATCTGCCCGTCTATGTAAAACAAAACAAAACAAAAAGCCAAGTCCCCTGCAGTCACTCAGAGATTCTTATCACTTTGCCACAGAAAAGCTCTTCTCTGCATCAGCTTTCTCAGATGAGAGAAACAACAACAGTCCTGTTGACAGGCGGTCACGCTGGACACTGAGCAGTGCGACTCGCCGACCAGCTGGGCCTGGCTGAACAGACATCAAATGCTGCTGAAGGATGAAGTTCCCTGCTGGGTCTCAGGGATCCAGAGTTACAAACCTTGCCCTCAAGGGGCTTACACACACCAGGGGGTTTACTACCCTCCCCACCCCCCCGCCCCCCCGCAGGGGCAGATGGGCCCCTACCTCAGCTGGAGAAGGTCAGGGAGTGTGTCCTAAGGGATGTGACAAGTGAGCTCAGTCTGCAGGATAAAGAGAAATCAGCCAGAAGAGGGAAAAGGAACTGGCAGGGGGAAGGTGGGGGAGGGGCAGGGAAGACTGCTTAAGACCGTGTGAACAATTCAAACAGAGGCACTGGGGCCTGCAACGGCATGTGGGATGGGGGTGGCAACAGAGGCCCATCAGCAGAGTGGTGGGAGACAACACAGCGCTCACAGAGGGCTTCATTGGCATACGGGATTGAAGGTGTAGAAATAACAGAGCTTAGAAGAAGCCATGCATCCTAAAATACCTCAGTTACAGGAGGAAATTTTATTAAGAGAGCACCACACCCCAAAAACCCTAGGCTAGTTGAGTGGGGTGTGAGGGACACAGCCAGCGTGGACCTCTCTGACCCCATCCTGGCCAGGCAAAGGGCTTACGGGGTGGGGATGGGGGGGATGGGGCAGGGACAGTTACACTGAGGTCAATGAGAAGGTCAAATGTGTTCCTGGAGCCAGCTGTGTCAGGAAGGTTGTCTTTGGACCAGGTCGGGCCGACACTCCCCGTGGACACGGGATATTGCGAATTGGATGCTCTCCATGCCTTCACTGCAGGACGAGGGCTGAAGGACAAGAACAGTGAGGCCAGTGGAAACTAGCAAGAATGACCCAACAGAAATCACCCCTCCTTCCTCTTCTCTTTCTCTTTTTGTTTTTACAGGAATCCGCTTCTCTGTAGGCACCCCTTGTCTGCGTCTAGGATGGTAACGGATGCACGTGGAAGAAAGATGAGCAGAAGCAAAATGGTAAAGCTGAATGTGGTCAATGCAAATTTGAACAGATCGGGTTCCTCTGAGCCTAATGATAAGTGAACGCTCCTGCCACGTTGATGACAAAGGCAAACAAGAGAAATACGTAGTTGGGTCTCATTTCAGATGATAAAGGTTATCAATTTCTTCTGACCCATACGGAAGTTGCAACAGTCTCTGTAAGATAAGCACAGGCTTTATGTTACACACAGAGAGGTTCTTTTTAGGGGAATTTGGTAAGAGGGCTACCCCATGTAGCGGCTGGCTGCTTAGCACGCTGTCAGGCTTCTGGCTATGTCCTGGGCTCCAAATCCTGGTTCCTGTTGAGCACCATCTGACATGAACAGGTGGACAATTTGTTTACCCGTTTAGGAGTGTGGCCGTGATCCACTCAACCCATTGTTTTACACCTCCTGGCAAACAGGGGGAAGTCTACTGATTCCAGAGGTGACCAGATGGCTCAGCAGCTCCTAAACAGAGTTTCACAGACTGTTCCTTAGAACTCATCTCTCTCTCCTAAGCTTACTGTGACTCTATACCTGGACATGTCTTCTTTTTTAAAAATGAACATATAACTCACATAAAATTCACCCTTTGAGAGGGTACATGTCAGTGGTTTTCAGTATATTCAGAGGGCCGTGCAACCACCATTGCTATATAATTCTAGAACATTTTTATCAACCCCAAATCGAGATATCTACTTGACAGAGCTATAGGATTACAGATCTTTTAAGAAGCAGCACCAATTTTGCTACTGGAAAATCTGCAATGGTGAGGCAGAAAATTAAGGTATTAATCTAATTTGAGGTACAACTCAAACAGAATGTTATTTTGTTCTTTAGGCACATTATATACTTTGCAGTATGCCTTCAAACCTTCAAAATGGCAATGCATCTACAACTTAAAAGGCTACATTAAAGGAAATGTGTTTGGGGGTAAATAAAAAGAATCTGGAAAATTCTCTTTAGAATGCCTGTACCTTCAGGAGAAGGCAAGCCATGCCTTTGTCCTTTTTCCTCTTCCTTCCTAGTTCTCTCTACCAACTAACTTTCCCTCCACTTGCAGAGATGCAGCTCCGGGCTGCACCCTCGTACGAGAGGACTCTGCAGCTCCCCAGACCTGCGGCGGCTGCCTTGTGCTGGTCTCACTCCGATCCCGCGCTCCACTCCCAGGAACAGGCTCCAGGCTGCTCTCTGAATCGCAGTACCTGTGTTTGAACGATTAGGAAATCCAGATCTCTGATTTGCTGGCCTGTCTTGTTTCTGCTGGTCCCCTGGGGACTTGTCTCAAGGTGCTGCCGGCCAGACTGGCTCTACCTGCCTGCCTCCCAGCTTCCAAGTCCCCGAGTCCTGCCTGCTAGGGCTTGGTTTCCAGTTAGCCTGCGCTAGATCTCCTTTATGCACTGGAGCTCCTGTATGCCAATCTCCTTCCGCCTGGATGCCTTGCCAGGTACATCCTTTGAATGCCATGTTTGGGTGAATGAATGGATGCCCACTAGCCCCTCCCAGTTCCATCCCTCCTTTTGCCTACAGATTTTGGTCCTGATGTCTACCATCTCACCAGGCCCCTGGAGTCCCTGCTGGTCCTCAAGCCTTCCCTTCCAATTGCTCAGAATTGGGGCCTAACTCCACCCTCCAAGACCAAGCTCTCAATGGTTGAGAGGTGGTGGCTGTTATTACTGATAGCAATGGTAGTAAGGCAGTAATTTGATAAAAAGCTGTTCCTGCTCCAGTGCTACAGAATAGGGGAATAGGGACTAGGGGAATTTAGCCTAAGGCTGCAGTCAGTGGGGTGATTTCTTAGCCCACCTACAGTCTCCTTTTTTGCTCAAGATGCAAGAGCAAAAGGCCTTTGGTAACTGAATTGAGATACACAACCATTTAGTTATCTAATCTTTTTTTCCCCAGTTCTCCTTTAAGAATGACTTGTTTCCGGGGCGCCTGGGTGGCTCAGTCGTTAAGCGTCTGCCTTCGGCTCAGGTCATGATCCCAGGGTCCTGGGATCGAGCCCCGCATCGGGCTCCCTGCTCGGCGGGAAGCCTGCTTCTCCCTCTCCCACTCCCCCTGCTTGTGTTCCCTCTCTTGCTGTGTCTCTCTCTGTCAAATAAATAAAATCTTAAAAAAAAAAAAAAAAAAAAGAATGACTTGTTTCCTTCTAAAACAATAGAGCTTTTGAACCGACGCTGTTTTCATTAAATAAAGCGGAACGACTTTTTAAATTTCTAGTTATTAGGGGCACCTGGGTGGCTCAGTTGGTTTAGCGTCAGACTCTTGGTTTCGGCTCGGGTCATGATCTCAGGGTCGTGATCTCGGGGTCGTGATCTCGGGGTCGTGAGTTCCAGGCCCATGTCCAGCTCCACACTCAGTACTGAGTCTGCTGGAGATTCTCTCTTCCTCTCCCTCCCTCTTCCTTCTCCCCCCCCCCCACACTCCCGCAGCCGCTCTCGCTCTCTCAAATAATAAACAAGAAAATGTCTAGTTATTAAATAAAGAATACAGTAACGTGACACAAAATTCAAAAGTAACAACAGGCTTTGGGGGAAGTCTCCCTGCCGCCCTTCTCCCAACCACTTCTAGTAGGACCAGTGCGACCATTCCCTTGTGCATCCCTGGGCAGGTGTAGGGGAGAACTGACCTATGATCCACTGGGGAAACTATTCTACAAAACAACTGCTCTGGAGGCCAGCCTGGGGGTCAGGTCTGTTTGTAGCACTTGTGTTTGGGGAATACAATGGTTCTTATAAGTCTTAGCAGGGGAAAAAGCCAAAAAAACAGCCATGGGGCCGCCTGGGTGGCTCAGTCGTTAAGCGTCTGCCTTCGGCTCAGATCATGATCTCAGGGTCCTGGGATCGAGCCCCATGTCGGGCTCCCTGCTCAGTGGGAAGCCTGCTTCTCCCTCTCCCACTCCCCCTGCTTGTGTTCCCTCTCTCTATATCAAATAAATAAGTAAAATCTTAAAAAAACAAACAAACAGCCATGTATCGACAGGGTCCTACTACAGTTCTTATAACCTACTAAAATGAGGTCTGGCCCACAGAGTTTATGTCAACCAACCTTTGTTTTCTAATAGACTTCCCCTGAATTAATAAGGAACACTAGAGTCTGTTTATAGCAAATAGTCTTTACGTTGCCCACCCACCCGCATAAATTCCTTGGAAAGTCCTAAAAAAAGGAGTTAAAATGGCAAGACGATATACTTAATTCATTTGCCTTCTGTTGCTTGACTTTCTTGTATGTTTTGTGTCGTGTGTATGTTTTTTCCAAGGCATACAGGCTGCTGTTTATTTTGACAGACAACAAACTCGTCTTGAACAAGCACGTCCACAGCCGGTGCAAGGCTTTGGGAGGCAGGGGCAAGATAATAAATGATAAATCAAGTTTCTCTTTATAAAGCTACATGGATTTATTTCCCAATGCAAAGCCATGTGGGGTCTAATTCTGAAAAAACCCGAAGCCTAGGAAACATGACCTCTCTGTCAGTGGAGCGACAGAGACCAGTGGGTCTATATTTAGATCCTGTAGGGAAGGTTGACTTAAATATTTATATTTTGTGCTGTTAAGCAACCCAATTGTAGTGAAAGTCATCATGAACACTAAAATTACTTTCTGGCCCTACTGAAAATTCATGCTGACATCTAACAAAGCAGAAAGAAGCTTGGCCCCTTCTGTTAGATCAAGGGGAAAAAGAACCCAACCCAGAAAAACAAATGAGGGATTTTCCATAGATTTTATTCTATAAAATATCATCCGTGACTATATTTGAGAAATTTGGCTGTAATTTAAGTAAAGATGGTATCAAATTTCTGAATGTTGCAGAATTGAAAGATGTGGTTTTTGTTAAGAGAGAAACTATGAAATGTGAAACTAACACCTCACTTAATAGTCCTGCTGCCCTTGAGAAAAAGCATCTTTAAAGAAAGTCACCACTGAATACAAAGTACAAGGGACCTGTGTCCCCCAGAACACCAAGAGAACTGGTTTATTAGCACGGTCTCACGCCAGGAAACTGTCTCTGAAGACTTTGTTTCTAGAAACAAACAAGCAACAAACAAAAGATAACGGTGATAAAGATGATTGAACAGAGCAGAGCAACCTAGCAGATGCGGTTGCTCCTCGAGGGTTTCCTTGAGCGACTTTTTCTCTTAGCCGACTGCGAAGACAGGCCAGAGAGCTCTGAGTTTCTCCCCTCACAGACGTCTCAATTAGTGTGCAAAACCCTTCACCTCAAGATGTTCTGAGGAACCTTGGGGTCTTGGTCCTTTCTTAGTTCCTCTCCTCCAGAAGTTTCCAGATGCCGTACTCTACTTTATCTGTTCTCGATCATGGCACAGTTATACGTCTGTTGATTAAAAGAAAGCATCCTACCCTCATGCTTCTTGGTTAAAAGTTCATAACTAGAAGTGGAAATGACACAGGTGTCATTTGTAGCCAGAGGTCCGATAAGACAGGTTTCTACAGAAAAAAAGAAAAATGAAATACTAACTAAAATAAAGTCTGACGTGCCAGCATGTAGGAATTCAGCAGAACAGAGGGAGGGGCCAGGAAACACAGGAAGAGGGGAGCACGGGACCGGGAGGAAGGGCCTGGCCAGGCAGCACCACTGGTTAGGACACTGGGCCCCAGGACAGGATTCTTCCACCCAGTGCTCAGAACTGAGCTTCCCATGTGGCTGGGATAGTAGAATGCTTGACATTGCTTTAATAAAACTGTCTACATTTCTACAATTTGAGGGCAAGGGGGAGGGCAATTCTAAGCCTTAGTCTTCTCACCTGTAAAATGGGGCTAATCATTGCACGCCTCCCACTGCAGTGAGGATCAGATGTGATAATCCGTGTAAATGAGGCAGCAATACTCAGAAAAATTAAGGCTCTGCTTCCTCACGTTGAAGCTGAAGACCTCTCTAGTAACTGGTGGCAGAATGAAGTGAGATAACCGATTTATTCACTCAGCACAGTGGTAGACCCCTGGCCAGTGGTCAGTGATGGGGGGCGGGGAATTCTGTGCACACCCAAGCAGGATTAGTAAGCATCCATTACTTATATCAGATCATTCCCTGAGGGGGTAAAGGGAAGACTGTCACCAGAAGGGGGGAAGAGGGTGGAGAAGAGAGGGTGGGGAACCGCAAGAAAATTCTGAAGGCCCGCAGTCTCACTGAGTGCACCATCCCTGTTTACCTGTAACCTACCTATGACCAGTAAAGGTGATGGCACAGTATTTCATCTGGGTGACTGGAAAAAAATGTTGTTGTGGTGTTTTTAAGATTTTATTTATTTATTTGGGAGAGAGAGAGAGCATGAGAGAGAGCATGAGCAGGGGGAGAGGCAGATGGAGAGGGAGAGTCAGACTCTCTGCTGAGCAGGGAGCCCAACGCGGGACTCAATCCCAGGACTCCAGGATCATGACCTGAGCTGAAGGTAGACGCTTAACCAACTGAGCCACCCAGGCGCCCTGAAAAAAATGTTGTTAATCAAAGAGGTTTATTTTTTTTAAAGCACATAAAGAAGTGCTTTCTCATAGGACTGAAATCGTGACAAGTGGTCAGACTCATTTCAGTGGTTTTCTGTCTGGGGGTTCAGTCTGTGACACAGGCCACACTTGGGTGAGGGCAGAAACAGTTTACTCAGGGTGTCTGCTGATAAAGCGGCTGCTAGATTATATCTGTCAGTGATTTCTGTTAACTAGGACATAACTGAGTTATGACCAAATGCCCTTCTACACATTTACATTTTAAATAAACTTGACAGAATTTCAAGCTTAGAGATTTACAGAGTATCAGACTCATTTTCCTTTTGTACAAACCAAAGCTTCACATTCCACACTTCAGAACATTACATAGGCACTTATGGAGACAGTATGTTAGAAAGGCACAAACAGAAGGGGCAGCTTTTGGGGAATCCCCCATACACCCCAACAGATCACCTAGCATACTCCCCTCACCTGGGGGACATTGAGCTATGGGACACATTAAAAACTTGGAGACGCCCTTAAACCAGCCAGGTACGTGGCCCAAGTCATAATGGAAGTGGATACAGAGATACAGAGTGTCTAAACAGAAAACTCCCTGAATGTTCAAAATATAATTCATTTCACAGAAATATAGTTTACACACAACTCTTGAAAAAAAAATCTGCGAAAAGTGAGGCTCAAGTATTCTCTGATTAACATGAAAAGATGTGTCTAGTTTGTTTGAGAGATTGTGAAGGACATTATGATGGTCACAGATACTCTGCTAATTGACCTGCTATTAAAGGATCTGGAATGGGGCACCTGGGTGACTCAGTCAGTTAAGCGTCTGCCTTCGGCTTGGGTCGTGATGATTCTGGGGTTCTGGGATGGAGCCCCACATCGGGCTCCCTGTTTGGCGGGGAGTCTGCTTCTCCCTCTCCCTCTGCCTGCCGCTCCCCCCTGCTTGTGTCTCTCTCTGTGTCAAATAAATAAATAAAATCTTTAAAAAAAAGGATCTGGAACAGGTGGGTGGCTCAGTCGGTTAAGCATCTGCCTTCAGGTCAGGTCATGATCTCAGGGTCCTGGGATTGAGCCCTGTGACAGGCTCTCTGCTCAGCAGGGAGTCTGCTTCTCCCTCTCCCTCTGTCCTCCCAACCCCCATCCCGCTCTTGCTCTCTCTCTCAAATAAATAAAATCTTTAAAGCATCTGGAACATTCTAAAATGCATTTTATGAATATGTTTCCAGTGACAAAGAGGATGTAAAACTCAGACTTGAAGGGCATTCATCACAGCTGGTCAACTCCTACTGGTCTCACTGAAAATCATAAATATGAATCAACCCCCTCCCCACATAGAGACCACACTCCATAAAGGGGTTGTGATTCATTTACTTACTGTGCAAATAAGAGTAAGGCCAGTCATTCCTTTGCCTGTCATTTGCTGTGCTTATGACCAGAAGACACATTCTGCTCTAGTCTAGGGTTTAATAATAGATAGCATCTATCTCTTTATTTATTTACTTTTTTTACAACAGCAATAACAGATCAAGCCTTCTGATTTTTTTTATTACTCTAAAAAGCTTCTTTTTTATTGTTATGTTAATCCCCATACATTACATCATTAGTTTTAGATATAGTGTTCCATGATTCATTGTTTGTGCATAACACCCAGTGCTCCATGCAGAACGTGCCCTCCTCAATACCCATCACCAGGCTAACCCATCCTCCCAACCCCCTCCCCTCTAGAACCCTCAGTTTGTTTTTCAGAGTCCATTGTCTCTCATGGTTCTTCTCCCCCTCCGATTTCCCCCCCTTCATTCTTCCCCTCCTGCTACATTCTTCTTCTTCTTTTTTTCTTTCTTAACATATATTGCATTATTTGTTTCAGAGGTACAGGTCTGAGAGTCAACAGTCTTGCACAATTCACAGCGAAAAGCTTCATTTTTTTATTTAGCTTTCTGACTCTGTGCTTGGGCCTTCAACACTTTCACAACGATTTTCTGCTCCTCGATAAGGAAAGCATGCTTGATCCTGTCACGAACACACTTAGCACACACGGAACCACCATAGGCCCTGCTGACGTGTTTTTTCGTTTTGGACAGCCTCATAAGGACTTTAGGTCTCACAGCACGAACTCCTCAAAGTCGGCCTGGGCACACGCCACGTGCAGATTTTGGTGCTTTCCCAACCTTCTTGGTATAAAGGTAAACGATTCTATTACCAGGGGTTCAGGACAGCCTAGTTTTGTTAGAGGCTGTTTTATAGGACAGCCTACGACGGTAGGTCAAATGCTGGACCATTCTGAATGCCTATGGACGCCGTCCCCAGAAGAGAGCATCTATCTCTTTAAAAGCTTGGCTATCGGCAGACTTTCAAAGCCATCTTTACTGAGCCCTCACATACTTGGGCAAAGGGTTGGCTGGGTGCAGGACTAAAGAAATTAGCCCATCCCTGGCCTCTCAAAGTGTTTAGCACCGGACACAGGCACAGACAGACAGACAACTGTAATAGAGACCCACATGACCGCACAAGAGCTGGTCCATGTACTGGAAAGATCCAAGTCCCGCTAAGTCCCTGGATTTGGCCCTCCCTGGTCATGGGCAGGGAAGGAGAGAGAGCAGGGCCTGGGCTACATCTTCCCCAGCTCCAGGACTGGGAAGCAATCATAGAGGGAGGTGCACAAATCCCGGAGGGCAGGGGTGAGGGGCGCAGACAGAGCAGGGAGAAGTGAAGGCTGGTGCTTGGGCAGGTGGAGGGAGACAGAGGAGGGTGCAGTGGGAGCCCCGGGGAGAAAGAGAGTGTCCTTGCTTATAGTCCACAGGAGAAGACTGACAATAAAATGCCATCTGGGGGTGCCTGGATGGCTCAGTCGTTGAGCGTCTGCCTTAGGCTCAGGTCAGATCCCAGGGTCCTGGGATCGAGCCGCGCATCGGGCTCCCTGCTCAGCGGGGAGCCTGCTTCTCCCTCTCCCACTCCCCCCGCTTATGTTCCCTCTCTCGCTGTCTCTCTCTCTGTCAAAAAATAAATAAAATTTTAAAAAAAATAAAAAAGATAAAAATAAATGCAATCTGGTTGTAATGACTATGATGAAAGAAATAAAACCGGGTGAGGTGATGTGATGAGCTCAGGAGGGGAACCTGGGGTCAGATGACATTCAGTGGAGACCTGGATGAAGGGAGGGAACAAGCCAAGTTCACAGCGAGTGTCAGGAGGAGGAGTATTGCCCGTGGCCATAAGGAACGTTTGCAGAAGTCCAAGAGTGTGCAGGGCTTGATCAGGAAGAGCAGGAAGGCCCCTGTGACTGGTGCAGTGGGGGGGTGGGGGGGGTGGTATAGGAAGTCACACAACTCATTACATAATCACCCAGATCTCGAGGTAATACACCCCCGCAGCGCCCGGACTGTGTGGCACTGACCGTAGGCTCTCATCCGACAGCGACTGACACCATCAAGGTTTAAATAATTAGCACTTCATACTATTTTCATTACCAGGCAGGAATTACAACATCTGCCATAAGAGGTGGAAATTTTTTTAAAAATTTTAATTGTGATAAGATGCACATAATGTAAAATTTACTATTTTTGTCATTAAAGATTTATTTTTATTTGAGAGAGAGAGACAGTGCACACAAGTGGGAGGGGCAGAGGGAGAGGGAGAGAGAATCTCAAGAAGACTCCCCGCTGAGGTTGGAGCCCCCTGCGGAACTCGATTCCACCACCCTGAGCTGAAATCAAGAGTCAGATGCTTAACCAACTGCGCCACCCCGGTGCCCCAAGAATTTACTATCTTAACCATTTTGCTGTAAGATTTTTTAGGATTAAATATTATGCACAGAAAAAAAAAATCTGACTTAGTTCAGGTGTGATGAAAAAAAACACCTCAAAAACGTAGAGTAACTTATGGCCTATTCGATGTCTTGACATATTGGCCATTTTGACTCAGCAAGCATTCAACAACTGACTTCATCAGCTATCTTGGAAGGTGCCGTGTGGCCCCATCAGCCTCGTCCCCTGAACCACCTGGGTTCCAGGTGTGCTCCTTAAGGAAAACCAGGAGCACTGCACTCACTCGGAAGGGGCGCATCAAAGCTCTATTGATTTTTGCTCAACCCTCTTCCTTACTTTCCTCACAATACAGTCATTATCTCTGTTCCTTGAAAAGAAAACATATGGCCCAAGGGAAAATGAAGAAACAACCTTGCATTTCAAAACTTCAATTTCAAGTGTCTTTGTCTTCCAGACAGATAAAGAGGGAAACAAGTTCGCTACTTGAAAGGAAAGTGCAAGGACCCTTTGTTTCCTAAACACAGTAATTAGGATGGCTTTGACTTGTCTTTATATTATCACCCAAGAGGCTCCAGTGAATGCCGCTTTATTCTCCCAGTGCCCAGCTTTTCTTTCCCTTTTCTTTTTCTTTTCTTCCTTTCTCTCTCTCTCTGTCTCTTTCTTTCTCTTGCCATTCCTGATTTTTTTTAAACTTGTATTCGTTTGAGATGAGAGCTACTTTTCTCTTCTTTCCTGTAGTTAAAGTCAATGACCCCTGTGCTTCCAAGAGCGTGCTGGTCTGCTGAAGCCCAAGGTTCATTCTAGGCCCTGCCTTCATTCTGGAGATGCACCAAGCTAATAAGACCACTATCCCCCAACGTGGCCAGAGAAGGAACTAGATGGTCCCTGGCCCTCAGAATGAAGTCCAGTGCTCTCAAATGTGCATAGAATCACCTGGAAATCTGATGAAAGTGCAGATTCTGATTCAGTAGGTCCAGGGCAGGCCCTGAGATTCTGCATTTCTAACAGGCTCCCGGGTGCAGCTGTGGCTGGTCTCCGTGTGGCAAGGTCAGAGATTACGTCAAAGACCAAGATCCAGAACTTTCTCATATCCCCAAACACCACACAGTCATCTCCATCTACATAAGGATGTTGAGAACCACCTCTCCCATTGCTGGATGCAGACACCATTTACCTTGAGGGGGAGTGAAGGAAGAATTGGCCCTTACAAAACACCTACTGTGCGTGAGGCACCATGCTGGAGGCTTTTCCTTTCTTTGACTTCCGGCATCCTCACAAAGAGACGGAGTGACCTGCTCAGACGGTTAGTGATGTAGCGAAGGCATGTAGCAAAGGCTCAGATTCTTGTTAAAGTGACGAATAATTCTTCCTGAAGGGCCACTGGGATCTCCTAACTTCCCTTTATAGAAGACATAATCATTTCCTACTAGTTCTGGATCAAACTCGAACTCCCAAACATGGGCTTGGAAGAGTTCCACCAATTTTGGGCAAAATTAGAGCTACCCTGGGGGAAGGGGGTTCCAAAATCAAGATTAAAAATCTCTTCCTAGGGCGCCTGGGTGGCTCAGTTGGTTAAGCGACTGCCTTCGGCTCAGGTCATGATCCTGGAGTCCCTGGATCGAGTCCCGCATCGGGCTCCCTGCTCGGCAGGGAGTCTGCTTCTCCCTCTGACCCTCCCCCCTCTCATGTGCTCTCTCATTCTCTCTCAAATAAATAAATCTTAAAAAAATAAAAAAATAAAAAAATAAAAAAAAAAATAAAAATCTCTTCCTGGGCTCAAATTCTCTTTTCTAATCAGGACAGAACACAGGTCTGCCGAACCAGCACACAACGCAGCCGGCCTAGCCTCATGCCCGGCACTCCGGCCCGGGAATGCGGGGCCTCTCGCCCTTTCATGAGGTCACTCTACATTCCCTGTCCAGGCACAGCGGCCAGGTGCTCATGCCCCCTGCACTCCCTGGCCTGTGAGGCTCACTCTGCACAATTAAGATGACAACCAGTCAGCTGTACATTCTGGTCCTTTGCTCATTTGTAATTTTACGCATAAATCGGATCTTGATGGCCTGGTCACAGGGACCCCAATTGGGCCATGGAAAACCTGAGCTCATCGGAAGGGGGCAATGTTTTATGATTTCATTAAAAAAATTTAAAACCTCGTAACCATTAGAAATTAATGAGTTAAAGTTTAAGACAGAGATTCCAGTTGTGCCCCCCCCCCCCAGCGCCGAATTTAATTGCCCCTGTATCTGACACTCCCTTGTCAGAGGTTTGGGGTCCGTGTCTAGGTTTCTTGCTACTGTGCATGGTAATACAAACCCCACTGGAGGCTCCCTCTCTCACTCCAAGGGAAAGCTCAAGACCTAATGGTGACCAGGGGCTGTGTATGTTCTGACTGTCTTTCTGTTTGGAACTTTTCTCCTACTGCTTAGGGCAGAGACTTTTACGGCACTGAAAAACAGCTGTCATTAATAGGAAGGATTTAGATGCATGCCATGGTAGAGACGTCAAAATTGGAGTCAGGTCATTTGGGCCAAGAGAGGAGTCCCCAGATTCACTGTAATTATAGTAATGCTAAGACATACAGAACCTTTAAAGAGATAATAGAGCTACATTCAGCCTGTCTCCCCTCCAGCCCACCTCATTCAGCACAGAGCCGGGCAGGTGGCAGGAGGGGGACACACACAGGACGGTGACCTGTCCTGGCAGGAGCAGAGCGACGGTCCGGTGTACTCCCGGTGGGGGGAGCACAGAGGAGTCAGAGATGCCTCTGCGTCAGGAAGTGGCCGAGGTGATTCAATATGTCACATTTCTTTTCCTCCTGAGTCAGGGATCAACTGGCCCACGGACAGACGGACGGACGGACGCTGTGCTGGGTGTTCGGGGTGCCGCTTTAAACTTGGCTGGCCTTAAAGTCACAGCATTTTTCTTTTTGCATAACAACAGTTAACCAAAGAAAACCCTCACGAGTGTGCACCCTGGATCCTGGTTATGGTATTTCCAGAAACACTAAAAAGCTTGCTTCTGTCCTAGCACGCCTGGAGGGTCTTGTTCCCATCCCCACCGGGTCATGCAGTCGACTGCATGAGCACCTTCCCTGAGCGGGGTAAGGCCATGTCACTGGAGGGGACGCTTGGGAGGAGTTCCAGCTGGACCACTTATGAGCTGTGCAACCTCTCCCTCCTGCTAAAAGTGGAGTGAGGATTAGAGAGAATCCATGTAAAGCACCAAGCACATCCTGGCACATGGTGGGGGGAGGGGGATTCAACAAATGGCAGGTGTTTTTAATATAACCGATCCTATACTATTAACTTAGAGCTGAGCTCAAAACCTTTTTAGGGAATCCCAGGGTTTCCAGCAGTGGTTCTCAAGCTTACTGGTGCATCGGAATCCCCCGGAGAGACTGTTAAACTGGATTGCTGGGCCCTGCCTCCAGAGGTTCTGATTCGGTAGACATGGGGTACGGCCCAGGAATGTGCATTTCTAAAAGCTCCCAGGTAGGGTGGATGCTGGGTCCAGGGACCACACTCTCCACAGGGTAGAGTCCCAGCTCCTGAGGTTTGTTCACACAGCTCTTCACGACTAACCAGCTCACGCCCCCTCCTCTGCCAAGCCGGCCTGATCTTTTCCTGGTCTCTCTGGCCAGCCCTGGACTCCAGACATCAGGACTGGACTCAGTTTTCCCCTGTGTGCTCTGCCCCTTCCCCTGCTGCCTGCCCTCAGAAACACCCCCACCCTCCAGGACCAGGTCACGAACTACCTGCTCCCGTGCATCTGCCCCACCCCGTGCTTCTGGCCATCTTGCGTGTTCCTCTTTTGTGGGGCTTTAGACCCTCGTAACTGCAAGGAGTGCAGACTGTCCAGTCTTGTCTGCCCTCCTAGATGGGGAGCCTTCCGGGTCACGGGCAGGGTGGCAGGCGTCTGGCATTTTCCATGGGGTCTTCTGGACTTTTGTTTGTGTGTTTGTGGGGTTTTGCCACTAAGTACAAAATCAGGATCCACTGGATTCAAAGGAAAAAAAGCTGACAGATAGGTTAAAGGAACCAGAATGAATAACTCTGGGCAGAGGGAAGTTGTGGGTAACAATCTTCAACAATGGAAACATTAAAATAAAGAACATTGACCAACTGATCTTTACCCCTCTGTAAGAACAAATTTGAGGAAATGGGGTCAAATTGTGACATATCTGATTTAGGTCTGCTATAGGGAAGTTCCTGATATCGGGAATTATTAACAGTGAACTGGATTAGCAAAGGCGGATGTGAATAATCTCTACTCTCCTCTAAAATGGAACAGATTCTCAACCGTGAAAGTTTTAAATGTGATGTTGCTTTTGTATCTTGGGTACAAAGTTGAGAGGAGGGAAGGGCTCTTTACAGGTTTCTTCTAACTGGATATGGGTTTGGCAGCTGTTTGTGTTACTTAAGGATACACACTGTTAAGTTTGCTGCTAACTGCATTACAAAGAGTAACATATTTTTTTTTTTTAAATCAATACCTTAGGGAAGTGGTTGGTTTTCCCTCTGGGGGGGGGTGTCATGAGAACCCACATGTGCCAACCCTGTGGGGCTAGTAGGATTTATGCAACACCGCAGTCCTCTCTTCCCACTTGCCAGGTTTAACCATCACATTCACGAAAAGCTAGAGAGTTTTTCTTCCTCATTTTTAATGGAAAGTCTTCAAATTTCTGGTGGTGGGAGGAAGTGGCTCTTGCACTCTCAACAGTGAACAGGAAATGTAATAAGTTATTATTACTCTGATAAACTGGAAGGATAGTTTTTGCAGTCAGTTCTTCCTTCCACTTTGAAACCTGGCAGCTTTCTGACCATGCTGGTGCCAGACGGGCCTCTGTGTCACCTGCTCAGCTAGATTTTTTTTTTGGGGTGGGTGGGTGGCGGGGGAGGCGGAAGGGAACTGGGCAGAGAGAAAGGGAACGCTCCTCTGTGGCGCTAGCAATCCACTGGGAAAATGTGTTTCGTGTGAGCGAAAGGGGTTTGCTGAGCCATAGTTCCAAGGTAAACACTGCTTCTATTCAGGGGCAGGTGACATATTTAAGGCCAGTGCAGGAAAACTGAGGGTCAGGTCACACCTGCTTTAATGATGGACCCTCTGGGATCCCTGGCTGCTTATCTCTCTTTAGTCCTGAGTTTGAGAGTTTTGATGTTGCCTACATCCTGAACTTCTGATTCAAAGACACCTTTAGGTCAGGAAATGGCTCTAAATTCCAGAGCACACAAATTTCCATGGATCCCAGGGCCTTGGGGCTCTTAGCTTGTTTACCTTGCTGGGGTGTGAAGAATTTTTGTCTCTGCCTTACAGTAAAATAATCCAAAGCAGCTGGGATTCAATGGCCTAAAATTCATCCTCCTTTATTGCTGGTTTAGGGAAAAAAAAAAAATCCTTCTTTACTTGAACCTGAGACAGAAATCTCCTTAAATGCTGTGAGAAACAAAATTCAAATGGTCAGCTATTTTACTCTGACATCTATCACATCTTTTTTTCTTTTTAAGTAATTGGTCCAACCACATCCTTTGCCCCTGTATTGTGGGCGCCTAGCACAGCTCGGCTGGCTCCGAAATCACTCCTGCACTTGGCTTCTCCTTTCTTTTGCCACTACACCGACCTGATTCAAGCCTTTACTAGCTCTTCCCCCAAACCAGGGCAGTGGCCTCCTTACTGCCCCCTGGACCCACCTCCGGACACCCTTCCCCGTAACGCGCAAATCTGATCATGACCCTCCCCAGCGCACAATGCAACGAGATAAAATCTGAACTCTTTTGCTTGCATATAAGGCCCTGGAGTGCTGGCTCGCTCTCCCTCCCTCTCCCACATGCCTTTGGGAGTCCAGGAGTGCTGTCCTTTTTAGAGTTCCCTGAAAACACTGCACTGTCATGTCTCCTGGCACCAGCCACCCTTGGCCCCCCAGACCAAACGCTGCCCTCTTGTCCCTCCTTCTGAGCTTCAGACGTACACGACTGGATGGTAAGGAAGAAGGAGATATTCTTTCAGGCAGGTTAAAGCACTCTGTCCTGGGTGCCCACCACACATGGAAAAGGCTCTCAGTAAACAGGTCTCCTCTAATCCTCTGGGTGCGGGTCTAGCTGTGTGCCTACTGGAGAAGGGGGGGCGGGCTATGTCCCTGGTCTCTGTCTCCCCAGCCTGTTGCAGAGTGTCCCACATGCCGTAGTAGGTGCTCACTTCGTTGAAATAAATGAACACAGATTCAGTGTTATTTCTCACTCTTGGGTTCCCTGTCCTGAATGTGGCAGCCCGCAGACATCAAAGGCTGAAAGAGGAGGGGCCCACACAGCAAATACAGATATCAAGTGATCAGCACACATCCATAAAGAATGACGGGGGGGCGGGGGGGTTCTGCCGTTTCTCACGGCAGCACCCGGCAGCCCTTGACTTCGGAGACAGAGGGGAAGCCTGCCAGGGGCGCACGGGCAGGTCGGTCTTGCTGCAGGAAACAGACTGAGCTTGTCTCTCAGAATGAGGACAGAGATATGGGGCTGTGCTTAATCTCACTCGCCGCCCACGCGGGGCTCAACCTCAAAAGCTCACTAAGAACTTTAGATGGACCAAGTCTTTTGTTTTGCTGAAGCCCCCTGTCTCCATCTTGGTTTCTTCAGGCTCAGTGTTTTGGGGGCAGAAAGAATGAAATGAGTTTCTAGAGGTGGATCCTATGGGAAGCCCACTCATTGCAAGCAGAGGGAAACACAAAGAGAAAGGGAATGACTTCCTACCAACCAGGTGGAGAACATAACGGTGTGGTGCTCCGAGGGAGAATCACCTGCTGGGCAGAATGCTCCCCAGGCCAGCTCTGGATGCCTGGAGGTGAGGCCAGGTTGCCTTAGGCTCAGTCAGGGGTGCTTCCCTGTGGACTGGGGTCAGGATGCTGCAGGGAGATAGCAGACAGGCCACTGGTTGTCTAGGGAGGCCACCTGGCCAGGCAGGTAGGTGCCCTTGGGAGTGAATCACCTAGAGAGCCGTACCAGCAAAAAACCAAAACAAACAAACAAACAAAAACCAAAAACCAAACCAAACCAAGACAAAACAAAAATGGCCTAGACAACATTCCTAATCCATTGGACACACCAGGACACACCGTGTGGGAAAAACACTAATATTGTTTTCCCCTGTACTTCAAAAATAGGAAAATACAATGAGGGAAATTTTAATACTGACATGGCATATAAAGTTCACGCAGCGCCTTCTTAACACAACACTCTCTGCAAAGGAGGCCCTGGTCTGGAACTCCCCTTTTCATGGCCTCATAAAACACTGATTTACTGACCTTCAAAGATACACCTTTATTGTTTCAGTTTTCCTGGTGTAAGAATTTCTGGTAGATAACTGAAAAAGCAAGCTCATATTTCCTTATCAACACAGAGAATGTGTTTATATTACAGATTTGTCATTTTGGGGGCGGGGGGAGTAGTGGGAAGGAAGTAACAGGCGAGGCATTTGAAATACTTGTTATCAACAGAATGGACTAAAAGACCACTGATCTACATGTCTGTGGTTCTCCAAACAAAGTATTAACATATAGCCGAGTCTTCTCTCTAGGATGGGAGGGGGCAGGAAGACAGCAAGCAGGTGCCTATCCTACAGCCTGGAGCTCCACTCTAGGGGATTTCCTCCGTGGGGTCTCCCCACAGGCTTTTCCAGGGCCCTCTGGCTTATCTGTCTGATCAGTCTACCTTACCACCTCAGCAAGGGCCATACAAGAGCTATTTCAAAAACTGTAAATGTTTAATGACTTGTCTGTTGTGGGTTTTCCTGAATTAAGTGCTTTGTACTATCTGTAAAGTCATTAAAAAAAAACAAAACCAACGTGGGTTGTTTTGGTTTGTTTTTTCAAGATTCCTTTAGGCCTGAACCACTCACACCACCCTCTCGACTAGAGAGCTTTCCTTCCCCAACAGCTTCTTGGCATCAATCCCTCTTTGACCCTTGATTTCCCATCTGTGCTGCAAAGACCACTTCAGAAAAAAACCCCTTCCTCCAGACATCCACCCTAATTGCTCTAGCTGCACTCTTTCCCTCCTTCCCTCCGCCCCCACTCTGCACTTCCGTCATCACGTGCTGCCTTATTATTATTACAGGTTCACCTGTCTAGTCCTCTGACTAGACAGTGGCCCGTGAACGCAGTTGTCTTCGTCCTGTTTCTCACTAGCACGGTGTGGGTGTCGCAGGCCATAAATCTTTGTTGGCCTAGGTCTGAATCAATCTGCCCTTAGGTCGTAGATAACTGGGGACAAACACGGCTACTTCCAGTCAGTGACCTTAAGGAAAACAGTGAGCTTCTCTATTTTCTTCCTGGGAATAAACAGCAGAACTATTAACATAAAATCATAAAATGTTTTTATCGGTGGGCAAACACTGAAAACAAATTCCCTCCCAGATACGAGCAGAGATCTAATCACAGGAACGTTTTAAAAGGCAAAACTTTCAGCCTTCCAGGGACGTTTCCATGTATCTACCAGAATGTCAATGAAACAAAATACAATACTTGTAGACAAAGCACTTTCTAGAAGCCGGCTTTGCCAGCGATTTTACAAAACCAACACGCCCTGCCTCTCACTAAGCCGCTCTTCAAGCCTTGCCCAGGGTGTGATAACTAACACCAGTGGATTGTCAATGCCATTCCTTTTTTTTTGAACGAACGAATCGGTTGGCCAAAGAAGCAATGAAACACTCAGAGAACCACATGCCACAGCTGAACATACCACGTTACCATCTGGGGGTAATACTGCCACTGTTCCAACACCCAGCCCCGCCTTTCAGAATTAATGGATTTCCACTGGTTGGACTGGGCACAGACTTCTATCATTTGATTAGAACTGTCGTAATATCATTGGTTTCCTGTTTAGGTATAACTCAAAACTGCACCTAATTCGAGTGGCCAAAAGGGAAAGGGAGGGGAAATAGCACTTGCTGAAAGCTATCTCCAAAAAAAATAAATTTGTTTTCATAGCATCTGCTGTTCATATTAGAACCTACTGCGTCGAATGAACAGATGTATGTATGTAGTTTTTGCAAGAGCAGCGTGAGATGCTTTTTTGGAACTGCAGAGTGGGTAGGTTTTTCTCAGGTAGCTAACCGTTCCCGGGCACCCTGGTCCTTTAGTTCAAATAAGGTAGCACCCTGTCCAACCTGTCGAGCACTTCATTAAGCAACACCTGACGTGCTTAAAATGAAAAATTCCATTAGGTTTTTCCGCCTTCTTTTCCCTCCGCCATTCTAAGAGACCCATCCCCATAGGAGCGGAATAGAATGAACCTTCACGAGAGTTTTCTGCTCCAGCCTACAGCATATTCCTATTATTTTTGTCAAGACTTTAAATCCCAAGCCAGGTTCCCCCCCCCGACCCCCCCGCCACCGCCGGCCCATCTCTCACCCCAAACACAGCTCTACAACAAGTGCCTCCCCCGTCTTCACGGGGTTCTGGGCCATTCTGCGGAGCCCCTGTCAACAACAGCCCCAGCCAACTGTAACAGAAGGGAAATCTGAAACTGCCGAAACCATGAAAACCACCACCATTCACTCTTCCCTCTGAGGAACTTCCAAGCATACGAGGTTTTTACAGTGCTTGCGGCGCTGGGCTTGCTGCACTACAGCTCTCCTCCAGGAGCTCAGGAAATCAGGAACCAGCTTTATTTATTGGCAGCTGTGCTGAGTGATGCGGTAAAGAAATTTCTGTCTGAGCAAACCAGGCGGCAACAAGGATCTGAGAGGATGTTCATCTTCGGGCACGCTGAAGCCTCGCCCTCCCGAGGCAAAGGGCGGACGGCCCCCGTGGGGAGCCCCAGGTGCATCCCGGGCTGGGGAGCCCCAGCAGGGCTGGCAGCAGCGAGGACGAGCCCCGCGCCGCTGGGCATGCCTGCCATCCCAGCCCCAGCCCGGGCCGAGCTCGCGCACAGCGGGGCTCAGTTTCGGGCTCCCCCCACGCCCCGGCCCCCCGCCTGCAGCACCCCATGGGCCTTGGTTTCTCCAACTGCGAACAGTATTCTGTCCTAAGGTCATCAAAGTGTTTCCAAGGACAAGTGATTCTATGGGCATTGAGACCTGGGGACCTTAAGCTGTCAGTGGGGAGAGTCGGAGGGGAGGACGAGACAGAAAAAACAGAATGCGGGCGGGGGGGCATAAAAAGGAAATCTTATGTCAGCTTTCCCGCAGAAACTGCCAAATTCGGTTTCACTGCGCGCTCTAGACATCCCGGTGAGGCGACGAGCCTTGCTCTCTCGTCTTCAGGTGACCAACGAAACTGAGGTGGGGAGAGGGTGCGAAGCCAGGTAGAGGGAAGGGCCTAGCGCTCCCGACGGACTCAAAATGGCCTGGAAGGAGCGGTGGTGTTAGGAGCGCTTAGCTAATGTGGGCACGTCTGCGGCTCCGAGTTTCCCCCTCGCTTATTCCGTTCGCAGGCGGACACGGGCCGCGTCGGCACGGCAGCTACTCTGCGTGGGAACTCGAATAACTGCCCCCAAAGCCTGCCACGAAGTGGACTTTTGGAAGCCCGTGTCCGGGGGCTGGGGCCCCGCGACTCCGGGTTCTGCGCCCCGACACCCCTCCACTCGCCCTTCCCGTCCCTCCACCGTCCAAGCCGCGGAACCCCTTTCCGCCGTCTCCTGCTTCTCGGCCAGGTCCCGGGACGTCCCAGGACGTCTCGCTGCCCCCGCGCCCGGGACCCCCCCAGCTCCCGAGGAGGCGTCGCGCGCGGGCACGGGTGCGCGGGGAGCGGGAGCGGCCGGGCGGCCTCCTTACCTGCAGCGGGCCGAGCAGCGCGCAGATCGTGAGCAGCGCGGGCAGCGGGCAGCGCCGCCGGGCGCGCGGAGCCATGGCGCGGTGGGCGGGCGGGCGCCGCGCTCTGCGGCCTCTGCGGCCCGGGCTGCGCGGCTGTCTGGGACCTCCCGGTCGGCCCGCCCCGCCCCGCCGCCGCGCGCGGCCCCGCCCCGCCCCGCCCCTCCACCTGTCCCCGCCCGCCCGCGCGGCGCCCCCTCCCGCCCGCCCGGGCCGCGCCCGCCAGGTGGTGCCCGAGCGCGGGGCGCGCCCCTTCCGTTCCTCGGGTTTGCGGGCGGACCCGGGCCACGGGGAGGTGAGGGTGGCCGGGGGCGATCTGAGGGTGCGCCGCCCCGCCGTCCGCATCCTCTGCGGCAGCGGGCGCGTGAGTGAGCCCGGAGCTTCCAAGCCTTGGCTCTTCATGTTGCACGCCGCAGTGGGCAGACGGGGTTGCCCGACCTGCGGTGTCTTCCACGTGCGCGGGCACCGACCAGTCTGCGCCCAGACCTCCGGCGCCGGCTTCCCCGGGAGGGCGGGCAGTGGCGGCCTAGCCCGCCCGCCGGCGGCCGCTGGAGCCCGCGCGCTCAGCCCTGGCCGGCCCCGCCGCCCGAGCGAGGGTGGATGCCCCGCCGCCCGGGAATTAGCCAGAAGAGGATCTTCGTTGGGGATTTCGTGGACTACCGTGCAAAGGTCACCACAGTATACCGCCCAGCACGCTTCATACGATCCTCCTTCAAAGTTTCCCGGCCAGCAGCCAGTTTTTCTTGCCTCTCCTCCAGGATCTTGCTCCAGGCTGCCCGCCGCCGCCCTGTCTCCGGCCTTGACGCGTCCCTTTCCAGGGATGGAAGTAGCCAGTGTCCGGGGCACTGCACCTGTTGCTCTCGTCACTTGCTATTCCTTGCTTGGGAGAGTATCTTCCCTCACATTCTAGGCCGATGCTGGTCGCACGCACACCCGCTCCTTTCGATAACTTTTTGAGTGAAAATACTTGTCCGGTGTCAACAGAAGGTTCTGTTTTGAATTTCTTGAGTGCCAGAACTATCTACTTGCCTTACTTTTGGCCCAGTGCATGGTGTATCCTAGTGAATATTCTATATGATCTTCCACCGTTGTTGGGTGAAGTGGGTTTTAAATATCAATTAGGTCAAATTGTTTGAAATGTCATTTTCTGTCTACTTGTTCTGAGAAAACTGGAAATTTACAATAACTGGGTTTATTTTTTCCTTTCGGTTCTCAACCCTCCCCCCCCACTTGTTTTTGAAGCTCAGATTAGAGACATAAACATCTCAGATTATTATGTCTTCTTGATGAATTGACTTTTCATCATTGTTATATGTCCTCCTTGATCCATGATAAAACTTTGGGTTCTGAAGTCTACTTTGATATCCGTTATATAGCCACTTCACCTTTCTTATGAATAGCATTTACTTGGGATATCTCTTTTTCTTTCTTTCTTTCCTCTCCTCTCCTCCCCTCTCCTCTCCTCTCCTCCCTTCTCCTCTCCTCCCCTCCCCTTTCCTTCCTTCCTTCCTTCCTTCCTTCCTTCCTTCCTTCCTTCCTTCCTTCCTTCCTTTCCTTCCTTCCTTTCTTTTCTTTTCTTTCTTTTTACATTTAAAATAGAAACTTAAAACAAAAGAAAGAAAGAAATATCAGCTTTTCTGCCCATGGATGCTGGCATGTAAGCATCATTAAAGTCTCCCCTCCCAAGGCCCTCACGCCTAAGTCAGAGTCTCCCAAAGAGCCTGAACAGCCGTGGAAGCTCTTCATGGGAAGTCTGAGCTTTGAAACAACTGATGAGAGTCTGAGGAGCCATTTTGAGCAATGTGGAAAACTCATGGACTGTGTGGTAATGAGAGATCCAAATACCAAGCACTCGGGGGGCTTTGGGTTGTTTGTCGGTTTGCCACTGTGGAGGAGGTAGATGCAGCCATGAATGCAAGGCCACATAAGGGGAGTGGTCTCAAGAGAAGATTCTTTTTTTTTTTTTTTTAATTTTTATTGTTATGTTAATCCCCATACATTACATCATTAGTTTTAGATATAGTGTTCCATGATTCATTGTTTGTGCATAACACCCAGTGCTCCATGCAGAACGTGCCCTCCTCAATACCCATCACCAGGCTAACCCATCCGCCCACTCCCCTCCCCTCTAGAACCCTCAGTTTGTTTTTCAGAGTCCATCGTCTCTCATGGTTCTTCTCCCCCTCCGATTTCCCCCCCTTCATTCTTCCCCTCCTGCTACATTCTTTTTCTTCTTTTTTTCTTTCTTAACATATATTGCATTATTTGTTTCAGAGGTACAGATCTAAGATTCAACAGTCTTGCACAATTCACAGCGCTTACCAGAACACATACCCTCCCCAGTGTCCATCACCCAGTCACCCCATCCCTCCCACCCACCCCCCACTCCAGCAACCCTCAGTTTGTTTCCTGAGATTAAGAATTCCTCAAATCAGTGAGGTCATATGATACACGTCTTTCTCTGTTTGACTTATTTTGCTCAGCATAATACCCTCCACTTCCATCCACGTCGTTGCAAATGGCAAGATCTCATTCCTTTTGATGGCTGCATAATATTCCATTGTATATATATACCACATCTTCTTTATCCATTCATCTGTCGATGGACATCTTGGCTCTTTCCACAGTTTGGCTATTGTGGACATTGCTGCTATAAACATCGGGGTGCACGTACCCTTTCGGGTCCCTACTTTTGTATCTTTGGGGTAAATACCCAGGAGTGCAATTGCTGGATCATATGGTAGCTCTATTTTCAACTTTTTGAGGAACCTCCATACTGTTTTCTGGAGTGGCTGCACCAGCTTGCATTCCCACCAACAGTGTAGGAGGGTTCCCCTTTCTCCGCATCCCCGCCAACATCTGTCATTTCCTGACTTGTTAATTTTAGCCATTCTGACTGGTGTGAGGTGGTATCTCATTGAGGTTTTGATTTGGATTTCCCTGATGCCGAGCGATATTGAACACTTTTTCATGTGTCTGTTGGCTGTTTGGATGTCTTCTTTGGAAAAATGTCTGTTCATGTCTTCTGCCCATTTCTTGATTGGATTCTTTGTTCTTTTGGTGTTGAGTTTGATGAGTTCAAGAGAAGATTCTTAAAGACCTGGTGCCCCCTTAACTGTAAAAAAGATTTTTGTTGGTGGCGTTAAAGTAGGCACTGAAGAACATCATCTAAGATTATTTCGAACAGTATGGGAAAACTGAAGTGATTGAAATCATGACTGACTGAGGCAGTGGCAAGAAGAGAGGCTTTGTAACATTTGGTGACCATGACTCTGTAGACAAGGCTGTCATTCAAAAATCCCACACTATGGAAGGCCACAAGTGGGAAGTAAAGAAAGCCCTGTCTAAGCCAGAGATGCGAGTGCTTCATCCAGCCAAAGAGGTGGAAGTCGTTCTGGAAACTTTGGTGGTGGCCGTGGAGGTGGTTTTGTGGAAATGACAACTTTGGTCATGGAGGGAACTTCAGTGGGCGAGGTGGCTTTGGGGGCAGTTGAGGTGGTGGCCGATATGGTGGCAGTGGGAATGGCTATAATGGATTTGGTAACGTTGGAAGCCATTTTGGGAGTGGCGGAAGCTATAATGATTTTGGCAATGACAACAATCCATCTTCAAATTCTGGGCCCTTGAAAGGAGGAAATTGCGGAGGCCGAAGCTCTGGCCCCTATGGTGGTGGAGGCCAATACTTTGCCAAACCACAAAACCAAGGTGGGTATGGTGGTTCCAGCAGCAGTGGTAGCTAGGGCAGCGGCAGAGGATTTTCATTCCTGCCAGGGAGCGAAGCTGAGCGGCAGAGAGCCAGACAAGGGACACGGAAGCTACTTATAACACATTTGTGAATTCAGCCAAGAACAGTGGTGGCAGGGCCGAGCTGCTACGAAGAAGACATGTTTTAGACAATAGTCATGTGTGGGGGCAAAACACTTGAGGACTGTATTTGTAATTGTATAACAGGTTATTTTAGTTTCTGTCCTGTGGAAAGTATAAAGCATTCCAACAAAGGGCTTTAATGTTGTGTATTTTTTTGTTTTGTTTTTTGCACCCATGCTGTTGATTGCTAAATGTAATAGTCTAATCATGACGCTGAATAAATGTCTTTTTTTAAAAAATGTGCTTGTGTAAAGTTAGTCAACTTGAAGTCAACTTGAACTTGGTAAACTACCCCAACAGTGTGAAGTTAGAATTCCTTCAGGGAGATGTCAGGTTCCATTAGAAATTTACTTGCAACCTGTTTGGGCACAGAAGCCATTGTTTCCAGACTTTGGTGTAGTTGAACTGACAGTTAATGTGTTGTGACCTGTAGTTTACCATTAAAAGGGTCACCCAAGCAAAGTCATGGAGTTTATTTGGTTATCAATATGATTGTTGGCACATGCTATGCAATATATCTAAATTGAATTATGAACATATATCTAAATATGAATTGAATTCATATTGAAATATGAATAAGTATCAGATAAAATTATAGATGGGACTAAAGCTTGTATATCATTCATTATGTGTAAACAATAAACGATTTAATATCCTCTTGATAATAATAAAAAAATCACTTTTGTTGACAAGTTAGGGCCACAATGGACAGCTTCACAGAACAATGGAAATAGGACAGTCCCAAGACAACAGAGCGGAAAATTGCAGCAGACAGGTAGAACTTTTCATCCTCATCCTCTCCCTGAGTACTATCCACTCCAACCTCCTCATAATCCTTCTCAAGGACAGCTATGTCATCACGGGCCTCAGAAAAATTTCTTCCGCCATGCCCTCGTCTACAACCAAGTGAACAAAAGCATGCTTGCCATACATCAGATCAACCTTGTGGTCCAGCCAAGCCCAGGCCTGAGCAATGGCTGTGGTGTACTTCAGCCAGATCTCCACCAGCTACCACAGTGGGAGGCTGGTAATTAACGCCAGCTTTGAAGCCAGTGGGATGCTACACTTGGTCTTGATGGTGGCAATGGCAACATTGACATCTTTGGGAATCCTGTCGCCATGGCACAACAGGCCACAAACCCTGTATTTACCACAGCAGGGGGCACATTTCACCATCCGGTTGGCTGGCTCAGAGCATGGTCGGTGGTTTCAGCTACAGTAGCTGTTCATGGTAGGCTTTCTCAGCAGAGATAACAGGGGCATATGTGGCCGGAGAGAAGTAAATGTGGGCATAAAGGCTTGGTCTGGAATTCTGTCAAATCAACATTCAGGACTCCATCAAATCTGAGGGAAGCAGTGATGGAGGACACAATTTGACCTATCAACCTATTTAGGTTAGTGTAGGTTGGGCATTCAGTATCGAGGTTTCTACGATAGATGTCATGGATGGGCTCGTTGTCTACCAGGAAGGCACAATCGGAGTGCTCCAGGGTGGTGTGGGTAGTGAGGATGGAGTTGTAGGGCTCAACTACAGCTGTGGAACCCCAGGGGCTGGGTAAATGGAGAACTCCAGCTTGGACTTCTCATCATAATTGACAGAGAGTTTCCATCAGCAGGGAATTGAACCTAGAACCAGTACTCCTACCAAAGCTGTGAAAACCAGGAAGCCCTAAAAATCTGTGCCCTGGTCTGTGAATTTGGTCCAAGGAGAGGTCAATGATCTCCTTGCCAACGGTGTAGTGCGTAGGGCCATAGTTACTGGCAGCATCTTCCTTGCCTGGGATGAGCTGCTCAGGATGGAAGAGCTGGTGGCAGGTGCTGGTACAAACTTCACAAATGATGGTGGGTTTCAGGTCTACCAACACTGCCCTGGGCACATCTTGCCAACACCTGTCTCAGTGAAAGAGTCATCTCCTCCCCCAGGGGTCTTGTCACTTGGCATCTGCCCATCAGGTTGGATGCCTGTTCCAGGCAATGGAGTTCCCAGTAGTCATTGCCCATCTGCACACCAGCCTGGCCACCATGGATGGAGATGCCTGAGACTTGTAGGGCTCTGCAGGGCTGGAGAAGGCAAGGGGATGGTGACAAGGATCTCCCACTGACAGACTACCAAGGATTCCAGGGGAGAAGCGGTGCGAGGCAGGCCAGCCTGGAGGGCCCCAATATACCACCCTCCCTCCCTACCATGGTCTCGGCCAAGTGGCCAGAGGGTGGACACTGGACCCCAACCAGGCCCCTGCAGGCCCACCTCCGACCCCCTGGGACCCACTCGGTTGCCTTGGCCTGAGGGTGTGTGATGCTGATTGGTGGGTTCAAATGTTCAAGGCAAACTCCTCTGAAGGAGCCAGATCTAGGAAGGGGAGGAGACATCCTGGGGCCACAGAAGGGCCAGTAGGGCGAGGACGAGGATGGAGACGGCTATTGGAAGGTTAAGAAAGGCGAAGCAGCTGCCGCGTCCTCAGTGGGTTTTGGGGGTGCGTCAGGTAGGCAAAGCCCAGGGGAGAAAAGGCGCCAGGTAAAGAAAGTTGTGGCCAGAGCCTCAGGAGTGCAGACCCTCCAGCTCTGCCATGTCCCTGGGCCCCGGACCATCCCTTTCAATTTAAATCTATTTAAAGTGACAGCATATAATTGGGTCTTGCTCTTTCATGTTATCTACTTTGACAGTCTCCTATCTTTTCATTGGAGTTTTTCAGACCATTCACATTTAATGTGATTATAGAGATGGTGACATTCGAGTCTACTATCTTGCTATTTGTTTTCTGTTTGTTCCATCTTTGTTCGGATGTTTTCATCTTCTTTTGGACTATTTTTTAGGATTCCATTTTGTCTCCACTGTTAGCTTATTTTATATACCTCCTTGTTTTATTTCTTTAGCTTTGGGTTTACAATATGCATCTGTAACTTATCACAGTCCACCTTTGGATACAATTTTGCCACTTCATGTATAGTGTAAGGGCCTTAGAGCAGCACACTTCCATTTCCCCCTCCCAGCTTTGTGCTTCTGTAGTCAGACTACTGGTTTTGCATTGTAACTCCCTACTGTGCAGCCTGCCCAGCTATTTCCGTGCTTTTGGAAAGTTCTCTGGTAGTGCTGACTTAAAAAAAATTAAAAGTGCAAATATCCTTTGAAAAAGCAATTCCATGTCTTGGACTCTAATATATCAAGATATAAAGAGAGACATACAAGGATGCTTATTTACCTTAGCATTTTTGTAAAACCACAAAAAGAGAAAAATGTGAGTGTTCATGGAGAAATGGTAGAAAAAATTCTAGTCCCTTGTAGTATAGAATATAATGCAGTTGCTTAAGACAATTAAGTGGTTTCGGAAAGATGTCTATTGTTATTAAGTAAAAGAAGCAAGTTACAGAGTAATGTCCCATGTTTGTAAACAATCATAAACATGATTTTATTATATATGCAAAGGACGTTTCTAGAAAGACAATAATAGCAAACAATAATAGCATACTTAAGCATGCAAGTTCACTTAATCCTTGCCACAGCCTTGCAAGGAATATTATTAGTCCCATTTTACAGATGAGGAAACTGAGGCACAGAGTGGTTAATAACTTGCCTTAGGGTCACTTGCCAATAGTGGCAGAACTGGGATTCAATCCCTGGCTATCTGGCTCTGGAGTGTTATCCCACCTCACTAAGCATCAGATTTTTAATATCAGGTGAGTTGATGAAGGGAAAGAAGAAATGAACAACTTTAGTTATCTGGACTACTGTTGTCTGGAATGTGGAGACAGGCTTTCTAGAAAAAGCAATGGTGTGAAAGCCAGATGAGATTAGGATTTTGCTACAAGGAACTGATTTGTGGAGAGGGTACTTTCACTGTGGCACTTCATGAGAAATACCAAGGCTTGCTCCTGGCACATTTCCAACATTACCCCCTTCTTTTCTCAAAAAAGATTAAAGGACTTAAACTTCTGCTTGGAAAGCCCCAGAGGTGAGTGTGCTGGTTTTGGAAGCACTTTGAACAGTAGAATGCCCATGTTAACACGTTAAATCTACTAGCAAAAAAAGACCTTAATTTAAAAAAAACTAAATTACTTTTTGAAGGCTCTATTTCTATATTTACAGAACTATCATTCACATAATTCAAATATTTTATAAATATTAATGTAGAATACCATTTGGTAACAAAATCTACTAAAATGGGCTTGAGGATGTCATCTTTCCCAGAAAAACAGCATTATTATTATCAGGAACAGGGAAGTTATTTCAAATACTGTTTTTCTCTCTTAAGTGAAGGATTGCACATGTTACAGTTAGGTTGTTCATCATTTACAGAAACTAGTTTAAATGTTATTTATGATTTAAGAAACCCCACCCATTTACCAGCACATGTACAATTAAATTTTGGTTATATGTAATGAATGTAAAAATACATTTTAAGCAAAAGATATTTTAATATATAGTAAAGTTAAATGTTTCTGATTTTAAAAAGTAATCAGCTGACAATGAATTGTACTTACTTGTACTAAGGAAAAATAAAGTACATTATGCAAATACAGGAATCATAGGTTTATATGAAAATTCTTCTGTATGGATAGTGTGCATCTTACCCTGGAAATCCCCACTACTTCCCACTTCTGCATGAACTCTTTAGTTTTCAGAATCAAAAAGGTAACATAAAAATGTAGCTATCATTTTTGTTTCTAGTGGATGGCCTTTAAGTTTTATATTTCATTTTAATGCAATATTTTAATTTTAATGTGACATTTTAATCTTATTTAGGCAGCAGAAAACAGAGGCACCATCTTGTTAATGAAATCCTTATTTTTTGACATGGTGATATCAAAATAGTCACTATTACTGTGGTAAGGAGCTAAAGAGAATACATTAAAAAAGCAAGTTTATTATTTATTTTAAAATTTATTAAGTAAATGTAGGACTTTACAAATCTTTCAGGGAAAACTTACTAATAAATACAAATGTTTTTATCACCTACCCTGTTATGTTCTGCTCTTCTTCTCATCTTGCCCATAAGATACTTTTTAAACAAAAGTAAGGCATTGATAAATCAGTGTTGATTCAGAGATAAATTAAAGCACAATACTATCCCGTAATGATACCCAAACAGCACATGAAAATTTATGGAAATTTTGAACTGTATACATGGAAACCTATTTTGCTTGCTTTGGTAGACTTTTTTTTTTTTTTTAGTTCTACAGATTTGATATTCAAAATAAATGAATTTCTGAACTGACCTGTAAAACTAATAATTATCACTACTTTTTGGATATTTTGTTACAGATAAAATGGTTTCAAGTGGAAACAGAGAGCGAATTTACATTTCCTCTACTTCCCTTCTTCTTAACCCTATTTTAATACTACGAGGGACAAAGTAGCTGTATGTCCCTTACATACAAACACAAGAACAAGTATTATCCTATATGCTGATGGCACTTCCGCTTTCAGACTGGTCAGGTTCAGACTGGCCACAATAGACAACTAATGCTGCCAATCTACATTGAGACGGAACGGTTTCTTTTCAACAACAATTTTATTGAAGTAGAACATACATCAAGTGTACAGCATGGCTAATTGTCATAAAATGAAGATGTACATGGAACCAGCACCCAAATCATGAAGTAGAACAGAACCCCCAAAGCCCCTTTAATCATTAACCCCTCATCCTACTTGATAGATTTAATTAGAACACCAGTGATTCACTTTGTCTGCTTTTGGACTTTATATAAATGGAGTCTGCACTGTAGTATTACCTTGTGTATGGGTTTTGTTCAATATTATTTGTGAGACATCCAGCTCATTACTGTATAATTTCCATAGTATGGAATATATCACTCTTTATTTGTCATTCTACTGGTGAAGGATATTTGGGTTATTTCACATGTTGATGGAATCAGATTGCTAATATTTAGTTTAAGAGTTTTTATATCTAAGAGATTGGCCTGTCATTCTTTTTTTCAATTGGGTCAATTTTTGGTGTCAGTATGTTGCTGGGCAAGACTGTGAAATATATGGAAGAACTTTGAAAGGGTGTGTAAGAATGCCATTATTTTTTTCTTAAATATTTGGTAGAACTCACTGATGAAGCCATATGAGCATTAGGGTTTCTTTGTGGCATAGTTTGAAATTACAAGTTCAATTTCTTTAATAGATCTAGAACTACTGAGATTTTGTTTCTTCTTGTGTTGGCTTTTTAAAGTTTATGTTTTTTTAAAGTAGGCTCCACGCCCAACATGGGGCTTGAACCCACCACCCTGAGATAGAGTCACATGTTCTACTGGCTGAGCCAGCCAGGTGCCCCTTTGTGTTGGTAATAGTAATATGTCCTTCCCTCTTAACTTTTTAATTTTATTGGTACCCATGTAGGATCATTTTCCTTTTGCTTGAATAATTTCTTACAGTTTTTCATTCAGTGTGGGTCTGCTGATAACAAATTGTGTTTTTTGGCGGGGGGCAAGAGTTGTCTAAAAATATCTTAATTCACCTTTATTGTAAAAGGTATTTTTGCTGAGTATAGAATTCTAGGGTAGCAGTTATTTTCTTTCAGTATTTTATTTATTTATTTAATTTTTATTTTAAGTAGGCTTTACTACTGTGATCACGACCCAGAGATCAAGAGTCACATGCTCCACCAACTGGGCCAGCCAGGTGCCCCTTCTTTCCGCACTTTTTTTTTTTTAAGATTTTATTTATTTATTTGACAGAGAGAGACACAGCGAGAGAGGGAACACAAGCAGGGGGAGTGGGAGAGGGAGAAGCAGGCTTCCCGCTGAGCAGGGAGCCCAATGTGGGTCTCGATCCCAGGACCCTGGGACCATGACCTGAGCTGAAGGCAGACGACTGAGCCACCCAGGCGCCCCTTTTTCAGCGTTTTAAAGATATTCTTTTTTTACTGTTGGTCAGTAAACTATGAGTCTTATATTGCTGCTTTTCAGATTTTCTCTTTGTATTTGTTTTTCAGCAGGTTTACTATAACATATGTAGGCTTAGTTTACTTCGAATCTATCCTGGTTTGTGGTTCATTGACTTTCTTGATGGTTCTTGTCAGTTTGAGAGAATTCTTGGCCATTTTGCTTTGCAAATAATATTTCTACCCATTCTTTCTTTTCTCTTTCAGCCTCATATGACTTTTACCCTCTTTTCTGTGTTTTGCATTAAAAAAAAAATGTGTGCTGCTTCCCGTTTCCGGTTCTGCACACAGGGAGTTTGTAAGTTGCCACTCTGTCCTAACAACAAGTGAAAAGTCAAACACACAGAAAAATCAACAAATCTTCCCAAATCCATAAGAGAAGTGAGGTCACAGGGCACACTGCTGCCCCCCCAAAGTAGAGACTGACAGGCAAATACAGAGAATCACAAGGTACCAGGTCAGACACTCATGAGCTGAAATCTCCTTGGGAATCAGTGCTGGGGTAGGAAAACCAGAACTGTAATTAATGAATTGCTGGAGGCACAGTGGGCAGGTCTTAGTTAAAAACTCTGGTGGGGGGTGGTGCCTGGGTGGCTCAGTCGTCTGCCTTTGGCCTCAGGTCATGATCCCCTAAGGTCTTGGGATCAAGCCCCACTTCGGGCTCTCTGCTCCGTGGGAAGCCTGCTTCTCCCTCTCCCACTCCCCCTGCTTGTGCTCTGTCCCTCTCTGTCTCTGTCTCTCTCTGTCAAATAAATAAATAAAACCTTAAAAAAAAACAAAAAAAAAACAACTCTACGGGGACCCAGCTGTAGAGGGCTCCCCTTACTTTTGTAAGTTTTACCTCCAGGAGCTCAACCAGGTTCTCACAGTAAATATCAGACAAAAAGTCTCCTGTGCTTTCCGCAGACGGAGAGGAAAAGAAACCATTTTGAAATGGACAAGAGTACTCTGTTTTTCTTAATAAGGCCTGCCCTCGGGGGAAACTAGTTAACCAGAGCCTAACCTGATGGGTATTATCAGAGCCTAACTAACCTGGTGAAGGAAATTATCAAATTCTAGCCCACTCTCACCTGCCTGTCCTACCTAAGTGGGGAGAGAAAAACTGAGAAACGCTTGTTAAGTTCACAGCCCAGAGGCACAGGCTCACTAAAGACGGAGGCCTTAACCGGAGGACTATGGAATATTTGCCACCTCCCGCACACCTTACTGCCACATTAGTAAAGTCCTATTTACAATAGTTCCTTTACCCAGCACATAATATCTGGCTATCAAGAAAAAATTGCAAGTCATACCAAATGGCAAAAAGATATAATTTGAAGAGACAGAACAAGCAGCAGAACCAGGCATGGCAGGGATATTGGAATTACCAGACTGGGAATTCGTATGATGGATATGCTAAGGACTCTAATGGATAAAGTAGACAGCATGCAAGAACAGACGGGTGATGTAAGCAGAGAGATGAAAATCCCAAGAAAGAACCGAAAAGGAACAGTAGAGATGAAACACACTGTACAGAAAGGAAGAATGCCTTTAATGGGCTTATTAATAGATTGGATATGGCTGAAGAAAGAATCTCTGAACTTGACGATATCTCAATAGAAACTTCCAGAAATGAAAAGCAAACAGAAAACACTGGGGAAAAAAAACAAAAACAAAAACAGAACAATAATCCAGAACACAATATCCAAAACTGTGGGACAACTACAAAACGTGTAACATAGGCATAACGGGCATACCAGAAGAAGAAAGGGAGAAAGAAAACAGAAGAAATCTTTGAAACAATAATGATTGAGGATTTCCCCAAATTAATATGAGACATCAAACCACAGATCTAAGAAGCCCAGAGAATACCAATCAGGATAAATGCCAGAAAAAATACACATATTATTTTCAAACTATAGAAAATCAAACATAAAGAAAAAAATCCTGAAAGAGGGAAAAAATGTCTTACCTACAGAGATAAGAACTACTTCCAACTTCTCAGAAATCATGCAAGTAAGAGCAGAGTGCAGAGATGAAAAGTGTTGAGAGAAATAATTCACTTAGAACTCTGTAACCTGTGAAATTACCCTTCAAAAGTGAAGGAGAAACAAAGACTTTCTTAGGTGAACAAAAATTGAATGTATTTGTTGCCAGTAGACTTGCGTTACAAGAAATGTTAATGGAGAGAAGGAAAATAATATTGGTCAGAAACTCAGATTTATATAAAGAAAGGAAAAGCATTGAAGAAAGAATAAGTGAAGGTAAAATAAAAACTTTTACTTTTCTTACTCTTTAACAGTTTTTTAAAAAAAATAATATCAACAATGTGTTTATGTATGCTTGTGTATATATTATATATATGCTTATACATAAGTGAAATGAATGACAGTAATAATACAAGGAATGAAAGGAATTAGGATTATTTTGTTATTATAAGGTAATTACACTACCTTTGAAGCATTCTAGTGTTTGTGAGAGTGGACTTGGATTAGCTGTAAATATATATTTGAAACTCTGGTAAAAAAAAAAAGTAAAATTGATATGCTAAGAAAGGAAAGAAAATGGAATCATAAAATTCTTATTTAAAACCACAAAAAGAAGGGGCACCTGGGTGGCTCAGTCGTTAAGCGTCTGCCTTCGGCTCAGGTCATGATCCCAGGGTCCTGGGATGGAGCCCTGCATCGGGCTCCCTGCTCCACGGGAGGCCTGCTTCTCCCTCTCCCACTCCCCCTGCTTGAGTTTCCTCTCTCACTGTCTCTCTCTCTGTCAAATAAATAAATAAAATCTTTAAAAAAATGGACATAAAATCAGTAAGGACATAGTTGAACTCAATAACATCATCTATCAACTCGATATAATTGACATCTGTAAACTACTTCATCCAGTGACAGCAGAAAACACAATCTTCACAAGCTCACATGGAACATTCACCAAGATAGACCACATTCTGGGCCATAAAACACATCTTAACAAATTCAAAAGAACGGAAATCAGAAAATGTCTGCTCTTAGATCATAATGGAATTAAACTAGAAATCAATAACAGAAAGATAAATGGAATATCCCAAAATATGTGAAGATTAAAAAAACTTCTACATAATGCATGGGTCAAAGAAGAAATCTCAAGAGAAAGTACAAAATATTTTAAACTAAATGAAAATGAAAATACAGCTTATAAAAATTTGTGGGAGGCAGCAAGAACAGTACTTAGTGGGAAATTTACAGCATTGAATACATATATCAGAAAAGGAAGATCTAAAATCAGTCACCTAAGCTTCTACCTTAAGAAACTAGAAAAAGAACAAATTAAATCCAAAGTAAAAAGAAGAAAAGAAACAATAAGAGAACCAAAAAACAAAAACAAACAAAAAAACTAATGAAATTAAAAACAGGAAATCAACAGAAAAATAAACATAACCAAAAGCTGGTTCTTTGAAAAGATCAATAAAACCAATAAGCCACTAGCCAGGCTAACTAAGAAAAACAGACAGAAGACACAAATTACTACTATCAGAAATGAAAGAGGATGTGGACATCACTACAGATCTCATGGACATTAAAAGGATAATAATAAAGGAATACTGTGAACAACTCTATGCACACAAATTTGATAAATGAAATGGACCAATTCCAGGGTGCCTGACTGGCTCAGTTGGTAGAGCATGTGACTCTTGATCTTGGGGTGGTGAGTTCAAGTCCCATGTTGGGTGTAGAGATTACTTAAAAAAAAAAAAAAGAAAGGAAGAAAAGAAACTAACAAATTTCTTGATACAATCTGCCAAAACTCAGAATCAGAATAGGCCTATATTTATTGAATCAAAATATTAAGAATTTTTTGAAACAGAAAGCACTAGGTCCAGTGTGTTCACTGATGAATTCTTATCAAAACTTAAGGAAGATAAATTTTCTGCAGTCTTTCAGAAGATAGAAACTGAGGCCAGCATTACCCTAATACTAAAACCAGACACAAACATTACAAGAAAACTGCAGACCATTATGTCTCATGAACAGACCATAACACAGTCAAAAATCTGCATATAACTTTTGACTTCCCCAAAACTTAACTACTAACAGCCTACTATTGACTGAAAGCCTTACGAATAACATAGTTGACTAACACTTATTTTGTATATGTATAATATGCCATAGTCTTATAATATAGTAAGCTAGAGAAAAGACAGTATTATTAAGAAAATCATAAGGAAGAAAATACACATTTACAGTACTAGACTGTAAAAAAAAATCCATGTATAAGTGGACTTGTGCAGTTCAAACCCATGTTGTTCAAGGGTCAACTGTAATTGAATCCTGGCTACCCCTAAGATACCTATCCCTAAGATAAGATGCCCTGTTAAGCTTCTAAGTGGAGGCTTTTCATTTTTGTTCTCAGAAACTTCTGTACCTTATAGCCTGGAGGCAGGAAAGGTATCTTATTTGCTTTTCATTTTTACTACCAAAGGAAGTATCTTTGCAGTTCACCTACTTGAATATTTTCACTAAAACACATTTTTTAAAAATTTTATTGGGACCCATCCCTCAGATTATTTATTTCCCCCTTCACTCCAGTATTTCCTTTCTCCCCTTCTCTGGTTTGGATTCTATGGTCCATCACTATAATCATTCCTTCACAAGTAGCTTTAAAGTCCTTGTCCTTTTTCCTCCTCTTAAGCATCTAGAAAAACCCAGCCCTGTTTATACTTCTCTGATACTTTACACCTGCTCCTGAATTGCTCCTGGCTGGAGAAAAAATTCACTTGTGTTAACTAACTCTCTTTATTTGTTTTTTTAAAGTTTTTATTCAAATTCCAGTTAGTTAACATATAGTGAACTAGCTCTCTTTAAATTCACAATTACTATTCTCAAATCGGCTTTCAAAACTGCTTAGCAATCCTGCAATTCCCTCAGTAATTCATTCTGCCATTCTCAAAGACAACCATTTCTACCTTCTTTCTCCTCAAACCTTTAACACTTCCCATATGCCAGCCAAGTTAATTTCTGTGTTTCATACTTCACTGAGAAAATAGAAGGAATTAAATGGAAACCCCCTAATCTTCCCACCACTAAATCTACTGAATCACCTCCATATGCATCTATTCTCCGCCTTCTCCCCTATTATAACAGAGGCCAGTCCCTTCATTTGTGCTTTGAATCTCAACCCCTCTTGCCTTCTCAAGTTCACTTGCACAATTTTTGCTTGTTACCACTGCTGCATCATCACCTTCTTTCATTTTACTGGCTTATTCTCATTAGCTTGTGAACATGATCTAATTTCTCCTATTACAAAACAAAATAAACAAAACCCTCCTGTGACCTCCTGTTATTTTCTAGCTCCCAGTACTTCTGCTCTCCTTCATGGCAAAATGTCTTGAAAGGGCTGTCATCTCTAGTCACTGTCTCTCTTTTACCCATTCCAATCAGGTTTGCATTTCCATCAATCCACTGAAACTACTATTGAGGTCATCAATGACTTTAATCTTCCAATGGGTTTCAGATTTATCCTCATCTTGACCTATGAGTAGCAACTGACCCTCCTTAGAAGGCTCTTCTCTTTGCTTCCATGAAACCACTCTCTTGGTTTCCCTCCTATCTCACTGTACACTCCTCCTGATCCTTTTAGTAGTTGTTCTTGCTCTGTTGGATTTTGAAGTATGGGGAGTGTCCCAGGGTTCAGATTTGGATCCTCTTCTCCATGGTTCCTCTCTCCCCAGGCCATCTCATTTAGTCCCATGGCTTTATCCAAATACTGATGACTCCATAATCTAGCCTGAGATCCAGATAACTAACTTCTTACTTAACATTTCTATAGGTAGCTCTCAGACATCTTGAATTTAACACATCTAAAACAAAAATGTAGATTACCCACCCCCCCAAACTTGTTCTTTACTTTCTCACTATTGTCCAGTTATTGCAGTCAGAAATCTCAGCGACATCTTTGGTTTATCCCTTTCCCTCACTCTTCACACCCAATCTGTCATGCGAATTCTACTTCCAACTATGTTGCAGATCTGATCCTTTCCCTCTATTTTTGTCCAGGCTGCCATTATCTCTTGCTTAGACTACTGCATTCATTAGCTTCTGCCTTCAGCCTCTACTCATCTCCTTTTCAAAAACATTCTTACAAAGCACAAGTATATCCAATATAAATTGGATTAAGCCATTCTACTATAACTATTCTAACTATTCAAAGGCTTCCCTTTCTAACTTCTAATCATAGTGTACAAAGCCCTATATGATCTGGCTACACCCATCTCCAATTTCATCTTTTGATAGTGTCTCAACCATACTGGTCATTTTTTCCCCAGTTCCTTGAACACAGCACTATTTCTCATCTCATTGCCTATGCACATACTGCTCTTTTTTCTCTTTTGTTTTCACATGGTTAAAGCCTATTCTTCCTGGTTTTCAGGTAAAATGTTACCTCAGAGATGTCTTCCAAAGCAAACCATAAAGATAATCCCCCTAACTAAAGTACATCTTCCTTAGCCCTACTTTCTCAACTTGTTTGTTTCCCTGACTGGCTGTAAGCTCTGTTCTGTCAGTCTCATTCATGCTTAGCACAAAATAGGTCCTCCATAAATGTAGGTTGAATGGTGAATGACTTTACAATCTTCAGAAAGGGATGGCTTCTCCACACTTACAGATCACTTGGAAGACTTGGTGAGGTTTGTGGGTAAGAGTTGTGGCCCAGAGAACCAGATACGGATGTAAACACTGTAGAGCTTTTTAGCCCATATACACATGACACAACTCTTTTTTGCATTTTTATTTATTCCATATATTCTACCTTGGATATAAATAAGGACATTATGAGAAACAAAGTCAAATACCTTGCTGAGGTCAAGATGCACAAGACTACACAATTCTCCTGATCAACAACATACAATAGCTCTATGAAAAGGACTTTAGGTTAGTTTGGCATATAGTCTCAGTAAATTCATCCTGTTTTGGGGGACTCATCCTTTCAATGTAATTGGCAAACTTGCATGGAATTGGTATCAAGCTTGCAATTCATTAATTCATTCAATTAATGTTGAGTACTTATCATACACCAGGCATTCTTCAAATACCGGAGACACATTGGTTGAAAAGGATAGACAACATTCTCTCTCATGGAGCTGAGTCTAGTGAAAGAGATAGACAATAAAAAACAAGAAAATGAGTATTGAGAAGAGTAATTATGAAAAAGAAGAACCAGGGAGATCTTAGGGAATTAGAGGAGTTAATTTGGATTGAGTAGTCAGAAAAGGCCAACCAAGAGGCTTTATACAGATTTAGAATGGTAATCCACATTTTGTCATATCTATTGGCTTCTCATTTTTGAAAATCAGGACATTTATCCATCTCTAATCTGTCGCCTCTCCATGATTTTCTTGAGGATGATTACACCACAACACTGTTTCAGTAGTATGACAAATAAAACAAAATGGTCTCCAAATTTGGTATGTAGCATTTACCTCCTAAGATCTGAATACTTTTGTAGTGTCTGCAAGAAACCAGAATTCTAACTTTTAAAATCATTGGTCAATGGTTAACCTTTGTTTCCTTCTCTTAGATAACACTAGGAACCAATTATTTTCAAGAAATGGCAGTTCTTGTTCTTCTTCCATTAGTATGAAAAGTTTCGTTATGAGGAGGTTCAAACTAAATATCAAAGAAAGCTGTAAATTACTATAAAAATCAAATATATACTAAAAGACACGAGTGAAGTTGCAAAGGGTAAATAAAATATTTTACAAACTCTAAATTAATTATGTAATGAAAATTAACTTATTGGACTAATTTACTTATTAGGCTTTTGAAAAAAAACCTGAATTTCAAGTTTTGGTAAACAAAAAGTAAAATTACCTTACCAGTCTTCACTAAGGCAAAAGTAACAATCAAAAGTGGTTTCTGCCTTCTACTGCAGTTTTAGGTAAATGATGCATGTCATGGTAACTTACACACTTACTAGAAAACAAAAGTATGGGGAAGGAGGTTATCCACAGTTACCCATGCTTTAGTTATTCAGGGGCTTATCTTAATTCTCTTTGAACTTTCATAATACTAAGTGCTACAGCACTTTCAGGTTTACTATTACATAATTTTCATAAAATCCTGTAAGGAATAGAGAGCATGTTATTATTTCCATGCTTTTTGATGGTTGTAAGACAAAAAGGAATTTGCTAGAAAGGGAACTGTATTTATAAAATTCATATAAAAAAGGAATTAGGAAATGATTTACATTATGACAAGCATCCATCTTAGGTTCAATACTTAATACACGACAGGGAGATTTATGAACAGAGGAAGCTAAAAATTTAAAGAATTGTCAAGTAATTATCAGAAATGAAGATAAAGTATCTATAAAACTGTAAAGTCAATGAGAAATCATTAGATTTACTTAGCAATGTACATGTTACATAAGACACTTATAACACTTTCAGTTTCATCGAAAATGCATGTCCTAAAAATACCTAAGGTTGGAAATGCTAACAATTAAAAAAGGGGTTATTTTTCCAGTAAGAATAGTTTTAAAAGTTTTCATTTTATTTTATTTATTTTAAGATTTTATTTATTCATTTGAGAGAGAGAGAGAGAGAGAGAGAGAGACAAAGGGAGAGCACGAGCAGGGGGGAGAGGCAGAGGGAGAGGGAGAAGCAGACTCCCCCCTGAGCCGGGAGTCGGACATGGGGCTCGATCCCAGAACCTGAAGATCATGACCTGAGCCGAAGGCAGATGCTTAACCATCTGAGCCACCCAGACACCCCTAAAAAATTTTAAAAGTAGACTATCAACAAATGATAACCCTAAATAACATCACTGACAAAAAATTTAGTATCTATTACATATAACACAAAATGCCAGTTTATAGAAAACAAATTTTACTACATTAAAGTCCCTCAAGAAATCTATTCACCCAATGTTCTAACTGAAATAAATCTAATGGATTAGTCTTTAATGTAATAAAAGGATATTAAAATAGTAATATACTTTTCTATATAGATGTTTTAGAGAGAATTTTCCAGCTATTACTGAAGACTCTTAAGGAAAGCAATAATTTATATCTGTCACCACACTGAACTGAAGGCATTATTTATATACTATCAAAAAAATATAATAAACCTTTTTATATTGTGTTAAGTTCACAATAACTCTCATGTACTTTATGAATGGTGTGGTCTTACAGTGAATAGGAATTTTTTATTTTAAGATTTTTCTTAAACATGCAAAGTAAACTATAAAGAAGGCAATCAAAGCAAAGTTTCCTGTAGTTTGTTCTGAAGGGAAAATATGAAAGACCAATGTGCCACTCAGAGATTGTGATTGGAGTGCAAATTCCACAGATGAAATGCACGCAGAACATCCATTTGTAGTGTGAAAATAGCCTAAAATACAATTATTTTGCCAACATGCAGAAATCTGCCAGATACATTATTTTTTATTACTAGCAAATACCTTTAATCTATTATTTTTTAAACGTACTGAAATAAAATAGTAATGAAAACAAGCACACTGTAAAGTTACATTAGAACTTTCAAACACATATCTACTCATATGAAAAGCTAAATTTATTTCATAGTTTGCTTATAAAAGAGTTAACATCCAAGACAAAGTAGGAATTTTGTTACCTAGCCAATCTGGAGAATTTTGGGAATTAGAATTCCTAATTACAGGACTTTTCAAACATACATTCTTTATACAAAAATAGTTAAGGAATTGGTAACTAGCACAAAATGTTCATTGTAGTTAGCTCTCACAGTTCAAAGATCAATAAGGTGGCGTCTAGAGAAAGTTCTGTCCTTAAAGTTCAAATAATGGTCTAAAATAGGTTATCTTAAAAATTGGGGTCATGACAAGACAATTCAATACATAGTCATTTCATCTCCCCAGACTTTATCAGAGACTATTTATTTGAACCGGTGTTTTTTTTCTGTGAAAACCGATCCCAGGACCCTGGGACCATGACCTTAGCCGAAGGCAGACACTTAACCGACTGAGCCACCCAGGCGCCCCAAAAAAGGAATCTGATAGCAACTTGAATTGAGACTCCATTAAAATTACTTACAATTTCATTCAGGTTGTAAATCCGTTTGATGTTTAGCAAAGTAATCTTTCAAAAGGGGTGACTGGTGCAAACAAATGAAGTCAAGGACACCCACATATAAAGTTAGATACTGCTACCATTCAAGCATCGTTCTTGGAGTAATTCAGCAAAATTACTAGCTATGGCATTTATGGGTTTCTGAAAAATTTTAATTTCTGGCTTACTTTAGAAACACAGGCATAATTTCAAATTAGCTTTTCATTACTTTGCAAACTTAGTTTTTTGTTAAGTCGAATACTTAAACCTGTACTGTTTTTATTTTTGTTTAAAAAGAGTGAATATGGGAGTTTTATGGCCTGTTTTGGAAGAACACACTCAGTTTCAGTGATTAGTGTGATTAGTCTGTCTTGTCTTTAAAGAATCTATAGTTTGCCTTAAAAATCATTGTGAAAATAAACATGAAGTCTTACTGACATTAAGATATTAACAGCATACTAAGGGAGACTCCCTTGAAATATACTGCATATCTTACTAGCTGTTGCCTTTTAAAAAAATCACTAGCATTTAGATAAATGGATTCACAAATTGATAAGAATTATCACAATAAAAATATTTATATTCATTCATCTGGTAACGAATATTCTTCTTTTACTGTATTTCAAAGCAAATGAGAGCCATAACAGTTTCTTTAAACTGTCTCTGAAATATATTCATTTTATAGCAACAATCTTTTTTTAGTAAAAGTAAACTAAATAGGTAATATATAAATTATATGCCTTAAATAACATAGTACATTTTAATGAATATATTCTTTCTCATTTCCTTTTGCTTGGATAGAGAATATATAGTGTTTTGGTTTTTTTTTTGAAGATTTTATTTATTTATTTGACAGAGAGAGACACAGCGAGAGAGGGAACACAAGCAGGGGGAGTGGGAGAGGGAGAAGCAGGCCTCCCACCGAGCAGGGAGCCCGATGTGGGGCTCGATCCCAGGACCCTGGGATCACGACCTGAGCCGAAGGCAGACGCTTAACGACTGAGCCACCCAGGCGCCCCTATAGTGTTTCAAAATGAAAATAAATACACATAGCCAGAAACAAAACAAAAACAAGTATGCAAAAACATTTTATTTATAATAGATCAACATTTTTGACATGAAAGGTAGCCACTTTCAATTTCTCAGGAATGCCTAGAATCCAACAGTTTCTGAAAGACTAGTTAGTTTTAACAATTATGTCACTATAGGTAAAAGAAATAATTTCAGAATGAACTTTTTTAAATGGCTTTGTTTATGGCAACTTATCTTATAAGCCTGACTGTGTGGTAAGCTAGCTTTCCCAGGAAGTGAATGTAACCCAACTATGTTCCAAGTGTATTAAACCAGTTTATCCAACAAACATGAGAATCACCTATGTACCAACTGTGCTCAGACAAGAATTCTCTTTATCAAAATATTCATTTTTCAAAAAGGCCTCACATTAACCCTCAAACCAATCACCCACTCCTATGTCCAGTACCACTCTTTTCTACTTCAAGGTGCATTACTTTATAGACAACTGTCAAATTCCAGTGGAACTGTACACTGACTGAAGACTCTATGTAATATATATCAAACACAAGAATAGTCACCGACTTTAAGGGACAAGGTGTTAGCTAACCAATAATAATTTAGCTAATGTCATTTTTAGTTTAGAGGGAAAAAAGCAGCCCCCAAATGTCCTTAACTTTTCGGTACTTCTCTGTAACACACAGAATGAAAAGATAATCTCTGAAATTAAAATCATTAAAAAATATCTTAAATAAAATATTTTACATAAATAAGTGTTAAATTTCAAATTCAAACCATATTTTCCTGTGTATTTAAATTTGGGAAGGAATTTCACAATTATCAGCTCTTTTAATTTACATTTATTTTTGAGTATTTAAATCTACTATACATCAGTTTGCAAAATTCACCTTGGTTACCACTCCCTGTGTTTATGTGCTGTCTTTCTTCAGGTAAGTCCATTATATGCATGAAAGTGCTGGGGAGGTTTGAATAGCACTTAAAGAATATTCATGAGAGCTCTGAAATGTGGAAAGTTTCATTATAATCTACTTACTGTAGGATTTGTAACTCAAATTCATCACAGCATTATAAAATACTGTGTGAATGGAATGCACACAATTCCTACAGACACACAAACTGAAGTCCAAAAGGCACAGAGTAATGCTGGTGGCTCTTTCTAGTCAGTTAAGAAACAATAAAAAGTCTGCATTATTCTTTCATAATTTAAATACTTAAGTAATCTCCACTTTTATTACTTTATAACAATGACTTCAAATTTACATTATTTTAAGTACCATCGTAATAGCTTAGTGTATAATACAGATATTTGCTAATATCCCATCCAAAAATTAAAAAAAAAAAAAACCTCTTCACTATAAGTATATATATAAAAAAAATTATTCTGAAAGACAAGAACATAGAAGAGGGACTAGGTACAGACTATAAACTCAATTTTCTATCACCACAGTTATAACTCCAAAATTAACAGATATACAGCAATAATCAAAAGCAGTGCAAATATCTTTGGAGGTTAGGATAAAATTATAATGCAAGAACATAAAATAAGGATAAAAAAGGCAAGTACTTCAAGTACAAGGAACCAGTCTGCTTGAGTCCATCTTAGTGTTTACTGGGGGCTTCCTTCCTGCTTTTACTTCTTTCTCTGAAACACATTGGCCAACATGGCACCTGATGTTGTCAACTGGCCCATTTTGTTCAAAAACTTGGTCTTTGTATCTTCACTTACTAAGCTTGCAGCAATTGACATTGAGCTAGGAAAGAAATTTTAAAATTCAAGTAAAGCAATTAAAAAACTAAAATATCCATTTTTTCATTTCTTCAGTAGTAATAATGTTAATAAATACATTCTGAACTGGTATCACAAAAGGGAAACTAATATTTACGGACAGGAGTTTTTATGGACCATACTAGGTTAGGAGCTTCATGTTCATCGTTTCTATTAAAGGAAGCAGAATGGTGTAGAGGTTAGAGGCAAGTCTGCAGTGAGACTGAATCTTGGCTCTGTCATTTGGCAGCTGTGCGACCCTGGGCAAGTTATTTGATCTCATCTGTAATGTAATCCTCATCTGTAAAATGGAGATAAGTCTATTACCTACCTCATAGGCCTATTAAGAATTATACAAGTGCATATAGTGCTTACGAGCAGTGCCAGGCATGTAATAGCATGCTGTAAGTATTAAGTTAGCAGTTATTCTTCTTATTATCAGCATCACTTTATTTAATTCTTATAGCAGCCCTGGAAGATAGATATTATCCCTATTTTCACAAATGAGTAAATTAAATCACAGTGAGGTTTTATATACTGTGCTGATAACAATCTTATGACATTACTTTTGGGAGGACAGGGCAGAATGTCTTCCATTGCCACTTGCATTAGTTTCATTCGACAATTTTAAATCCATTTCTTCTTTCTTTTTGAACAACCTTTTGTATAGGGAGTAAACACAATCTAAATCACTACTGAAGATTGCTAATTTATCGTAATACCAAACAGAACACTGATCAGGTACAATTTTTCAGTGATCCAACAATAAACCCAGTTTATTGGCCTGTGGCTTTAGCCAATATGCTTTAGATTACTCTGATTCAATTTCCTCAACTGAAAAATACAGATTGCAATTACTACTGCAAAATTATCTGAGGACTAAAGGAGAGAGTATGTTTGAACATGTCAAGGGCAGTGAATGGTGAGGTGCAGGAGCTCAGCAGATGTCCACTGAAGCCACAGATGAAGTACGTGCTGCCACCAAGGACTTCTGGTTTTCTCTATTTCTTAAAGGTGTGTGCTGTGAATTACAAGTTAAATGCCTAGACCACGACTCCCACCTTGAAAATCTGTTCTTCCCACAGCTCGTCTGCCAGTACCCCAACCTGGCCTCTCCCTTGTCTCTGACTACTTATCCCCCGCTGCCTTTTCTCTTCCCACAAAGGAATCCTCCATAAGGTTCAGCATTTGGCTCCCAGTTCCTCAATTACAAAACTTACTATTGAAACTTTCTCTTGAAGTTTCAAATATCATCTCCATAAGGAGTTTGGGAAAAGTGTCCTATTACTATTGTTTGTTAGATAAGCTAACATCAAGCTTTTTTTCACCCCCTAACTTTAGAAATGATCCACCGTTTTTAATCCCTTATCTGTTAGTGGTTTTACTATTTTCCTCTCCTCCCAACAGTGAATATAATGGCTCCCTCTCTTCTATTTAAACCAATCACCAGGAGTGCCTGGCTGGCTCAGTCAGATGAGCACGTGACTCTTGCTTGGTCTTGGGGTCATGAGTTGGAGCCCCACACTGGGCTTGGAGATTACTTAAATAAATAAGACTTAAAAAAAAAAATAAAACCAATCATCAAATCCTGATTTTATCCTATGAAACATCTATCATTTATTTTTATTTCCAATGACAATATCTTCCAACTGAATTATTCCAACAGTCTTAGATCTGGTCTCCTTGCATGATCAGATTAACTTCTGAAATAATCACTTCTTCATATCCTATCCCTTCTCAAAAATCTTCAATGGCTACTTACTACCTACAAGATAAAGTGTGCTTGGCATTCAAGAAACATAGCAATCTAATTCTTGTGTGTGTGTGTGTGTGTGTGTGTGTGTGTGTGTGTGTGTGTGTGTGTGTGTGTTTTAACCAACCATTACTGCTCAATTTCTAGACCTCCCTGAGTCAAGCTTGCCGAGTTTTTGTTCAAAACATTTTTAACTTATCTCTTCCTTTCTATCTCGTGTCTAAACATCCTTTAAATCCTTTAAGTCCTAGATTTTCTCTAATGCCTTTCCTTAATGTTCCAAGTTTACAGTTTTGTTTTCTTTCTGTAGAACAATACTGTAAGCTGAACGGTAAGTACGATTTTAGTTTGCATTGAGAAAAATAGGATACAGGGTCAGATAATACTTGAGTACTATCATGTTTTAATGATATTCTAACCAGAGGGCGACAAAGATGTTAAAGCATCTGGGGAAGAGAAGATTCAGAAGACTTAACAAATACCAATGTTACTTGTAAAAAATTAGATATGAATATATATCTACACAGCTGTATATATTTATATAGCTCTACTGATATACATCACAACCACCTGGAGAACTTATTGAAAATACAGATGCCTTGGCCTAACCCCAGTTATTCTGATTCTTTCCATATGGTATAAAGGACCCAGGTATCTATTTTACACAAAGCTTTCCAACAAAGAACGATTACATTACAGCATTTTTTTCTGAAGAGAAAGTTTACATTTTTATCAGTTTTACAAAGGGGTTTGTAACACTCACCCACCTCTCTGCCAGATGATGAAACTTATTTTAGAGAGGAAACATAATAGGAAGGGAGACTTTAACTCAGGGTAAGAGTACTTTGTAAAAAATTGCTAAAATATGAAATGGGCTGCCTTCTAAGGTAATATTGTCTTCTTCCTGCAAGTTTTCAAAGAAATCACAGATCTTTCCTTTGCAACTCATATCAAACCATGAGTTGATTGTTGATTCGGAATCTGCAGAACTTCTTATACCTGACTGATCTTCTTTAAACCGATTTATATCCTAGAATATTTCTCTCTCCCTCCATACCATTCCATTTTGCAAATTAATTTCAAAAGGACTTGGGAAGTCAACTTGAAAAGCCTTGTAATGGTCAAAGATGGGATAATTTGGGCATCAAAAGATAGTAAGTGCAATGCACTGAATTATATCAAATATTTGAAAACACATGAGTTTATGATACTTGAACAAAACAAATCCCCTAACCAGTCACCATCGGAGGGTGAATCAATTCATTATTTTAGAAAACTGGTAAGTAAAGAGAAAGAACTGTACATTTACCTTGCCTTTACTATAAAGGTTTCTTTCCTTAAGTATTCTAGCTCACAAATGAAAAGGGAATGATAGAATGTATTTAGTAATAGCTAATGAATTAGTGGAGCTAGGTATTGATCAAGAACAGATGTTAATACCACCAAAAAAAGAGAGAAGTAGACACTGTCTCCCTCATGATGAAAACACACCTCCTCCTATGAAGCAGTCTTGCAAAATAAAGAAACACTCCCTGAATGTGATGATCTCTAGATCTAGACCCAAACACCAAATTTATAGGAAATACAGAGGAACACGTTAAAACAACAAAAGGGAAACGCAAGCAACCAAATTCAGACCGTGGGAACCTCTATATTATGAACAAAGACTCAAGTTCTTCAATAAGTACGTGAAGAAAAAAACGAGATAGAAGGGGAACCTACTGATTAAAAGAGACTGAAGAGACATGTCAACTAATTGCAATGAATGACCTATGGATCCTGACTCAAAGAAACAGACTGTAAGGAAGAAAAACAAACAACAGATCACTAATGACTTTCATAAAACAATAAGAAATTTGAACACAGGCCAGATAACTGATAATATTAAGAAGTTGTTATTTTGGTGTTAATGACGTTACATTTATGTTTTAGAAAACAGCATTTGTCTTTTAGAGATACATAACAGAATATAGGAGGGGGATGGATGAAATAAAATTGACTACGAGTTGATAATTATTGAAGCTGAGTGATGAGTACATGGGAATTCACTACATTATTTTGTGCTTATTTGAAATTATCTAAAAGTTAAAAAAATAATATAGAAGATCTGAATAACATGGGAAAATATGATTATAAAAATAAACTTTTTTTTTTTTAAAGGAAGGTCATATAACTGAAGTAATCTTGGGAAGTTATTACGATATTTTTCTCTTTCTTAATTCTTACATATTCTACTTAATGAAATTTCATTTAGAATGCATTTCACATATAATTCTTCTTAATTTTGTCCCCAAACTTTTTACATTTTCAACTGATAAGGCACCAAATAATCTTAACACTTAAATGTATGACAAATGAACAAGTGTTTGCTTTGGCATTAATTTTATGGCTTATGTGTTCAGAATCGAAGCCTATCAAAGTATTTTTACTGTTTAAACTTTCCATGGCTACAATGGTAGGAGAGTTCCTACCATCCCAGGAGGCTCAAGAAAGGGCTCTGACATACAGTACGAAGTAAAAAGCTGCATATGTGGGAGAGGTTGGGGGTGTGGGGAGGTAAGTGTGTGTTTCTGGGTACCTAGCCTGATAGGATGACACACTTATTCCTGGTTGTCAGCTTTATAAAGGAAAAACCTTTGAGCTTTTTATGCCTAACAGAGTTTATTTAAGATTAACTGCTCAAGGTTACATCAACAAGAGATAAGAGTACACACAGTGTATTTGTAAGTTACTTCCTCTCCTGAATGCTCACCTTTACTCTTTCGTATCTGTGATTATATTTTAACTTCAATTAATCTTCGAATTCTACTTACTTTGATTAGGAGCATGTGAATAGAACATTCACAAGTTTACAATCCTTTATGCAGTGAATCAAGTTACACCTTATAATTCCTGTCACAAATTTCTAAGAAACTATTTTGACCAGTGATTCTCAAATCCAGCTATCTATCACATCGTCTTTAGCTTTTAAACATCTAGATCCCTAGGCTGAATCAGATTGTTGAGAGGATGGCACAGAGCATGGGGCAGAGATCTAAATTTTAAATTCCCCATATAATTCTGATACAGATGGTTTATAAACTGGCATTTGATAACAACTGATTTGAATAATTTTCTTGCCTTCCAAATAAATGACTAAAAAGTAACACAAAATAAAACACCATAACCATCTATAGAAAATTTAGATAGAGAAATTAAGGTTAATATGAAGCCTTAAAAAGAGAATTAATGTCTTACCCTTGAGGCTCTTGGACGGTCTTGTTCTCTACTTTTTGTTCACATTCTTTTATCATGGAACTTAAAATGACCTGATTTCAAAAAAAAATGACTTTAGTGAAATACTTTTTAGTGAAATGACTTCAGTTTATAATAGTGAAATGCTATTACTTAATCTAAACCTTTTAATTTAATTTTTAATATTACCACAAACTAATGTTTATTAAAAATGTAACATTTTGGCAGTTACTTTGTTAAAGAAATTCACATTAGATTGCTACACTACCTGCAGAAATAGTTTTAAAAGACCTCAATCATATAACTTAATAACTGATTTTGATTTTCACTAACCTTCCAACTCTGACTTCAATTCTCCCTTAGTTTTTCCTACCTCTAATGTTAAAAGTAAAACTTGTATACATCTATACATTTAACATATACGCATACCATGATCACACATATTTTCCCAGTAAAAGCTGTTTGTCCCATGCCCCTTTGCTTTCTCCAGGTTGCAAATAGCAAGATGCTCTATTTTAATGTCTAGAGCAGGGACCAGGTATAGGTCTGTGGCTACTAAAATGTAACTGGGAATACAATGGGCACCTAAGAATTAACATCATTTTTTCAGGGAGACTGAGTGAGTGATGGAAAGGGTGGAGGGATCTAAGCTGCTCCTCCAATTGCTGGCGACCACACCAGAAACTGGTCTTCCTGAATATTCTTGACCCATATTTGGGCATGGAGGTCACTACACAACAAATATTTATTGTCACCTACTATGTGCCAGGTACTTTTTTAGATACAAAGAATGCACAAACAAAACAGACAACATTCCCTCCTTATGGAGAGCTTATGTTCTTGACAATAAACATAAAAAATAGGTAAGTTATATTGTATATTAGAAGGTGATAGGGCTTTGGAAAGAATATCAAGTAAAATATAGGGTACTAGGAGGCCAAGGTGAAGAATGTTACAATTTACACGGAGGTGTCCCAAGCACGCTTCATGGAGATGACATTTAGGGAAAAGCCTGAGGGAGATGAAGGAGCAAGGAAGAGACACCAGGAAGAGTCTGAGCAAAGGCTCCATCTAGGTGAAAGTTATGTCTATCACATTCTAAGCAAGGAGGCCAGAGTGGTGAGTGCAGAGTGAGCAAAGGAGAGGGTAGAAAATGAGGTCTGAGATGTGAAAGAGGAGAGAGCCAGATCTTAGACTGCCTTGCAGATTATAGTAAGGACGTTGGTTATTAAATGAGACTTTTGTCATATGCATGTTAGATCTAGATTAATCCTTTTTTGAATCTTTTCTGGTTTTCCACTCTTTCATCTCACAGATTATATATTTTGTTTGTTTAGCTAGTTTTTGCTTTATTATGTTTGGTGGGAGTTTTTTGTACTTTCTCTTCTGCTCCCTGCATTGTCTCTGTTTCCTCCAGTACCCTCTTTCTTGCATGTATGTTTTCATCTCCATCTTTGACGTTAGAGGTTTTTCTCAAATGGTTGGTGATCTTGGGATGTCCACTGAAGACTGGGGCACTAAACTGCTGATTAAAATCTCTTCATGCATGAATAACTTCACTTTAAGGTAAATCGGGCACAAACCAAACTTTCTGTCAATCTTTTTCCCCTGTAGGTATAATTCTGACTGCATTCTTGGATCCAAGAAGGGGAAAGGTAACAAGGTTTCCAATCACTATGCCTTCACTTAATTTCCCTCTTCTTATAGCACTCATTCCTGTTCTCAGCTACATGTTTAAAAGTAAAGCTCCAGAGTTCTACCAAGGTTGGAAAGGGAATCTGGGAGTCTGATCCTTTGAAAAACTTTTAACCACTCCTATTTTCAGTCCAACCTACCCTAATGGAGGGTGGAGAAATACACCTTATAATATCTTGTTTCTTCTATTCTGCAGGCCTAGCCTTCATCTTGGATGCAAAAGTCCTCAACAAAATGCTCGCAAACCAAATTCAGCTTCATATAAAAGGAATTATGCACCATAACTAAGTGGGATTTATTGTAAGAATGCAAAAGTTGATTTAATGTCCAAAAATCCATTAGTGTAAAACAATGAATCAAGAGATTAAAAGAAATAACCACAGGATCCTCTCAACTAAGGCAGAAAAAACATTTGACAATATCCTATACTCTTTCATGATAAAAACAGTCAACCAGCTAACAATAAAAGGGAACCTCCTCAACCTGACAGAGGACACCTATAAAACATACCAAGCAAAGATTGAAAAAAACCACAAGGAGAAAGAGATAATTCCCACTCCTAACTTTAATACGAGTTTCAAGAGCTAATAGAAGCAGATCACAAAAAAACTGATAAAAATGTAGGAGAATTAAATCTTAATTTACCTTATTAAACAAAACCCATGGATCAATTTTTTTTAAAGATTTTATTTTTTATTTGCCAGAGAGAGAGCGAGAGAGAAAGAGAGAGAGAGAGAGAGAAGCAGGCTCCCTGCCGAGCAAGGAGCCCAATGTGGAACTCGATCCCAGGACCCTGGGATCATGACCTGAGCTAAAGGCAGGCGCTTAACCATCTGAGCCACCTAGGCGCCTCCCATGGATCAACTAATAATAGAAATGAGAATCCAATTTGAACTGAATGATAGTGAAGATACAATGTAGCAAATACACAGGATGTGGCTAAAGGAATATGCAGTCTTAAATTCATGTATCCAAAAGAGAAGTTTAAAAGTAAGTAATCTAAGCTTCCTCTGTAGAAAGCTGGAAAAATAGGAAAAAAAAAATCAAACCCACCATGATAATGGGTAGATAAACAGCATGAAGATACAGAATATGAAATAAATGATAAATGGTTTTGGAGGAAACAAGGAAGACAAATAGAATAAAAGAGTTATAAGGAAATGGAAGACAGAAAATGGAAACTTTGCTTCTAAGAAAGTTAATGGTCAGAGATCAAATCGCATAGCATTTTACAGATTAAAAAGCAATTCATGTACATTAGCTCATTAAATTCTAATTATATTCAGTGAAGGAAAGCATGTAATCCCTACTATACAGAGTTAAACAGAGGATCAAAGATGTTAAAGGAGTTTTTCAAGATCTCCTAACCAGTAAGTAAAGCCATAAAATGACCCTATACTAGATTCAAAAGAATTAAGCACAACATATCATAATTGTGCCTCACATAAAGAATGCAAGTCTGTAGAGGAGATAGTAAAACACAGGAATGTGGAACAGATAATCACAGTGGCTTAATCATCGTGGTGGCTCACCTCATGCTCTGGAGAAAGATGTTCCATGTCAGTCCGTAAACATCTGAGACCAGGTAAAAAGTGATTAACCATTAAATCCTCTGAAATGACTTGAGACAAGGCAGTTAAGGGAATTAAAAAAAACCAAAATGGTATGTCCAATAGAACAACAGAGTAATAAAAATGATCCCTAAGGCACGCAGATCACTTAGAGCAAACAGGTTTCCCTCAAGCACGATTCTCATTTGTTGAGTTACTCACCTACCAAGAGTCAATTGTGTTTATCCCCACGAATCCCTTAATGTCAGTGGTCTTCATTATTGTAAAACTACATAATTTAATTACATGTTATGTAAACACATGCAATAAGTGTAAAAATTCAATCATGTAATTTAGTTGGATGCTTAAATGAGTATGAAAAGTAAGAAAATTAATGTTTCCATGACAACTAAGTTGAAAGGTTTAAAAGAATTGGTAAAGGCCAATTGCTTAAAATGGTGCTGTTTAATTATGTCTGTGTGAAGCAACTATAAAAGACTAGGAAAAAGATAAAAAACTAAAAAAGGTCTATACCCAGTATCAGAAATGTTTCTGGATCCTCTTTAAAGAAAACTTAAACTGAAAATCACAATTACATTATGGGTGTGGTTTATCTAAAGAAAGATGGTATTTAAGTCTACTAAGCAGACTCACACAAAAGAAAGACCTCAGTCCTACATAAAAAGATTGGTAAAGAAAATATTACGTATTTTAAGTTAAAATAAGTTATATAAACCATTTTCTTGATTTCCTGCTTTAAGCATCCTATTAAACTGGCTACTATTGGTCCTAATTGAATTGGGTAAGAGAACTTTTACTATAATAACATAAGTTTAGTACTAGTTATACTTCCTGGTCACTTTTGAGTTTTAGTTGATTATCCTGACATTCAAAAGGATCAAGAAAGCAGGTATATTTCTCAAGAAAACAATTCCCTTTGTTTATTCACAGCACATTCTTACCTTATCATAGTTGTTAGCCATTTAAAAATAGTTCTTATTTAATATTATATATACACCATATTAAAGTAAAAAATGCCAGTAAATGAGTTCCCTTATAAAGATGAGTTAATTAGTCTTTTTGGAAAAAAAAATTATGAATTTCATTAATTAAAAAAAATTAGTATAATAAATAACTTTTGCCTTAAAAATACAGTTATGACCAGGGTGCCTAGGTGGCTCAGTCAGTTAAGCGTCTGCCTTCGACTCAGGTCATGATCCCAGGGTCCTGGGATTAAGCCCCGCATCGGGCTCCCTGCTCAGTGGGGAGTTTGCTTCTCCTTCTACCTGTCTCCCAGGTGGTGCTCACTCACTCTCTCTCAATTAAATAAATAAAATCTTAAAAAAAAATATTTATGACCTAAATAAACTTTAAAAAATAGTTATGAGTAAATATTATTTGTAAATAAGACTCCTATAATGAGTGGCTTATATTTGTTAAGTACTAAAAATATAGACATCATTTGGTTGAACTAATCCCTATAGTCATAGAGATGGCTGCAACATAATGGTTATGTAGTCTTGTTTTCTAGATATGGGGAAAGTACCACCAAAATGTAACTGTGAGTGATCTTTCAATTAGTAGTTAAGAGTCTGATCGGAGTGCCTGGGTGACTCAGTTGGTTAGGCCACTGACTCTTGACTTCGGCTCAGGTCATGATCTCAGGATTATGAAACCAAGCCCCACATTGGGCTCCCCACTGGGTGTGGAACCTCCTTAAGATTCTCTCTCCTTCTCCCTCTGCACCGCTCCCCTACCTGGCTTGCACTCTCTTTCTCTCAAAAAAAAAAAAAAAAAAAAAAAAAAAAGTCTGATCTAGAGAAATATGGGCATAGAATAAGAAGCTGAAGATGGCCTTATTTGGAAGTAAAGAGTTAAGTCTCCTCCTCTTTCTACTCACTGTTTGTTTATACCTTTTCCCTGTGGAATCACAGGATCTTTCTTAAGGGTTGGAAACTTAGAGGTCATTTTATCCTATTTGATATTAGGAATCATCTCTGCCTCATCTGTGAATGATGGCCATAAAGCCTCTAACTGCTAATAATGACAGGACATTCATAGTTTCATAAGACAGATCACTCCATTTTTAAATAGCTAAATTAGAAAGTTAAAAAAAAAATTTTTTTTTAAAGATTTATCTATTAATTCTAGAGAGAGAAAGTACAGAGGGAGAGGGAGAAGGAGAGAGGCAGACTTCCTGCTGAGTGCAGAGCCCGACAGGAGGTTCAATCCCATGACCCTGAGATCATGACCTGAGCCAAAATCAAGAGGTGGACGCCTAACCAACTGAGCCACCCAGGCGCCCCCAGAAAGTTTTTCTTATAAAATCAGACTTTCTGTAACCTTCTTGTTAGTGTTAGCTCTACACCTGAGTTACACAGTGTGCCTAAACTTTCTTCTATATAACAACCTTTAAAATAATTTTTGAATTACTTTTTCATCCCCAAGCTAGCTCTTTTCCAGGTTAATTCCTTTGAATTTTTTTAAAACAGATTTTTTGACTTATTACTATACTTAATTTAAACACTACAGTTTTTCCATGTCCTTATTAAAATATGATATCAGTGCTGAAAGGAATACTCTTGTGTTCTATCAGCTCAGAATGCAATGGAACCTCAGAACAGATTCAGATCACAGAACAATGTGATTTTATTGTGGCCATACCACTCCGTTGACACAAGTACAAGTTATGACTCATGTAGAACTAATACTTTTAGTACTTGAAGTGGGTCTGTTGTTAAGATGTTCTTCCCCTTACTGTATTGGTATAAAGACTTTATTATATTTACTCTATATTGTGTGCATACCTAAACACACAATAATACTCTTTCTATACAGATTCTATGCACTTAGAAACCACTGACTTGGGGCACCTGGGTGGCTCAGTCGGTTAAGCGGCTGCTTTCGGCTCAGGTCATGATCCCAGGGTGCTGGGATCGAGCCCCACGTCAGGCTCGCTGCTCAGTGGAGAGTCTGCTTCTCCCTCTCCCTCTGCCCGCCTCTCTGCTACTTGTGCTCTCTATCTCTCTGTCAAATAAATAAATAAAATCTTTAAAAAAAAAAAAAAAAAAAAGAAACCACTGACTTGCCTACTTGGAATATTTGGTTTTATACAGCTACAATTTTTGATCTTTTGACTTTCCAGTTTCCCTTGAGGCATACTGTTTTAGAAACTCTCTGCTATATAAGGTTATACATAACTTTTGGCTTAAGTTTCTAAACATCTATTTTCACGAAGTCTAGGGAAGCTATAAACATAGCAATATTTTCTTGCTTTGGAATACAAACTTTGACATGCCATTATTACTTTCTTGAAAGGGTCTTGTTACTTCTCCATTACTAAAGAGTTCTTCCTTGCCAATTCAGAATATCACTTCCTCTTTTTGCTTCCTCTATCTTCCCTAAGTAGAAAATGCCAACAAGATAAATCAAGAATAATAGTAAGTTCTCCTTTTAGTGGAAATAAAGAAGATATACGGATAGTTGAAATACAAAATTACCAAAATATGGTGTCTCTGCCACTTTATAATCTGTATTGTAAAAAACATGGCTTACATCATCCACATGAATAGGTAATCTATAGTAGATTCCTAAAAATGAAATGCTCTCAACTACTCATCCAACTTCAGGTTTTAACATTTCCAAAGGACAAACAGCTCCTTAACAGCTCTATGTTTCTACTTTCCCTATTTGATTTATTCAAAACAAAACCTCCCACTGGAATGTTCCAGTTAAGAATCCAGGGACAGTGAACTGGTATATACTAAAATACCAATCAGTGGTATTTTGGAACATATTTATCTTATTTAAAATTACTTGTTCACTTGACTTATTACTTCAAACTGGTATATAATAATATGGAACCATAAATATTAATCCTGAAACTTCTTTTGTCCTCTGTTTTCTCCTAGGAACCTCTCTCTACTGTCTTTTTTTCTGTAATAATCAGAATTCTCTGATTATGTTGTCTAGCATGCACTTTTATAGTTCTGTTTGCGTATTCAGCCTTTCACTCCTTTTTCAATCTCTTATTTCCTCTTTCTTGACCTCGCCTGCCTTTTAATGGGAGAGCAAAGAAGCTACAGCTCACTCTGCCCATCTTTATCTTTGTTTCCTTCTTAGTTTTATTTTAATAGGCCTAGGATAGTAAAGAGAACATGTAACAGGACAGCTGAAGTTCTTTGTTCTAGTCACAGTTTTGCTTTTAACTATAAAAAAACAGAAGAAGTCACTAATGTCTTTAAGCTTTAGTTTAATCATTTATAAAATGTAGTGGCTGACATGGGTTAGATGAATTTTGAGTTTTCCTTCAGTTCTACCATCACTGGAGATGATCAGCCATGTTGGCACTACACTTCCTCAATGAGTGGTATCTCTCCATAGCTTTCCACGGGATACAGATGGTTAAACATTCATGGAAAAACCTAAATGCCAGAACACATACAAGGCTTCCTTTTGATTAAGAGAAGCTTCAGCTATAACTCATTTCTTGCTCAGTTACATAGCCAATTAACATAGATAAAACTTTAGTGTTTCAAAATTATAGAACATATAAGCACAGAGGACTTAAAACCATCTTTTAAAATTACGAGATGACTAGAAGAAGCAGTGGGCCAAGTCAAACCAAATTTTAATTTTCTATAACCTTTATGTAAGTAAGCTGAAGAAAAAGACACTACCTTCCAAACTTTAACAACTGAGGTTCACTGTATGATTAGTGATATAAATACAGATACACATTAATAAAGCAAGGATACAGCAACAGGAAAGTGCACTGTAGGCTTCAAAAAGATGGGTGGCAATATCCAGTCTTTTAGAATCCACAATTTGTAAGTTGTTCACCAAGGCTAACTTATGCAAGTGTGGTATAACAACTGAAAAAAGAAGAGGAAATTGTTAGATTTTTATCTAAAACATTGTATACACTCATACATTAAACAAATTTTTTATTTTAAAATTTCATTTTAATTCTAGATGATTTCAAATCCTTTATTTGCTTTTTCTTATTAGAGAGGAAAGCATGTTTTTCAGAATAAAAACATTTGGAAGGAACAGAACATAGCACTGTCACTATAACCTAATTACGAGGATGTCTACAGGTCATTTGGCCACATTGAAATTAAATTTCCCAATTTGAAAGATGAAAACCAAATAAACAAATGTAAACAATCTACCTCTTGTGTTATTATTATCTTTACAAATTAGTTTCTTTATAAAAATCAGGTATTACCACTGCTATTAAACAAAGGACAAATATAGTATACTTATTCTTTTTCAGTATCAAATTATTTCACTCCATAAAACAATTCTTAGCTTTAGTTTCTCAAATTCTTAGCAAGATCAATGTCAAATAGCACTGATGGTTTAGTTCAAGTCACTCAAAGGGCTCAATAATCTTCTGTCTCAATAAATAATATAAAATTTCAAAAATATAGACAACCTATTGCTAAAATAAAAGTGATGGCCCAAGAAACAGTATCCAATTCAGTAGCAATGAGCATCTCTACGGCCTAAGACTGTGTTTCCTAAAATACCAGTTCCTAGTAAAACCAGGGTTCCTTGGAGAAATGGTTCCAGGGTCAGTGACTATTAAAGTATTGCTCACAGGGCCCCTTTCTAATCTCTGCTTGGTTGGGGAACCCAAAACACCACTCATAAGCACATACTTCTGATCAACTGTAGTGACTTCTTTCATGTTTGCATTGAGTTTATGTATGTGAAAGCCACAATCTCCTCCTATAAAAACCTCCTGCTTCCTAATTAACACACTATAATTACAACTTTTACACTTACGTTAGTAAATGGCAAAAAAAAAAAAAGGAAAATGAGAATAACAATGGCCATTTTTAGGGTATTTTGACTTGTCAAAATTAATAACAACATACTTAAGAGAAGCTCTAGAAAAAAATGGGAGGGGCGCCTGGGTGGCTCAGTCATTAAGCGTCTGCCTTCGGCTCAGATCATGATCCCAGGGTCCTGGGATCGAGCCCCACATTGGGCTTCCTGCTCTGTGGGAAGCCTGCTTCTCCCTCTCCCACTCCCCCTGCTTGTGTTCCCTCTCTCGCTGTGTCTCTCTCTGTCAAATAAATAAATAAAATATTTTTTTAAAAAATGGGGAGACAAAAACTCCAAACATTCATTGATTTCCCACTGAATTCACTGAAACTCCAGTTCACTAACTGGCATGCTGAGGCCTCAACAAAATGGTGTCTCTAGAGAATCTTTGAGATTCACTTCTACCCAAACCTTTAGAAAGTTCCTCGAACTTCTTTTTCTACTGACACATGGCCTCTTTATTCCTTCTGCTCCTTTTCTGACCTCCTAAACAAGTAATCCTTTCCTTAATGTTTTTATCAGAAACTCAGTAAGCATACTGCACAATAGCCCCTTAACTAGAAAACAAATCTACAGAAGTTCAACTCTAGAGCCAATTAAAGGCTATAATTAAAGATCCTCCTAAATCTCAAAAGAGACAAAAATTTACTACAGAATTCAACATTTCATTCCATACATATTATCCTAGCTACCACATCTGTAGCAATTAATTTACTTAATTGATAACTCCTCAGATGGAAATGAATGGTTAAAAGATCTACTAACCAAGGTATGCGTAATTCTACAATTCACCTTCAGTGGGCAAGGAAAATAGGAAATGCACAACATAAGGCCATTGCAGAAGCCTTTCTCTTAAGGGCAGATTGGACAGAGTCTACACTACAAACAAAATAAATCAATAGGAGACTTTATAAATATTGATTTCAATAAACTTTCAAAAAATATTTGGGTAGGGGCGCCTGGGTGGCTCAGTCATTAAGCGTCTGCCTTCGGCTCAGGTCGTGATCTCAGGGTCCTGGGATCGAGCCCCACATCGGGCTCCCTGCACACTGGGAAGCCTGCTTCTCCCTCTCCCACTCCCCCTGCTTGTGTTCCCTCTCTCGCTGTCTCGCTTTGTCAAATAAATAAATAAAATATATTTTTTAAACACTTTGAATGCATTTATTTATTTATTTTTATTATTATGTTATAAAAAAAATATTTGGGGTAGATCCAACAGCCAAAGTAAAGGGAATCTTATCCTCTTTTTTTATAAATGGGCTCAGAACTGAAATAAAGAACTTCTAAAAAAAAAAAAACTAATCTGAAATGTAAAATTGCTATGTTAGAAAATCTCCAGCATATGACTGAGCATTTTCAGAGGGCTTTATAAAGTAAAAAAGCTGAAAACAAACAACAACAAAAGGCTGAATTGTGTTCCGGATAAAACCAATGGCCTCTGAAAAAAATCAAGACCAAAAGGTCCTGTGATAATGAAGAGCTGGGAAAGAAAAAAGTCCACTGGATGGATCAATGTCCTCTATTCTCTAAGAAATAGAATGACAAATATCCAAAATGCCACTCTGAGGAAGATATTACAACTCAACAATACTCTGTCCTTCTTCTAAACTCCTAAAAGCAATTGTCTATAAATAAAGATGGATAACAGTATGGAATCCTTGTCAATATGGGTTCTACTCTACCATTAACCTTATTAACATAGTACCTTAAAGTCTTCAGGGTAAAGTCTTAAAGTAAAAGGAAAGCCAATTGACTGGACAGTAAGTACAAAAGAAAAAAAAAGTTGGTTTTTTTTTTTTGTCTTGGGGGTGGGGGTGGGGGGGAGTCTGGTTGTACCAGAACGTGAAAGAAGATTGTATAAAACTTAACTGTGGGTATACATGAAATTGTAGAAGGCCACAGGGATAACAAATGGTTTATTACACCTATTCAAGCAGTGGAAACGTCTATCGTCAATCTTTTCCCAAGCCAACCTTTGTTATTTTGGGACCGTTATGAAAAGAAAATGTCTTCCTTCTCTGCGATGCATAAATCTTTCTCTTGAATGCACATAAAAAGATTAGATCATGTTCTAGAGAGTTACTAACTCGACAACATGGCAAACACCAAAGACTCATTGCCTACTTAGCCAATTCCTTGATCCAAGAGCTAAGACTTAGTCTCTCCACTTCAGAACAATGACACCCTCAATAAAGCTAGTCAAAGTACCTTCAGAGTTTTTACTAGAATCACCTACAAATCTGATGTTACAGTATATGGAACTATCCCTATTGCTAGCTAAAATACCAAACCTTTTCCTGTTAACTAATCATGAAATATTGCTATTTTCTCATGTTACCAACATTACCCATTAAAAAATAATTTCGTGATTGTCTTTCTGTAGCTCAATAAGTGTTATGCCCTCGAAAGACCTTTTGGACAATGCTGTCCAATTCCTAACAATATTTTTTGTTGATGACACTTATATTAAAAGTATCAGGCCAGATATGCAACAACTAGACCATGGGAGAATCAAATTTTGTTCTAGAAACCAAAATGACTTTAAGAAGCCAAACTTGCGGTCCTCTCTAGGGCATGTCAAATTGCTAAAAATTAAAGGACTAAAGTATAGCAATGATAACTAACACATGCTTTTGGAGTAATAATTACTGGACACTTTGATGCCACTAAAAGAAATTGCCGTCATAAAGGCTGAGGCCCACAGTAAAAGAGATATTATAGAAACTAGAGAAAATGCTTTAGCAGATAATTATGCAAATCATTTAGCAGATGAACAAACTGTGCATTAAAACAAAATCATTAATCATAGCTGAATGCCATGGTAAGTGGAAGAAAAGCATATTTTTCATAAGAACACATCTAGAAACACATAAAAATTTCCTTAAAAATGAGAATTAAATGGTAAGCTTTAAATAGAACATAGCATAGTATTTTGAAATTTACAGTTATTAAAAAATGTTTTATGAATAACTTGAAATTGTTTATGAGTTACTTTTCATATGTGTTACAGCAGTCAGTATATAGTATAAAAACTATCCAGTAACGGTATTACTGATCAATTCACAACAGTCCACTTGGTTCACTTTTAGCTTTCAGTATATGAAAGATAAAGTGTAGAAGGGCTTTAACATAGGACAAATCCTGAGAGAAGCTTCTGGCTTTGATTTACATTACAATTCAGGAAAAAAAGGTAGAAAATGTAACTTACACTCATCTCGGAACCTTGGTTCTGCATTAGGCCCAACTCTACCAAATGTTTTTATGATCTCTGTATGCAAAGAATACTGGTCTTGGTACTGAGGATCTTCCAGAAAAGAAGCCAACTGCATTTTCACCCTTTCCAGCAACTTAAAATTGGATATTGTACAGTTATTTCACAGAATATTAAAAATTGAGTAAAGTTGTAAAAGAGAATATTACACATTAAACATGGCTTGCAGCATGGGTTCAAATGGTTTATATCAACATGACAGTAAAAATTTGCAATTAAACAAGTACTTATTTAGTCTTTTGGTTCAGAAAGGTTTTACATTTTTGTTTATGCTTATTTTTTTATTTTTTGAAAATACAAATATTCCCTAACAAATTGTAAAAACAAAAACCCCCACAGTATTTAGAGAAAAACAGATAAATTCATAATGATTTTGTATCTACATTTTAATTTTTAAAACCAATCACAGTGTAAGTTACCCAATTATTCACCTTCTGAAAGCAATGAGTCATTAATGACTTACATCTTACTCACATTTCCCTAAAAGACATTTTTATTTTAGGATTTAAGAACATGTTGAAATTCTGCCAAGACTGCAAGCTTTGCAGAATGATACTTTTTAATGTTGCTTCACCAGTGAAATATATAAGGAAAAAACGTAAAACTTTCCCCCCAATAACTAAGTTGTTTAATTTGTTATTAAAAAATCTTTATGACAAAGGAACTTCATAAAATAGTGTTTCCTTTTTTGGGGGAGTAAAATGTCTGTTTCCATTTAAGTGGCTATGTAATACAGCCACAAATGATTTATTTTCTAATCTATAGGGTTTTTCATTTGTATAAAACATGTCCAATTTGATAATAAAGAATGAAATTCTGATACTAATTTTAAGAAGTGTCTTATAGTTAATGTTGCAGACAGAACCTAACAAACTTGAAATTAAATCACAAATTTCTAAATCAAAATACACTGTTAGGAAGAAAGACCTTGATAATCTCCTCAAGCAGGCCTAACAGAGGGTTGTCACAGTCATATGCACTGCAGTGACATGATACCAGCCCACTAGACTTGCACCTTGGTATCAATGACACAGTTATGAGAACAGAGGTGCCTTCTAGCCTCCATTTGCTAAACTGAAATAGGTTTGTGTTCCTAAAGTTATCTAGCAAAATTGTCTTCAAATCTGTGCAAACTGGCAATCAGGAATTTATGTAGACTATGTAGAAGTCTACTGGGTAACAGAAGGCTTTGGAACTAGATCTGGTTTGAAGGTTACTCCAAACTGCAATACTCAGCTAGGCTTAAAATGGAACATCTAAGAGTTGGCTTATATTTAATTTTCTAATTGAGAAGGAAGATAGAGACTTCCTTAGGATATGAAAATATATTTTGGGTAAGGCTCTCATGTTTTCAAATAGTGAGATAGTCCTCTGGCCCATAACCAACTAAGAGATAAAATGCTCCCTGCCCCTTACCCCTGGGTGCATGTATGTAATGTATCATCACCTCAACAGTACATAGATATTAAATTTCAATAATTTCCTACCTCTCTCTGAATAACTGTTTCCATAATAGTGCCAAAGGCCGGAATTGTGGCAATTCTGACAGAGCTGTTAGAATTAAAAAAGAAAGAAACTGAAACTTTCTTTGAGATGAAAAACTGATTATTAAAATGTATATCAAAGTAAGTACAAGGTAAATATACTGTATTAGTCTCTAGCAATGACAAATTAAATTAAAAAAAAGCAGACCAAGAAGAATGCTCAAAAAGACAGACAGGATAACTTAAGGTCGCAGTCTGTGGAACTCACAATTCAGGATCACTGGACAAGGTAACAAGGGCCGGAGCAACCCGCTTGTCAACTAACGCTTCACTCATGCCTCGAAGAGTCAGCTGTAAACCAGTCAACATGCAATAAAAAATGGTTTGGTAAACTGGAATGAGAACTGGGTTAGCTGTGACTGAGGATGGGCAGGCAGACTCATTGGTCTTTCTTGGTTTAGTCACCCACACGAGACATTAAAATGTTAAGCCTTTGGTTCATGCCACTATACTTACTGGTAACAACATGTTAGTGAGATTAGCAGAGCATCCTTTCTTGGCTTGGAAGAAATAGTCCATCAGCATATTCTAAGTTTTGGAAATGTTTATTGAGAATGATATTAATGTATTCTTTTCATGTATGGCCTCCGAATGTGACGGTTGACATTAAAAAAAAAAGATACATGAACAGTATCATAAAGTTTAAAATCAAGTGAACATAATCCAATATTATCATTTTAAAGAGATAAATATATTCTTTAATGGATTTAAAAGCTGATGGTTATTTCTTGACAGGCACATTTTGAAAGGGATGCTGAATGTAAAAGGCAGGGATGACACTTACATTTCAGGGTCACTGGAGAGAGTAATGAGAGCAGGAACAACCCTCTGAGCTACCAGAGTTTCATTCACCCCCTTCACCAACAGCTGATTGGTCAGCGCAGGGGGTATTCACAGGCGATGCATGGAAAGAGCAAACACAGTGCCACGGGAAGAAGAAAGGAACAACCAAGAGAAAGAGAGAAAACACAAATGCAAAACCGAAATTAGAAGCTAAGCAAATATTGCTACTAGAGTGCTTTATAAAGGCAGAGAATGCTTAGGAGGAAAATAAAGCTTAAATAGCCTAGCAGTCCGCAAAAACAGATTGTCACCAATTCAATGACAGTTTGTACTTTTGGTCAAAATCTCCATGCAATTTTTGTGTTCAATTAAATGCAATTTAAAAGAAAGCTTTTCTTTCTCTCTTTCTTTTTTTTAATACTAAAAAGAAGATATATACTGGGTTCTATGGTTAAAATTGTTGAAGTAAAGACCAGCAAGGTACAAACTGGACTGTTTTTAAACCAAACTCAAATGGCTAGCAGACACCACTAAACTGCTTCTGATTGTTCTATGGCAAGTCAACTTAAAAATCCAGGACAATTCCAAACCTTTTATATCACATAGCTTTCTCTTTTGAGGTACAGAGACATAAATGCAGCCTAAGTGGAAAGTATTACGTGTGGGAATTAGATCTGGGTTCAGACTCTACCTCTCCATTTATTAGCTTTGTGGCCTTAGATATATTACATAATCTCTTGAAACTCAGTTTTCTCATCTGAATGTGGTGATATTGTTATCTATCTTAAAGGATCATTGTGCCTCTAACTACACATAATATACCTAAATATTGTGTCTGACAAAGATTAGGCATTCAAGAAATGTGAGTTTAATTATTATGAGTACTCCATGATATAAGATTTATGATATATTTGAATAAAGAAATTATTAATTAAAAAATTGTTTTGGCTGGTCCAAGTAGTTAACATTTATAGTTTGTTACTTTACATTTCTCTAAAAGCTCAAATGAATAAGAAAATAAATACGATAAGCACAATCAGACCTATTTCTAGAATCTAATGATAAAATAATCCATTTAGCCACCAACCCTAAATCTAGAAAAAGAGGACAATATTCAGCAGTATACATTTTGTTTTTAAAAGGGTGACATCCTAATCCTACATTCTCAATTTCAGAATTTAAAAACAAATGAATCCTAAATGCTAATCCATCTGTTCACCTTGTAATGGATCTAGGCCTCAAGGAAGATGGAAGATGCCATGGAATTTTTAGTAACAAAAACCTAATACTGTGTGCGTGTTAACACATTCCTCCTACACACCATATCAGAGACAGCAGAACTCACTTTACGTGGGATTCTTAATTTTATAATAATCTATTACTATTTAACAACTGATTGACTTTTAAAATCTACTTCGATATTCTGAAATAATTTTTATAAAAATACATGGATAATTAGGCTGGAATAAAATGACAAGAGCACTTTTGCTACTACCTTAAATATTACAGATGTCAAATGGAAAGAAATAGGGGAAAGAAGTTCAAATACTATTAAATAAACCTTTCTTCTCTGTACCACTTTATAAGTAAGATAGCTTAGATTTGAATCAGTAAAGTGTATCTTAAAGTGTCTGCTATCTTGTGCCAGGCAAAAAGCATTAAAAAAAACGGGGGGGTAACCTAGGGGACAAGTTAATTTTTCACTGCTCTGCAGTTTTACGTATAATTTCTTTATTAAGCTAGAAAATAAAAAAGCAAAATTTAAGAGCTGTCGATCAGTATACATTTTACATACAATGTATTGTTTGATCTTTTTTTTTTTTTTTTAGATTTTGGGGGAGCAGCAGAGGAGAGGGAGAAGCAGGCTCCCCACTGAGCAGGGAGCCTGATGTGGGGCTTGATCCCATGACCCCGGGATCATGACCTGGGCCGAAGGCAGATGCTTAACCCACTGAGCCACCCAGGTACCCCTCATTTGATCGTTAAACCTGGTGAGCTAAGTACAATTACTATCAATGTTTTAACAGATGAAGAAACGGAGCCTTAGGGAAGAAGTTAAGTAACTTGTCCGGGGTTTTAGAGGCAATAGGCAGTGTTAGAAAACGGACTCAGCCACATCTGTCTCACAAGCCCCAGTGGTCTTTGAGCTGGCTACTTTTACATGTTTAGCTTCTTTATTACTGATATGAGGAATCATGACATGAAGTTCTTTTCTGCATCTCTTGGGAAATCCATTATGTCACATGATAAAGTTTCCTTATAAATCAATTTCAATAACAATTTGTTACCTCAAAAAGTAACATATTGCCTCTTATTTAACAATGAGAATAATATGACTGATTGGGTTCCCCTTTTTGTCTTGCTATCTGAAAACTTAGAGCTACATTTAGCATCCAATTTCATTAAGTATTGCCTATTATGTTCCTGGTATATCTATTTCTTGCTTTCTTCTCAACAGTTTCTGGTCTCACATTAAAATTTTTCTTTTATTATAAATGTCCTGCTTTTTATGTTTTTATTTTGAATTAATTCGCTTGGCGGGGGGAAGCAGGCACAACTGTAAATTATAAGGTATTAGTATAAAAAAACCTAATGCAACATTCTTTCAGTACAGTTTTGTTCAAAATAAGGTTCACTGACAAAAAAAAGTAACCATTTTTTTTAAAGATTTGTTTATTTATTTTAGAAAGAGAGAGCAAACAGGGGGTAAGGGTAGAAGGAGAGCAGGAAAGAGAATCCTCAAGCAGACTCCCTGCTGAGGGTGGAGCCCAATGTGGGGCTCAATCCCAGGACTCTTGAGATCATGACCTGAGCTGGAATCAACCAACTGAGCCACCCAGGCTCTCCCAAAAAAGTAACTTTAATTTCTTCTACTGATGACTTTTACTGGCATGATCACTGAAAATTTTTTATCATAAATGAGTTTGAAAAAATATTGAAATGAATCTCTCAAATTCGACTCAGAAGTTCATAAGCAACCTGAAAGAACACTGAAAACTGCTGGAGCATAGGTATAGTTTCCAACCCAGCACTGACTGCAAACATACAAACCAAAACCAGACAAAAGCCACCTATAAGAAATAAGACACAAAGAACCCAAAAACAAGTAAAAAGAGAGGATGTTCCATTTTATTTACTTAAAACTATTTTCATTTATATGGCACATTTTACCAGTGCATACATAATTTGAAAAACAAATGGTTTAAAAGAAGTAGCTTTTAGGGTCTTAGAATAAAATCCTATGAGAATAGTGTATTAAAGACAGTTCTTTATATAAAAGGATGCTTTTTTCTTTCATGGGTGACTTTTTTTTCAGCATACTGAATAATCAAAAATTATTTATACTCACAAGGAACTTTTCAGAACAAACTGAATTTTTTAATTTGGCATTCAACTTGACAAAGAACACTTGATTACCGTTTTTTGGATCAAATACGTATAATAATGGAGGGAGTAACATGGACAGAGGATGTTCAACCTCCTGGTAAGACTGGAATTTTCTTTAGATTTCACAAATCCATTTTACATATTTAAAAGTTTTAGAAGATACATATTTTAAACATACCAGTGCTCTATTCTTCAAATGACAATTTATCTTAAATTGTGGAAAAATTCTGAAATTCAGGAAAAATTATCCAAAGCACTGAATTAACCAATTCTCTTTACAGAAATAAATGCTTTAAGATATTTTAAGAATCACCTGCATATTAGGGATAATTTTAGCTTGGATAAATATATGTTCCCTAAACTGTATGTTACTTCATGAAATAGCATGATTAGGAAAAAAAAAAAGAACAGTAATGGTAATGATAGTTAACATTTATTTAGTTCTTATTATGTGCCAGACACTGTTTTAAGGGCTTTACAAGTATTAATTCATTTCATATTAACAAAAATCCTTTGAGATGGATTCTTATTATTATCATCTTCTTTGTGTAGATGAGGAAACTAAGGCACAGAGAAGTTTGAACTTGCCACTAAGTGGCAGAGACAGACACTGAACCCAGGCAGTCAGGCTCTATGGCAAGACTCAACAGCAATAAGAAACACTCTAAATCAATTTTAGTCTCCAGATACAAGTTCTGGAGACATAAATCAATCAATAAACAAATGAATGGATGAATAAATAAATAAAGTAGGTTATGGCATCATTTCCTTTATGATGGATATTTCAAGTTTCAAAAGATAGGCATTTCAATTTTCATACTTAAGTTGGGTAGGTGGCAATTTAAGAATATCTAGTTAAACAGTCTCTTCTCTCTTAAAAAGTCTACGGGCAGTTAATGTATAGGGATGTTATTCTAGGTATGACATGTGAGAAAATAACCAAGTGGAAGTAATCAATAAAGTAAATATATTCATATTTGCAATAATTGATTTTTTAATGTTATTCATGAATCCCACTAGAATTTACAACTTTAAATATATCTTATATTGTTTTTGTTTATTTTAGTAGCCATTTTATCTCAATAAATAGAAAAGTATAATCAGAAAGATTTATATAGGATGGAAATTAAAATAAGATTTAAAAGAAAATTTGAGAAATAGAACTGATAATAGAATAACATCCAAGGAACCAATAAGGCTAGGAAACATTCTTAAATATATCAAAGCTAAATTTCTGCCCCATCACACAGTACACAACTAGATACTGTTTATTGCTATAAAATATACATCAACATAACACAGTATGCAAAGCCTTTTTAAAAAAACATTCCCTTCTCCTTCTTCCAAAGAAAATCATTATAATCTGAACCGAGAGAAGCATTTGTTTACATACCTCAAACATTCTAGCAGCAGTACATCTCACAAGTGCTGAAGTATGGACAACACCATACCATAAAACAGTTAACAGTAATTCATGGTAGGCTGGATTTGCACTGAAAGAAAAAACTCACTGTTAAAAGTGAGGGCCACAGTGCCTTACTGGTGTACTGAAAAATACTATATTTATAAGTAATATTGATGACAAAAATATTGGCAAAACATATGAAATTATTCTGTATAGGTTTAATAGGTTATATCTAAGATTCTTTAAAAAAAAAAAGGAAGTCACCTTATAAAGCTACAAACTTAGCATATTCAGGAATTATACTTTTAGGTTCTATAAACATTTGCAATTACGATAGAAATTTTAACTCTTTAATAGCATAAAAGTTAAAATTATAAAAAAGAAAAAAAAGAAAAAGAAAAAGAAAATTTACCTAGGAGGAAAAAAAGAAAGCACTGGACTAAGAGTCAGATGGGTAAGTCACACCTCTGTGGGGCTTAATTTCTACATCTACAAAAATTGGGGAAACAATACATGTCCTTATTTTGTCGTATGTTTATTGTAGGATCAAATCAGATCAACTCAAATCATCTGTAAGGAAGGAAAGATAAGTTGGCTGTGAAGCCTATCCAGATTTAAGGCTGTATTGCTATTAAGTGCAGAGATAAAACTACAACAGCAGCTAGATGATGTGATTATGAGCAGGATTAGGCAAATCAAATGGGACTTAAAAGGAGCTTAATGAACTGGCTTTTACTTGGGGCTACTTTTTCAGTTTTGGAAAACTAAATTTTCTTCAAATGTGAACTTTATTTCTCCAACTGCTTCAAAGAAAACATGTCTGTACTCTTTCCCCTATTCTTTTACTATAATATTTTACAAAATATTAAGAATGTATAAATAAGCAAAACCAAAAACCAAAACCAAAACCAAAACAAAAAACAACTTAGGCCTCAAAAACCAAAAGATTTGGTGTATATGCCAATATTTTTAGACTCAAATTATGTATTCTATAAATCCAATTTAAAAAACTTTATATTAGTTAAAAAAAAACAACACAACTATAAGCTATTATTTTTACCCCAGTTCCACAAAAGAAGCCTTCAGGCTATCAAGAGGAGCATGAGATAATGAAAGCAGGGTCATTACATCTTCTAAGAATCCAACTAACAGTTTTCGGTCTTCTTCCTATAGAGGATAAAGACTGATAATGAATCTCTAAGCAATTAAGTAGAACTAAAATAATAATTTCCTATCTATAATTAGAAAATTTTACCAAATATGGGGAAATATCCAGTCTTAGAAGCATTTTAATTAAAGATATTTATCAAGCATATCTATGACCACAATGGTATGAGGACAAAGACTATCTTGATTCATAGATTTAGACCTGTGCTGTCCAAAATGGTAGCCACTCACCACATGTGATTATTTATAATATTTAAATTTAGATGAAAAATTAAGTACAATGAAAGATTCAGTTCCTTGGCACTAGCTACCATTCAAATGCTTAAAAGCCACGTGTGGCTAGTGCCTTCCTTATTGGACAGCTCAGATATAGATTATGTCTGCTGTTGCAGAAAGTTTTATTAGACAGTCCTGGTTTAGAACATCATCAGGTATATTTTTAAATTAAAATTTATTTTTACCAATTTTAGTTCTCATTAATTTTGACCCTAAATACTTAAATACAAACTAGTAAAAGTTATCCCCCTAACAGAAAATCCATTTCCAAAAAATTATCTTTGCAATGTCTTAGTGGTCAGAAGCTACATGCTTGTTGAAATATAGATTACTGTGTTCTTGAGAGAAATAGTCACACCCTTGATTAAAAAGTAGTAATCTATATTTGCAAACTTTCTTTAATAAACCATTATTTTCATAATCAGAAAATAGTGTTTTCTTTTTTCTTATATTGTGTCCTATTAAGAATATGTTAATAAAAGAAACTCTATTAAAGAAACTAATTAAGAAAATGTCTGCTAAATTAGGAACATTAGAAATATAACTGTGTATGTTGAATTAACCTGAATCTATAAAGTAAGAGAATCTGACATTCTATCATGAAATAAATATATAATAAATCAGGTCAAGTTTTTTGTTATTAGGGATATATTAGGTCAACAATAAATAGTTTCTGAATATTAATAAATAGATCTATGAAGCATACTAGATTGCCACCTACCATTTTTTTCTACATAATAAGGTTCATTTAGAATGAATAAAGGGTTGACAAAAGTAATGATCAGCATGAACGATGACAGAAAGAGCAGTTTTAGAACACAACAGTGTACTTAATATAAAGCTCAGGACACTGACACACCAGCAGCAAAGCAACATTGGAACAGAGATTCCACCCAATTTTAGTTGCCTACTATATCAAACACAAAGTATACAAAAAATTGGAAAACAAACTGTAAATCTGAAAAACCTAAATTGTGAACTAAGAGCTATGAAATATACTTCTAAATGAGCACAGATTCTTCTAACTTGAAATTTTACTATAATCCTATTTCTCATTTTTAGAATCTCAAGACAAAAAATGTATTTGATTCAAAATAGTTTTTGTTAACCAAAGCAAACAGGACAGTGACTTGCCCTAATAGAAAATTTTGTTTAGTAAGAAAAATATTAACTGCTGGTACATGCTTCCTAAAACAAGTAACACTGGCAATCTATGATAGCTACCTCAATTCACACTTTGTAACTAGTTGAGAAGTTCTATCTCTTTTAGATGTCTGAACTTTACACAATGACTCACAGGCTTTTTCATTTATTTGACAAATCTGAGCGCTTACTATAAGGCAAACCTCGTATTTGGTACTTTATGATGCTTTAAGATACTATTTATTATCAAAATCAACATACTAACCAAACTTCCAGAGGTTAAAGAGAGAAAAAAAACTGACATCACACTTGCTATTATGCTGGTACAGCTTTCAAAATTAAAGAGCAGAAAACGGTATCCACACTATTGTGCCTGACAATATGCAGGGATTTAATCTCCATGAGTTTAAGAACAACAATACAGACAATCTATTAAGGTTATATGACTTAAAATATCCTACACACAGGGCTATTCTGTGTATATTCATATTATGAGGCAGTCTTTGAAACTAGTGGTAGAAAAGAAAAGTCTAAAGGAATACTGTGTTACTTTAACAGAACTGGAGCTTTACTGCAAGGTATGTGATACTGTAGGACTATATTTTAAAATTGTAAGATGGCTCAAATCTGTTTTGGAAGAAGAGTACAATAAATATGAATTGTTATACTTTGAATTCAAAGGGCAAAAGAAACCTTAGGTATTAATTAGGGGAAAACTCAGAAAAAAGGTCTTCCTTTTTGATTCTTACACTCTGATTTCTATTTATTTTTTTTAGAGTAATCTCTACATCCAATGTGGGACTCGAACTCATGACCCTTAGATCAAGAGTCACATGCTGCACTGACTGAGCCAGTCAGGTGCCCCTCACATTCTAATTTCTAAAAATGCTTTATCCTGAATCCATACTTTCACTTTACTGGTGAGACTGCTGCACATTTAAAAATGACTGATATACCTTAATATAACATCATATTATTTCCTTAAAATAAGGTTAAGTAGAGTGTGGTAGTCTGTTATATTGGTGACCCCCAATGAGCCACACCTCCTAGTTCATGGCTGGGCCTATAACTTGCTATAAACAAGAGAAGGCAATAGAATTGATGTGCTGATTCCAGGCCTAAGCCTTAGCCTAGCAGATGCTGTTTTTAAAAGCGCTCTTAGGAGCCCTGAGCCACCATGTATTAAGTCTGGCTCTGCTGCTCCAGAGGTCCTGTGGAGAGAGAGAGAAGCCCTAAGACTACATGGAGACTGAAGCTCGGTCACCCTAGCTGACCTCCCTTCCAACCAAAAAGTTGAATGCAACAACATGAATGACCATCAGCAAGGCCACAAAAGAGAGGCCAAGCGGAGCCAAGCCCAAGAGCAAATAAAAGGGTTATAAAAAGCCATTACATTTTTGGGTAATTTATTATGTAAGAAAAATAAAGTATTATTAAAAGATACTTTGCTAAAAATGATAAGAGTATAGAATTCTACCATTTCATAGTTTGCTCCACCTAATACATGTGCTTTGTTTGTTGTTTATGAAAAATTAATTATGAAACACAATGAAACTTTGCTAAGTAAGTGCAATCTAACATTCTAACAAAATATCAAGAAGTATACCATCTCTAAATGTATTTGTTCAGTGGAGATTTTACTCAGAGACTTATCCAAATATGCTCTCCACTATAAATTATTTATTGAATAAGACAAATATATAAAATTTGTTTTCCTTTATGGGTACCATTTTCACTTGTACACATATTAAAAAGGCATAATGTTAAGTATTTTTCTAAATAGAAAGTGCTTTTACATTTTCTAGTAAAAGGATTTTTCTCTTACCTGAATATAACACGTAAGGACTCCTGTTGCGTAAATGGGGACGGTAGCTTTAGTGAGGACCCCATTTCCTGCTGAGGAATCTAAAATCATTAAAATAATTTAAAAAATCTGAGTATATTTTAAATGTAAAGCAAAAAGTCACAATTCAAATTATATTTAAAATTCCAACTGGCTAGAAGATTTACACTAAATATTATCATTACTTTGGAAAATAATTTTTTGATGAAAACAATATCCAATGGTTGTAAAAATACAACTTAATACTTTTTATAAAGCCATTAGCATGAACATTTTTGATAGATGGGAAAGAACTTTAATAACCAAAATGGAAATACTTCCATTTCCACACTCAGAAATCAGAACTTTCTTGAAGTCTCCCAAGTGCCAGTCTGTATAAGTAGGTCTTCTCAAATTTTTATACTTTCAATTTATAGTATTCAGTAAAACGTAAAGGCACTTAGGTAAAAGGAGGCACCTAGATATATATTATTTAATCTGCTTCTAGATATGAGATACTACCTAGTTTCCAGGACTGGTCTGGTTCCAGAGCTCCTCCTGCATTCTCTATAGCAATTTTCAGCCAGATAACCCTGATTATTTTCAAAGTGGCAGAAAAGAGGAAAGCATTTAACCCTAGGAGAGTACTCTGTGACTACTGTAAAATAAGATAAAATCACCTGTAGATGATTTCAAAAAAGCAATTCTAGAGATGATATGACATTATTTGTTCACCAACACCTCTTGCTTATTGTTCCTTAGGCACTATTTTAAGTGTTTTATATTTGCTTTTATATACCCCCAAATTATTTATTACTATTTTCTCTTTTTATATGGTTCTAAATTCTTTTCAGAAAGTAGTACATAAAGAAATTTAAATAACTTCCCTGAAGGAATTATAACAAAAAAGAAAGTTCCATTTTCAGAACAATTAGTATTTGAGGTTTGTATATTCTATTGATAAGAGTAATGTTTTTTCTTTGGGGGGAATACTGATATTGGCTGAGTGCGGCTATGGTATTTGAGAGTTAAATCTGAGGTTAGGAACATAATAAGCCTAAATTGGATTCATAGATATAGTCTGTATATACAGGGATTAATAATGTCTTCCTACAGAACAGCTAAACATTCAGAGCTAACTGAGTAATTCTAAAAGCTGTCAGTTTCTAAAATATGTAAATACTGGTTCACTAATTTATCATCAGAATTAATAACTAAACAGATAATAACAACTATTAGGCATTCCAAACATTAACCCTTTAAAATATAAATTTTGGGAAGCATTTGTAAAAAAAAAAAAAATCTCATCATGTTTCAGACTTAAAAGAAAAAGATTTATGTATTCATTCTCTAACTATGAGGACAGCCCAAGATGGAGTTTTCTAGCTCACTCAAATCAAATCACGAAGGTAGGACTGCACTGAGATAAGAATTACCTATATATCCCAAATCAACCAAGTTAAAAAAAAAAAAAAAAGAGGGAGGCTATACATTTTCCCCTCTAACACCTTCCACAATTTATTCCTAGAAACTAGAAAAATACACAGGATGTAAGATCCACACAGAAATGAGTTCTTAGGCCAATGGTGCTATAATTAGACTTCTTAAGTCAGATGACTGAAAACTATCAACAGAGGGGCTGGAACTGCCCATTCAAGCATGTAGTTTCATTTTAAAAATGTATATGCATACCTTACATTCTCTTCCACTATATTTGTTTAATTTTGAAAGTTTTAAATAACTAATTATGAATTAGAGGCCCTTTATAATTTTCAGTATCTTGAATATACCACTTCAAATCTACAAGGGTACAAGTACTCAGTTTGAGAAACTCAGTCTTGGGTCAATTTGATTACAAGGAAGGTAGATATTTATAATCAAATTAACAAAGATTAATCTCACTACAGTCTCATAGGAAAGAGATTAGATGTGACACAGTTATAAAACCAAGAAATAAAATTTTCCTTTTCACGTATACTTGCTAGTTCATTTATACAATTTGCATATAAAGAATATAGTATTTTTCCTGAGTGAAGAGATTCAATTTTTTTTTTTTTAATTTTATTTTATTATGTTATGTTAGTCACCATACAATCAATTGTTTTTAAAAGTAGTAACAATGAACTTACCGATGTTTTCTTCAGACAGTCTTAAAATCTCCTGGAACTGAGGTTTTACCTATGCAACCCAAAGAAAAGATACAAAAAGTTTTAGGTCCAATGGATCAATTGATGATTAAATAAATAAAATGTTTACTACTACTGCTACTATTTATTTGTTTTGCTTTACAGACCAGTAGAGTGGTCAGAAATGTAACAATTTTTAAGAGGCTTAGAATAAAATAAGAGTCAAGTTACTGATAACAATTTTTAAGAGGCTTAGAATAAGAGTCAAGTTACTGAAAACAACATTTAGAGAAAAAGTATTTTCAAAATCAATTCAAGTCAGTAAGTATTTTCTCAAGGGCCTTTGGTTTCCTTCACTAAATTAAAATAATTTCCAAGATGACTTTCAGTGCTCGAAATCACTATCTCCTAAAACGGAACTTGATGACAGAAAGATTATTTAGGTAAATATTACTAGATGATTAGAATTTTTTAAAAAAAATGTGCTTATTTAAAAGGAATGAAAAGGAAATTCCATTCATTTAATGTATTCAATAAGTAACATATTCATCATGTAATATCCATCTGCTTAGATTTTAACTTCCTTAAAATATAAATTTAAACATCAAATACAGAATTTAATTATAATTTTTTATGCTTAATTCAATTTTTTATTATTAACATTATCACAAATTTCAGATTTCAGGCCACTGAAGCCAACCACTTACTGCTAAGTGCTAAAGCAGACTCCTACTTACTTCTTTGTCTCTCTTTTTTTTTAAATAATAGCTACTTCTTTCGTAGATGTCAATTTGCTTGCCAATGTTGATAACCATAAAATCAAATTATATTTAATAATTAGATGTTAGTGAAAGATGTAAAATGATCCTGTTCTTCTACAGTGGCATCAAGGTCTGGTTTTTGCCCTCCTATTGGCAGGTCAGGCCTAACAACTTACATATTCAACTTAAACTGAGGTGAAGCCCCCTGTTAAAAGATTAATCTACAGGATCATAAAACAAAGACATTGAAGTGACTTCTTCATTTGACATACTGAAGTGACTTCTTCATTTGACATACTGAAGTGACTTCTTCATTTCACACATGCCCAAACAACTTAATTATTTATTATGGGTCACAAACATAATAACATTATAACCCATTTTCTGAATTTTGCTCAGTCTGCTATACCAAACTACTTTACTTTAAATGTTTCAATAACTACAGAGTAAAGTAATAGTTAATAGTAAAGAGCTGCACTAAATTCTTACCTTTTAAACGTCTTGATTAGCATCTGATTATAGCAACTGTATCTTTTTATGTTTTTATTAGGTCTCTAAAGAACTGACTGAACAATATGCCAGCAAGACAAATGGATTAAAGAGGAAACCGGGATCTAAGGACATTCCAGTTTTAATTGTCTAAAATTATAAAATAACCTGGATGTGCAAATGTGACAAACTATAGTTTTGGTAGTGACTGAAAGATGCAGCACTAATCTCAAGTGTCCACGCTATTCTAACAACTGGTATCCTTGCAGCAAGTCCTCTGTATAAGCTACTTTGGTTCCTCCATCGCCTGAGGTTTTGACCAAAGTGTGCTGAGCAAACAGCCGCCCCCTGAATCTGGGGTAGATGGTAAAGCAGGAGAAGCACATTAAAGAATTGCAGTTGAGTTCCTTAAGTGATACTTAGGGAAGTATCACTTGCCTATGCTGGAAATCTTCAAGATATCCACAGTGAGTAGATATTATATCCAAATCTGGATACAAACTAAGTTTAGGCTAAATCATCTGAAAACCAATAAAGGTAAGAATATTACTGACTAGAATTTTCTTTTAAAAACTATCATAGTTTTCTAAGATGTTAAAAGATAATTAGACTAAAGGAAGGGCTCATGCTTTTATTTACTCTGTTACAGCATTAATTAACACATTACATTTCTATATCTCTTGAACATAAGAAAACATGGAATACAAGTTTTTACCTTAGTGTTTGTAAAAATTTTGCCAAATGTCCGGCAAAGGCGCCAGAAAAATCTGGAGAATTCATGGACACAGGCAGTTGAAGTAACATTAATTTTGCCAACTATTTCTATAAGTTGTGGCAACCTAAATGTGAAAGGAAAGAAAAATAGGCAGGGGATACATATAAATTACTGTTTCCTTGCCAATTTCTGAAACAATGCAAATCTAACAACCTTTTCTTTTGCTTTTCTTTCTTTCTTTTTTTTTAAAATAGGCTCCATGCCCAGCGTGGAGCCCAACACGGGGCTTGAATTCACAACCCTGAGATCAAGACCTGAGGCTGAGATCAAGAGTCAGATGCTTAACTGACTGAGCAACCCAGGCGCCCACTGTTTTGCTTTTCATAGCCAGCAAAATTGCAAATCAAAGGAGTGGTTTGAGATGCTTTGAAAAGGTTTTAAGTTTATATTCTATTCTATAAACTTCTTCTATATTTTAACTGCTTGCCATAAAATATATGGAACCTTAATGGTAGAGTTCTAACTATGGAGTTAATGAGACACCAATCACTGGATTCGATGCCTCACATAAGAGCTTGGCTAACATGGCATCCATTTTAGCTTCAAAAATGAGAATCTGGATATAGTTTAAAATCCATCACCACTATTAGACAACAACAAGGCAGCAAATAGGTCGTTGTGATATAATACAGCAGCACCATCTGCATAGATAAATAATTACATATCCAATGGTATAAATCTCCTCTCCTAAAGAAGTTTACCACAGATAATGCCAACTTATGTTTTGTGATATTTTTTATATTTTGTCCCTCAGTGCCAAGGCTAAACATAGTGAGCTATCTTCCATTAAACTGACAGAGGTGTACCAAATGAATATGGAGGCAGTAACTTACAATTGATTGACAACCCATAGTAAAGTCTCCCAGCCTGTTGTACCCTCGTGTTCCAGCTGGTAATCATAAAGTTGTAGTAGCACTGCCAATTGCTCACGACTTCCAATTATAGTAGACACATCTTGAAGAGGCGACATAGGCCGAGGGAACCTAGTCACTATAAATAACAGAAGCAAAGTAAATCATGTGAAAAATGGCAATTTGTGAAATTAGCTGTACTGTCAAAAGGAAACTAAGATTCTGCTTCCTGATATTTAATTAGCTTATTATAAACTTTATCTTTTTTTTTTTTTTAAAGTAGGATCCACGCCCAGCATGAGAGCCCAGTGCGGGGCTTAAACTCATGACCCTGAGATCAAGACCTGAACTGAGATCAAGAGTCGGATGCTCAACCACCTGAGCCACCCAGGCGCCTCCAGCTTATTATAAACTAAATATAGAACCGAAACTTATTAATAAAATAATTTAAGAAAAAAGTAAAACAAATTCTTGTCACATGTGAACAAATTTAACAATCTCAAAAATAAAGATTTTATGAGACTCAACAGTTAATAAACAAATACTGTAATGAAATAGTTTGCTAATGAAGAGTAAAATTTCATTTAGGTTAAATTAAAATTGGCCCAACGATGTTAGCTAAAATATGTATTTGAATTTAATTAAAAAAAAGAAAAGAAATACTTGTAATTCCACCAGACTGTTTATAATGATGAAATAGTAAATATGATAAATATGTTTCCTTCAGGGAGTAAGGAACTAACAGATTAATAGTGGGGAAATAATGAATACCAGAGAATAATGATACAAAATACATTAAAGCTTGAGCTGAACAGGTTTCTTAAGTAGTTAATCTCCAATATTAAATACTTAATTTAAAAAAATTTCCAGAGTTTGATAAACATTAACTTAATATGAAGTGTTAAAGCTGGTGACCACAAAGATGAGGCAAAATGTACTATAAATATTATAACCAGGGTCCCAAGTATATAGTTCAAAAATTTGGGGGAAAACTGAAGAACTCTTAAAATTATGTAAATAAAACATGAAGATATAACCAGCATATTTTAAATTTGCAAACATATCAATAAAACTTATGATCCTATAGATCATAATAGATCCCAGGTTATTAAGAGAACACTTCTTGATGGCTATTAAATGAATAATGCATGCCGACAGCTCATTAACTGTTAGTAGGAAACTCCTAATTGCCTAACAACTCCTGTATAGAGGCTAACATCCTAAAAAGACACAAATAAATACATAGAATTGTCTGGAAACATATTAATGGCTTAATAATTATTATTAAGCTTAAGAAAACATGAAATACACAAAATTTAAAAAATGCTCAAAGACAAAATTAAGATGTCATTGTCTTTCTATGCTGCCCAAGGCTTTTAACAATATATTAAGGACAGATAAAGATCATCCTTTGCTAGCCAAACTCTCCTATTTGCTATCATAATATACCAACCAACAAATAAATGAGTTTGGGTAACATGGTATTTCTCACTATCTGGGGTTTCTGCTTGAATTCTCACTGTATCTCAACCCAAGAATCAAACAGATTTGGATTGTAAGGGGTATCTGTACTTCATCTAGAAATAGATCATGTCAAACATATTAGATGTAATTTCAAACAGGGTTATATCATACTTGTCACAATCTGCTATACTATGATAGAATGAATGTTATTTCTTCAAAAGTACTAACAAATCATTGAAAAAAAAAGGAACAGTTTAAAGTAAAATAGATACATCAAAATTAACTACGGGGAAAGTAAGGTCTAAAAAGATTTAAAGAGGGGTGCCTGGGTGGCTCAGTCGTTAAGCGTCTGCCTTCGGCTCAGGTCATGATCCCAGGGTCCTGGGATCGAGCCCCGCATCGGGCTCCCTGCTCCACGGGAAGCCTGCTTCTCCCTCTCTCACTCCCCCTGCTGGTGTTCCCTCTCTCGCTGTGTCTCTCTCTGTCAAATAAATAAATAAAATCTTTAAAAAAAAAAAAAAATAAAAAAAAAAATAAAAAGATTTAAAGATAGGTCCAATAGAAGCAAAATAATGTCAAGAAATAAGCAATTACTTGGATAACTCAATTATTATAGGTAAATAATCAGAATGGTTCAAGAGTCTCAAAATATTATTCTATTTAATAGAATTTTTAAAAATGTGAGGATCTAACTTATAACAATATAGAAAGGTCCTCAGAATGCCATTTTAATAGGCTGGAAAAATACCAGCATTTTATTGTCAACAAAATAACCACAATTACCCACCAAAATAACAGTTGTTATGACTCTTTAATGTGTTTCCCTCTCAACAGAATGTAAGCTCTATGATGACAGAAAGTTGTGTCTATTTTATTCATGAATGATCCCAAGTATTTAAAAAATAGTTCCTGACGTAAGTATTAGCTAATGGTGTAGAATAAATTGGTAATAAAAATATTTGTGTGGGTTAAAAAGAAAAGATTATTATTATTTTTTAAAGATTTTACTTATTTGACAGAGAGAGACACAGCGAGAGAGGGAACACAAGCAGGGGGAGTGGGAGAGGGGGAAGCAGGCTTCCTGCCGAGCAGGGAGCCCGACGTGGGGCTCGATCCCAGGACCCTGGGATCATGACCTGAGCCGAAGGCAGACGCTTAATGACTGAACCACCCAGGTGCCCCAAGAAAAGATTATTTTTGGTATGATGAAGATATAATCACAAGAAAAGGTCACATAAATACTAAAAGAAATATATTCAGGATGTTAAAGCAGTTGTTCTGACAATTTTCATCTACTCTCCAGCATGTGGTTGGCAACAGGCAACATTCAAGAGTTATTTGTTAAATACATTAATGAAGGGATGATAGCAAATGTTACAGGTTGAACTATGTACCCCCCCATAAATTCCTACGTTGAAGTCCTAAACCCTAGAACCTCAGAATGTGACCTTATTTGGAAATAGTGTTGTTGCAGGTAGAATTAGGTAAGATGAAATCATACTGGAATCGGGTGGGCCTTTAGTTCAATATGACTGATCTTATAAAAGGGGAAAATTTGGACATAGAGACAGACACACACAGAGGAAGCATGGAATGTGAATATGAAGGCAGAGATTGGGATGATGCATTTATAAGCCAAGGAATGACAAAGATTGCCAGCAAACCAGCAGAAGCGAGGACAGAGGCATGGAACAGCTTTTTCCTCAGAGCCATTAGAAGGAACCAACCCTGCTGACACTTTGATCTGAAACTTCTAGCTTTCAGAACTACAAGACAATAAATTTTAGTTTGTGGTATTTTGTTATGGCAGCCCTAGCAAACCAATATGGCAAGACAGAAAGAGAAAGAGAGGGAATTAGAAAGATAGGAAAGCCCCTAGGCAGATGAGGAACCTTAATATGTGAGAGGGTAGAACCTGAAGCAGACGGCTGTGAATGCTTTAGGAAGACTTTCCTTAAAAATCCGAATTTTCCTTCTCCTCAATAATATTTTAAAATGTTAAATTAACTCTACTCCATCCATTCTCAATTTTTCCAGTAAAACAGACATTCAAACAGTATATGCCATTTTTATGTCGTGCTTCGTGTATTCTTGGACATGACTTCATTCCCAAAGATTAAGGGCAGCTCACAGTTTACATGAAAACTGCAAAAACATTAAGTGTCTGTTGATGTTCTCAATGTTATCATTCTTTTGTCTATCAGAAGCCAGTAAGAGACATGGACAATTTCACAAATCTGAAGAAGTTGCAAAGGGATCTCATACAGAGTAATAGCTGGTCTATAGCCATTTATCCTGGGGGTTGGGTGCAGTGGGGTTACTAAGTGCCATGGATCAAAGGTCTCTTACTAGTTAGGTGGACACTGAGAGAAGAGAATACTGGCTTTTGCTATCAACGTCACTATTTCTGAAACTAAGGCATATTCCTTCTTTGGAGGAAAAAAAAAATCTGCTGCAAATGCTTATATTCCCGTCAAGCACAAGTAGAAAAGAGTAATTACATTTACCTTCCCATATTGAAAGTAAGATGAAGCAGATGGGGGAGAAAAAAATATAAAGAAAGTGGAAATGACAAGCTTCATAAACTGGCACTAGTAACTATTCAGTGACCTTTTCATTGATTCAGCTCTATTAATGAAAGAAAACTTAGTTCAGCTGCTGGAAAAAAAGGTTATCAATACTATAGATTAGGAATGGAAAGAAAGTACAAATATTATAAAATAATACCATGAGGCTTCTTCATAAAAGATGAAGGCACCATTTAACTTAGCTATCATATAATCTATGACCACAAGATTCCACACATGTATTTTAGTAATTATGCTGTCATATAAAGTAATTTTTAGAAGTTTAAACAAAAACAATTATTTGGGAAGCTAAGTTGCTAATATTCTACATCTTCCTTCCATAATTTAAGTTCAGTACCTTCTATCTGTGGCACTTCACCATGAAGCTTGGCTTTGCTGGAGAAAGGTGCATTCTGCAGCACTAATGCAAAGAGAGATGGGATCAAGGACTGCAAAGCAGAAAGATACATGTGCAGCTTATGTTCATCCAGCCCGTGCTCTCCTTCCTGAAACATAAGGAGGTGGAAGCTAGTTTTAGTTTTCTGAAATTAGGTATTTATAATGCTCTTCCTTTCTGTGGCAATGAATAAAGCATTTAAGGATCTGTATGGTAGACTCACAGCACAGCACCTAGTGGAGATGTCCATGAATCTTTTCTTAATTTTTCTAAGTACATGAAAATGTGAAGAAGCACTAAGGCACTATATAAGTAATATAATTTTTTATGTGGAAATCTTTAGGGTGAACATCAGTCATTTCAATTTGTATGAAACTGTTTCTACAGGCTTTTTTTCTTTTAAGAGGATCTTATCCTTTGAAATTTTGTAAGTCAGGATAAAGAAACTAAAGTGAGCCACAGGAATAATTTTAAATGTTCAACTGTTAGATCAGCAGCAGCGCTTGCTACTTTCCTTCTCCTACTTCTGGTCTCCTTTTACAGATTTGGTGGCATCTGTATTTGCCAGCACTGAAAGCACTTTAAAATAATTCAACGCACAGATGAAATGTGGGAGAAAAAATTTCAAAAGGAAACAAAAGAAAGAGATAACAGAAAGAAAAAAAGAGTAAAAGGATCAGTATGGTACACAGAAACCAAATGTTAAAGTAGAAAATAGAATCATTAGAGACAAAAGTGTTTACTGCTATTCAAATCCACTTGAGATGTCCTTACTATGTTATAAAATAACAACAGTGTCAGAGATACCAGATATATGAGTTACACACTATCAACTAAATTAGTTAATCTCTTCATGGAAGAATTACTACCTATGCGGAATACTGCATCCTTAATAGCAAAATGGAATTAACCATGTTATGAAATGGAACAAGAAAAACAAAGGAATGGATAATTTTCAGGTAGAAGGAATGTAAACATTAAAAAAAAATACTTTAAAAAATTTCCTAGGTTTCATAAAAAGGACTACTTTGGTCTAGTTGTCTATAGTTTTTTTAATACCCATTTTTAAATTGATAGAAAAAAAATCCAAATTTTTAAATTAAATAAATACATGTGGATAAGACTGTCTCCAGAGTAGTCACTATGCAAGAGCCTTATAGATTCTTTAAAATTTGGGGGTAGAACGGGTAAGAGTTTGGTATCAGTGACTCATACCTGTCATTTGACGGCTGTAAAACCCTGGGCAGGTTCCCTAAAAGCTCAGTTTCCACACCGAAACCAAAATAAAATTCAAAGAGTTATAAGAATGAAATAATACGTTTTATTTAGAAGGTATCTACCCTAATGCACATAATAGACATTAAAGAAATGTTAGTTTTTCTTCTAGACTCTAAAGGGACTTTTTAGTACAAAAATTAAATCAAGAAGTTACTATCTTTTTTTCAACTTTTCTTCATTTCTTTTATTTGGGAAAAAAAAATGTTCATTTTAAGAAGGAAATGAACTACTGCAATGAAGTAAACACAGTTAAAGCATTTTGAAATCGTGTAAGTAAGAAAGCTTTAGAGACTAATATTTTAGTTATCTCTGCATTCTGGGAACTGGAGCTGATATGTCACCTAAAATCTTTAAATCTTCAGAAGAGACAAGGAAGAGCTAGCTTTCTGAATAATGTACAAGTGAGTTCCACAAAGGTGCTACTTCATGCCCTTTCTCGTCTGGCTTTAGCAAAGCAGAACTTCCTCAAATCTCTCTTGGCTCTAATCCAATAAAAATCTTTAACTGGTAAATTATTAGAATGTTCAGCTAAGTGGTACTTTCTGTCCTTGCTCCCCAGCATTCTTCCAAGATGACTTAGAACACACCTTTTACATTTCTATAAACTGTATACATAAAGAAAGCATTTACCCTGAGAAGTTTTTCTATCTTGTTCAGCAATGTAGGTATAAGATGAGACTGTAAATTTCCCAGTTCTGTAGTCCAGGCAGCGTAGGCTGGTAAAAATACTTGATGTGTTGCACTAACTACTCTTTCTGAGGGATCACCCAAGGCTGACAGCAACAATTCAAAACCCTGCCAAAAAGAAACAGGTAAAATTTAGATTTTTAAAAGAATAAACTTCCAAAAAAAAAAAAAAAACCCTCAATAAAAAGCAGTAAGTATACACTGCAGTACATTTAGAAAACATTTTAAGCAAGAAAGCAAGCCATCCATAATCCTATCCTTCCCATTTTCTTTAAAGAAAATGTCATGTATCCATTGATGTGGAAACCAAAGAGAAAAGGTGGTAAACATGGCACACTTGTTGCCAATTTCCTGCCACAAAACTATGGCAGAGATTGCAAATGAATCCTAGCACTTTCTTCTGAATTGAAGTAAAACCAGGCAGCCAACTGCAACTGGTTAAAGCTGACATACCTCCCATCCCTACTATAGATTATTGGGTAGCTGAATCAGAGATTTGGAATATTAACTTATTTGGAATTTTATAATGGAGTAAATAGGGTTCATTCTGAAAAACATACCTGTTGATATTTATCTGGATCATCAATGTATCCCATAATGATACCGAGGCTTTTGATCACAGCTTCTCTTACTAAATCTGCCTTATCTTCCATTAACATTTGTTGCAACATTGAGAGAACCAAGGAGCTACGTATTTCTTTCTGAAAATAAATAAAAACATGTTTTTACTATTTATTTTACACTAGCAGTAGAAAAGCATAGAAAATAATAAGACAGACATCCACATATTCAAAATCCAGATTAAATATATTCACATTTTCTGTTTTTTTAAGTCTTCATTTTTCAAAGACATAAGACATTACAGATATAGCTTGTCTGACTCTCCAGCCTCTCCCACCTTCTTCTACCCTCCCTCTCTACAGATAACATCTACCTTGAATTTGGTATTAATCATCTTCCAGCATGTTTTTCTTTTTTTTCTTTTTTTTTTTAAAGATTTTATTTATTTATTTTGACACACAGAGAGAGAGAGAGAGACAGCGAGAGAGGGAACACAAGCAGGCGGAGAGGGAGAGGCAGGCTTCCTGCTGAGCAGGGAGCCAGATGCACGGCTTGATCCTGGGACCCTGGGATCATGACCTGAGCCGAAGGCAGACGCTTAACGACTGAGCCACCCAGGCGCCCCCCAGCATGTTTTTCTATCTACTAAATATGTGCAAATCCTTCAAATTCTACATCACATAGTAGCAAGCACTTTTGGCAAATCAACGAAGTCAACACTGCTATAAATGGACAATGACTTCTACCGATACTTGTTTTTAACTCAGAGAAGAACTTTCAGAGTTTTAATAACAGGAGAGATTACAAACATGGCTCCGTTAATCAAAAACATTTGTCTGGGGTAGGAGTGTGGAAACATTCTAAAATCCTGGTGTTCCTATTTTTTGAAGAACTGAGAAAAAAACAGGATGATAAAATATGAGAGCAAACTTTAAAAATACTTCAAAGGGAACTGCATTGCTATCCTCAGATGCTACTCTTTTAATATAATGTCAACCACTGTTGTATCTTAATTTCACACAATTTTTTTTTTTGTTAAAGAATGTTTTAGCCTAATTAATGCCTGAAGGTAAAATAAAGAGCTATCATTATGCAAATTCTTGCCCTTACTTCCCTTCTCTGGACATTATAATTTGATCAGTTTATAAAATTCTTCAAATCTAAACTTGTTTATGTCCTTTTCACATCTAATAGAATACAATAAAGATAGAGGATGGGACCATTTTCATAAATTTACAGTGTGATTTTAGTATGCAGAGCAAGGTCTATCGGTCATCTTTAAATGACCTAGTTTTTGCTTTGACTTCCTAGAAACAAAAGTATATGTAATTTTACCAAATTTTGGTCACATTTAGGTTGTTGAGTATGTCTTTTAGTACAGCCTTGTTTACTTATCCTCTAGGATAAAAACTGCCCAAAAAACTGCCTTGAAGATCTTAAAAGGGCTTCTGGGTTGGTATCAGCCTCGGCAGCAGGACATAGGTAAGTAAACTTCAGCTGGGTATTTGCTTCACATTGCTCTGGGCTGACGTCAGGTGCAGCAGTTAGTTTCAGTACGCCACAGGGAACCCACAGGACAAGTCAGGAGGCATTACTCCACTGAAGCCATGACCGCGCTGAGATTTTACTGTTAGCAGCTGTGGTGGGATATTAGGCAAGTGAAGATCCATGGAGGAAACATTAAGTCTATTCTTCATACTGCTTAACATTCTACTATCAGGGGCAGTGTAGAACAGCTTATTTATCCCCTTTGTGCATGTGATGTTCATCTCTGCTTGGAACAGTATATAAAAGGATGCTCAAAACTGACTCATGTAGGGGCACCTATTTAGGTCCTTTTCACATCTAATAGTTAGAATACAATAGAGGATGGGACCATTTTCATAAATTTACAGTGTGATTTTAGTATGCAGAGCAAGGTCTAACAGATTTGATCTCCAGGCTGCAGTTTGTCAAGTCCTCCTTTAAACTATGGTTGTTTAAATTAAAATAACTGTGATGTCACCTCATTCCTCTACCCTCTCTAAGCCCTGGATTTATGGAAAGATACCTAAAAGAGTTTAACAGTCCAGGGGTCCTCATCTTTTTGATGGAAGGATTCCTTTAGTCATTTAAAAATTACTGAGCACTGCAAACAGCTTTTATTTGGGTGGGTAATATCTACTGACATTTATCATATTAGAATTTAAACTGAGAAATTTAAAAACAACAATAAAATCATTTAAGGTTAGTAACATGTATAACATTTTAATGAAAATAACTATAAAACAAAAAAATTAGTGAGAATGGTGCTTTACATTTTGTTGCAAATCACTTTAATGTCTGACTTAAAAGAAAACAGGTAGATTCCCTTATCTGCTCTGCATTCAATTGTTATGATAGTTTCAGCTGGTTTTTAAGAAAATCTGGCCCCACAGAGACATGTAATTGAAAAAGGGAGTATTTTAATAGCCTTTTCTGATAAGAATAGATTTTTTTTTTAAAGATTTTATTTATTTATTTATTTGAAAGAGCAAGAATGAGAGAGAGGGAGAGAGAGAGAGGGAGCACATGAGAGGGGAGAGGGTTAGGGGGAGAAGCAGACTCCCTGCTGAGCAGGGAGCCCAATGCGGGACTCAATCCCAGGACTCCAGGATCATGACCTGAGCCGAAGGCAGTTGCTTAACCAAATGAGCCACCCAGCGCCCAAGAATAGATATTTTAATTCCACACTAAAACTGGACAAGTGGTAGTTTCTTAGAGGTTAGATGCAATGTAGAATCTGAAACCATGATATGGTTCCTTGCTAGTAAACTCTAAACTCTGGCACATTAAATTCCACTGCTTAGGTGTGTGGGTGGCTCAGTCAGTTAAGCGTCTGCCTTCAGCTGGGATCATGATCTCAGGGTCCTGGGATCAAGCCCCTTGTGGGGCTCTCTGCTCAGCAGGGAGTCTGCTTCTCCCTCTCTCTCTGCTTGCCACTCCCCCTGCTTGTCCTCACCCCCCTCTGTCAAATAAATAAATGAAGTCTTTAAGACAAAAATTCCACTGGTCTATCTTGGACTTTGCCTCTATTTTTACCCATGTGTGATTTTGAGCAGTATGCATTGGTCATTTGGGAAACATTGTACCATAGACTTATTCAGACGCTCTTCAATATTGACACATTTTATTATAATCTCAAAAAATCACATGTTAAGATCTCAGAAATGTGTTTACATACTCAGAAGCTGTCAAACCCATGGTGGCAGATAATAAATTTTCCAAAATTCTCGCTCTCACTTAAAAGTTCCAATTTTATCATTGGCAATAAATGTCATCTACTTGTTTTTCCTTAAAGTGACAGGCTCATTTCACTCATTTTCATAAAAATATCTGCTAAATACTCATTTCTGAATAACGAGAGCTTGTGTGTTAGTGTTGGTCAAGTAAAATCAGTATCTCATGAAAAAAGGAGCTAGTTCAATTCACAACTCAAGCTATTTGAAATCCTTTTCCTGAAATAACCATTATACCTCAGGATACCTCAGCAAAAGGGATTGATATTAGTATTTTCCATTCTGTCACACAAAATATTAAAAAGATATAAACTCAAGGGTCAAAATTTAGTAGAATTAATAATTTTATTGATTCATCAAGCTTATTTTTGAGTGAAACTGGCTCTTCTGAGTACATGGCAGTGAAGAATACATCATTATCAGTATATTTGGGGGTCACTGCCTAGATCAGGGCTAATGCATTGGCATTGTTGCCCATTATAGCTTCTGTACCAATAACATAAATGTAAACACAGAGAAAAAGATGAAAAGTGTCTTAATATTATGAAAATAATTTCACCTCATGGACCCCTCTGAAAGTATCTCAAAGAATCTCCCAGGGTCCTCGAACCACAAATTTTGAGAACTGCTGGTAATTTAATACATTTATGCCTCATGCAAAATGGTTAATATACCTATCTGCCTGTAATGCCATATTATATCAATGTGAGACTAATCTTTTTGGCTCATCTCCTTCCTTTTATTAGGATAGCATGCCCTGGGAGAATTTGAATTAAAATATATAAGTGACTTGATAAAAAGTTTCTCTATTATTAAAAAGGAAAAAAAGTTTTGAAGAAAAAATGACAATTCTTACAGGAAGGTAAGGTGCCAATGCTCCACAGGATTCTGCCACAAGTAGTCGTCTTTCTGGGTATTTGTGGTTAATCTAGAGTAAAAAATAAACAAATTAAGCATAAACAACATAACCTCCTTTCCTCCAACAGAGAATTACTCCTCACAATAAATCCTGTTAAGAATGCAATACAGCATCTTTTTTTTTTTTCCACTTCTGGGAATCCCTGTGTGCCTATAACTGGATCAGGAATAAGGGAATCAGAGAGAGACTAAAAAATGAGGCCACAGCGGTTATCTGTTAAAGAAAAAAGGATAAAGCAAAGATGAAAATGTGGCAAGGTGTCTAGAGATGGTAGGCTTACCTATAACTAGGCTTTCCTTAGGATGTCAGAAGCACCTTTCTCCAGCCCTAGCAACATTAGTTTATTTTTAAATTTGAAAAACTCAGCTTCTGGATATTATAGATACGGCTTATAATATGTGCCAGGAGTGACTCATCAGTTCTCTTTTTTAACTAAGGGATTAGGAAGTAAGTTAATCAATGATTTAACTAGAGCCAAAATATGATTTTGTTTTTAAAGTAAGCAGACTTCAATCCATTCCTGTTTGTATATGCAAGATGTTGGGGTTTTGCTGTTATGATGACTACACTGAACCATAACAACAAAATAAAAAAAAAAATGACACATACTGGGTTTTGTTCCCATATGTCTTCTTCATAGAATATAAATCTTTCCTTGACTGGAAAAGAAGTATATCTGTTCTCATATTCCCATATGAAAAGGTGCCATAATTCATTAAAGTATTGGATGCCTAAAATTAAGAAAAGAAATTACATAGCAATCTACTGGGCAACAAATGGGAGGTAGTCGGTTAGATAGATCCCCAATATCCATGTTTATTCAGGTAATAGAAGAGGTGGTGGTAATGATGGTTATTATGAATATCTGTAAACTAAATTTTCCAGAAATAGTAACCTCAGAGCAGAATGGTTTGAATGTCAAAGTATGTTATATGTAAACTTTCATTTTGCTTTTTATAGTCTAGCTCAATGAGTCTTAAAATTAAATGTACATACAAAAATCAATTGTATCTCTCTATATTGCAAAAAATGCAAAATAAAATTAAGAAAATTCTATTTACAACAGTATCAAAAAGAATAAAATATTTAGGAATAAATTAAACAAAAAAAGTACAAAAATTGTGTTCTGAAAACAACAAAACATTGTTGAAAGAAAATTTAAAAGAACTAAATAGATGGAAAGACATCCTAAATTCATGGGTAAGACGGCTCACTATTGTTAGGATGGTGAGATACTCTCCACACTGATCTACAGATACAATGCAGTCCTTATGAAAATTCCAGATGGCTTATTTGCAGATTTTGATAAGTTCATCCTAAAATTCACATGGAAATTCAAGGGACCCGGAATAGCCAAAACAAACTTGAAGTAAGAGAACTAAGTTCAAACAGTTGGAGTTTCTTTTTGGGGTGATAAAACTGTTCTAAAACTGATTGTGGCAGGGGCACCTGGGTGGTGCATTTGGTTAAGCAGCTGCCTTCGGCTCAGGTCATGATCCCGGGGTCCTGGGATTGAGCCCCACATCGGGCTACCTGCTCCGCGGGAAGCCTGCTTCTCCTTCTGTCCTTCTCTTGCTTGTATTCTCTTTCTGTTGCACTCTCTCTAATAAATAAATAAAATCTTAAAAAAAAAACTGATTGTAGTGAGGGCTGTACAATTCTGTGGATATACTAAAAAACACTAAATTGTATACTTTAAATGGGTGTATTATATCTGAATATCTCAATAGAGCTTAATAAAAAAAAGGAAATGGAAAAAACTGTTTAGAAATTATAAATACCTATGAATAACTGTACAGAACTGTAAATTTAAAATTGTATATGCTGTTTCCAAATTTGACTTTCAATGATTAGAGCCTCACCCTAAATTAGTATGCATTATAATCCAGGTGACCTAAGGGACTGTCAGAGATAAGAGGACCATATATAATGTTCAGTTTACATATTTAATCTAGATATAACACCACTAAATTTTAAAGAAAAAAATGAATACTCAAATTAGGAATAGAATTCTAAAGGACCATATGCTTTAATGATATTCCAGAGACCAGTATTAAGAATAAGTGACTATGCTATTATAAATAAGGCCATGAAACCTGTCTTTATAAATAAGAAATCCATCTTTTTTTTTAAGATGGATAAGTATGCCACTTAATGATCTAAACATCAAGTCTAGAAAGTCAATGACTGTGAGTTTTCCACAGGACTGGAATATTAAAATTCAATATAAAACCAAAAGTATTGTAAGTAAATGGGTGAGGTGGATTATAAATACAAAAACCTCCCACATCAACAGTTTACACTTTATATTCTGTATATATTTGTAATATATACAAATACATAATACATATATTATTTCTATTACCCCCCCTCCCTTACACATATGCAAACACACATGGCCTCCCTCTCCCTTGAACTTACCTCAGGGCTTTTGCATTTACAGTAACTCACTTCATTCAGATCCTTGCCTAAACATCCCTTGCTCAGATTCCTGCTCTGACCACCCCTTCTAAAATAGCATTCTCCATCACTCTCTAACCCTTATCCTGCTCTATTTTTCTTCATAATCTATAATAATACAAGACATATCATTTATTTGTTCACTCTTATCTCCCCACTAAAAGGTTTTTGTCTTTTGTTCACCACTGTATGTATTTTGCCCATTACTGCATGTAATGACTACAGCGGTACCTGGCACTGAAACCAGTGTTTCTTAACTATGTGTTGGAAGAGCGAAGAAAGCAAAGCATCCCAGAGCATTCTTAGTGCTGTGAAATCACCGTGCTGGACTACAGAAACAGCAGCATAATTTAGATCCCACATATTTCCTATTGGCATTTAAAACAGAAAATCTGAACACTCATAATAAATTAGAATATAATAGCTAGGGGAAAACCCAATACAGTTATTTACCTGTTCCCAACACTGTGGTAAAAGTTCAGCCTCTACACGTGTTGGTCCAACATGACGTGCAAATGCCACACAACCCGTCAGTATCATCTGCCTGAAAAATAACATAAATTAATAAACACTTGTAGTTGCATTAGAAAGCACAACTTTCAAAGGGTTAAAAAGAGCCAGCTCTGTAATTCACACAACATACAACATTTTTGTACAATCAAATTAGACTTTTCCAACAATGGACTAGGCTGCCACCAAGAGAACGAGTTAGTTAAGACTCCTTCCCCCAGCAGTGGCAACACCATTTGTGAGACTTTGTGAAGGGATTCTCTACTGGTGTGAAGCTTAATCACATAACATAATTCAGGAGGTTAACCTCATAACCTCCTAAATTAACTTCCCATACATGCATTCTGAGATAATATGTCTAATGCTTCAGCTTCTACTGAATTTCAGTTTCTAGACACTAAAACAGCCAGTGATTATTCCCCCAATGTTTCTATAATTTAAAACTATGGTATCACATTAGTAAAATGGTATTTCTTAAATCAGCATTTTATACACGAGATAAATGTGGTAGGCAGCTTCTGACATGGCTCACAGTGTCGTCTATCTCCTGATATTCATGCTCTTGTGTCATTCCATATCCTTGAGTGTAGACTATACCTAATGATTTGCTTCCAATGAACAGAATGGCCAAAGTGATGGGATGTCACTTCTGAGATTAGGTTACAGAAGTCTGTGATGTCCATCTTTGGGACCCTCTCTATTGCCTTCTCAGCTGGCATGCTTTGATGAAGTATATGGCCATGCTGGTGAGGCCCATGTGGCAAGGAACTTAAGGAAACTCTGGCCAAAAGCCGGTAAGAAACTGAGGCCCTCAGTTCACGAACCCATGAGAAACTGAATCTGCCAATGATCAACTATATGAGTAAGCTCAGAAGCAAATCCTTTCAAATTGAGCCTTAACAGGACCACAGCCTCAGCCAACACCTTGATTACAGCCTTGTAAGAGGCCCTGAAGCAGAGGACCCAGATCAAGTGACTCACATAAACTGTAATATAAAAATAAGTGTTATTTTAAACCACTTTCTTTTGGGGTAATTTGTTACAGAACAGTATATAAATAATATAATAACTTCACTTGAATTGACAGATTTGAAACTTAAGAAAGTATAAAACTTTAAATATGATTTTGCACTCTTCAGAATGAAGTTCCATTTTAAATGACTTTAAAATGCAGAATTATAAATTTTTCCTCTTTTATCTAGTTCAAAACAGTAAAACCTGATGGGTAGTAGCCAGCTTCTAGGAAGAACGAATTAGAATGTTTAATTCATATTAATAATAAAAACAGCACTTTAAGCCCAGGCACTGCTCATTGCTACTTCAAGTCAACTTAACTTAAACTGCAAAATGACCTTAAATTTCTAAATAACTGTTCTCTCAAGTAGAGGAGAATAATGACAGACAAAGAATATCTGGACAACAATGAGGAAAATGTTGAGCCAGTCTATCTTCATTGTATACTGCAGCTTATTCTCACCACAACCTTGTATTTTTAATCTATCTGATTCCCCTTAATATGTATATTATTGTCTTCTATGCCTACTTCTCAACTTTCCCTTTGCTTTTCTATTTCCTTCTACTTTGGGAAGGCAACTAAAGTGAATAAAAGAAAATGGGAAAAGAAATTCCAAGATTTACAGACAGCATGTTAGCTGCCTGTTCCCCAATGAAAACTTCCTAATATCTGAACATTGTTTTTTCCCCACTAGTATCTTAAAATAATGAGAAGGCATATACATTGGTTCCACAAATGTTGGTAATAAATGAACTTAGGTGAAATGTAGGCATTTCAAGCACTTGCAAGAAGTATACACTTGTATGAAATCTTCATGTGAAATAACTTTAAATCACGAGCCAGCATCTACATACTAAAGATGTACAAACTTGTTGAAAAAATGTTAGGCCCCTCAAGGCAAACTTCTTAGCCAGCAGAGTTAATTTTAAAAAGTCTGACAGTTTTGAAATACAGGTTGAAAACAGAAAAGGTAAGATGGCCGACAGATTATTAACAGCATTGGAAACAGGCTCCTGTTACGGTAAAAATTAATGTTCCCCTGGGGTGCCTGGGTGGCTTAGGCGGTAAAGCGTCCAACTATTGACTTCCGCTCAGGTCATTATCTCAGGGTGGTAAGATCGAGCCCTGTGCTGGGCTCCATGCTCAGCAGGGAGTCTGCTTGAGATTCTCTCTCCCTCTGCCTCCACCCCTCCCCCCACTCACACACTCTCTCTCTCTTTCTAAAATAAATAAATAAATCTTTAAAAAAAATTAACATTCCCACTTGTAGAAAAATCACAGGACACGGGTTGTTTGACTAGTATTTGATGCAGGTAGAAATATGGTGTCAATTATGGTTCTTAGCAAAGAACAGGCAAAAAAGCACTAATACTAAGTATAAAATTAAATTTTTCTTAGGATACAATCAAAGAAGTCTGAGATTTATTAAGTAAGGAAGAGTAACAACTAATTATATGACAAATATATTACGCTAACTTAAACATTTTGCTTTCTTACTTTGTTATTCACAAAACACACAGTGAGTCAACTGATTAGTATATTTTAAAAAATACTTGTATATCTGAAAGGTGAAAAATTTAAATGTGAACGTGAGTGCTGAATTGCTGACAGATCTCAACCTGAAGTAATAATAGGTACTTTTGGCCACCAGGTGGCAGCTTTTAGCTTTACATGTGGAGTCTACGAAACAGGTTAGAGATCTAGGTTTTTGCCTTGTAAATTTAAAAATAACAATGTAATAAATGTTATTTAATTATTAACTTATGAAGACAGGGAATAGTATTTTTTATCTTATTTTAAATTCAATTAATTAACATTTAGTGTATCATTAGTTTCAGATGTACTTCAGTTATTCATCAGTTGCATATTAAACCCAGTGCTCATTACATCACGTGCCCTTAATGCCCATCACCCAGTTACCCCATCCCTCCACCCCCCCCACTTCCAGTAACCCTCAGTTTGTTTCCTAGAGTTAATAGTCTGGGAATAGTATTTTTCAACGCGAAAATAAAATATTAATTTTTCTACACAGCACCATCAAATTGTTCTAGAAAATTTTCAGTTTGCAGTAAATAGTGATTTAATTTGCCTTCTATTTGACTAGCATGTGAGGACTGCTGGTGTAGATTCATCCTGACTGGATCCTGAAAGGACATGTTTCTCTGCTTGCCCAGGTATATTTTGGTAAGAAGGGGAAAGAGATACATACTCATAAGGTTTTAAAGTCTATATGACTATTTTTATTCCCAGAGTTGAGAGATACTTTGTATTTAAAATTTTGAGTTTTACTTGTTCGATGGTTCAATCTTACGATTTTCCAACATTTTCAGATGAGGTAAAAATTTTGACAATCAGTGAAACAAGTATTGAATATATAAAGTTACCTAATCATAAAGTACAATACTACTGTTTTGCAAAAGTATAAGCAAAATTTTTTTCATTAAAATAGAAAAGTACAACATAGAAAAACATTTCAACTGCCCAATTTTACCCATCCAGTGCTTAGTTTACCTACTGACCCACAAGGATGTTTTGTTCATGTTCACAGTTGCACAGCTTCACTTAAAAGTCTCACCTTTATTTAAAGGTTTTATCTCTCAGGTAGGCGTCATTGTTGCCTGTCAAAACCTATTCCCCATTCTTCTGGAAAGTCATCCTGATGTGTGTCCCTTCACTACCCTCAGATATAACTCATTTCTCCACTCAGGTATCAATAGTTGTGAGTACTGAAGTCATAACCAACAAAAACAAAATACTATATCCCTCTAGCCACATAGTAATTGGTTTACAAATAGCCCAGTGATACAGAAATTCATATATTAAATATTTTACTTTTGTAGAACCTGTTAAGAAGCCATTCATCTTTGGGGAAAAGGGGGGAATATTCTTAGAAATCAAAGGTGAAAGATTAAAGGCAAAGAAATATTTGAATTAGAAGTCTAAAGGTAACTAATACAAAAGTGTACAAATCCAGCATAAGTAATTGGAATAACAAGAATGGAAACAATGTAGAGCTTTGTGAATGGGGCCAGTGTTTCCTCTGCTTATTAAAATAAATACTGGGACAGAAAGAAGGCATTTAGCTTAAAATGCTAATCGTGATGCCAAATTAATAAAATTAATAAATTAACATTATATTTATTTCCCAAAGAAGTAGTCATACCTACCTTTGCTCATCATCTGGCCTCTTGATCAAATTGAAAAGTATATGGAGAAGCTGATCTCTTTCTTTAGGCTCAGGATGCAGGCATGCTGTACACAATATGAGGGGGATCAACTCCTAAAGAAATATGAAGGTGGAAAAATTCAAAGTAAAAATGCGTTGAAGAATATTCATTTTTTCCCCCAGAGTATTCTTAAATGAACATTTAAAATGAAATAAACCTCAACATACAAAAGAGCAAATTCTAATTTTGTAAAATAAGTAATTCAAGAGAAAACACTGAAACATATATTTAGGTGTTGGTTGTAGAGAAGGTGTGAATCACAATGTAATAAGGTTATTAAAGTTGCAACTAACCTTATTTCCTTATCCAGTCCTTTCTAATGGTCTACTAGTTTTTGCACTAAGTAACATTCTATCTTACTTTAAGCTGATAGAGTAATTTTAATTTTGAAAGTGTTTAAAAAAAAAACTTGCAGAAGCTAACTATATTTTAAAATTTAGAAAGCTAACAGAAAATCAAGACAATTCATCCCACTTCCACAAGTACAATATCATCTGTCTTAATTAAGATTACCTGTAATTAATAATTTTGTACCCTTCCCACCTAACCCCATGACTAATTAAAAAGAAGACCATTTCCACAGGTGTTGAATGCTCTCAGCACTGCTACAGAGTATTAGTAGAAATGTTTATATTCAAATGGAAATTTTTAACAATTGTACATTCAACATGCAGAGGTAAATTCAGTATTTTGTAGGAAAGTAATAACAGAAGTTTATTTCTCTCTTCCAAAGAACTATGTAAACCAAAGTTGTTTCACATTTTAAATAAACTAAAACAAAATTCTAAAATATATTCAAAAGATATTGTTTTTCATTTTAGAATAAATTTTCAAATCTAATGAGAATAAAAGTCCAAAAGCATTATTTTTGGAGGAAAACTTTCTAAATTGTAAAAATAATATTTTACAGTTATTTTAAAGAAATCAGTATGATGTTATAAGAACAGAATGATTACTCCCACCATTTCTTTTTCCCATCTATCTTCCTACCCAGCAAAAAGTGCTAGTAGATTTAAAACAGAAACTGATCAGGGCACCTGTGTGACTCAGTGGGTTAAGTGTCTGCCTTTGGCTCAGGTCATGATGCCAGGGTCCTGGAATGGAGCTGGCTTCTCCCTCTCCCTCTGCCCCCCCACCCCACTCGTGCTCTCTCTCAAGTAAATAAATAAAATCTTAAAAAAAAAAAATAAAAAAGGAACCGATCACTATGAATAATGCATGATATCCTGAAGAAAAGTCTACACTGTAGAAGTATCTTCCCATTCTGAAGATGCTCCCTTAGAAAAGGATGATACAATTTTTAGCAGAGTTGAGACTACAGCTTAGAGGAATGACTACAAGTCCCTTTCCATTATTTCTAAAGTCTTCATATATTATTTTAAAATTATAATTACCTGGTATAAATCTTAAATTGAAGGCACAAAGATACAGATAAGAGGTAAGAATAAACCTGAGAAGTAAAATTAAATTTAAAACATTTATTCTGTCATCTTTGTATTTGGGCACCTCTGTAGGTTTTACATTAGTGAGCAAATGAAAAGCAAAAGTAATAAAAAGTAATTAGGGAAAATAATTTTGTACTGGGAATGGAAGACAAAATATAGATCCTATATTGTTAAGTAATGTTTTTACCAGAGATTCAATATGATGCTTGATGGATTAGTCTTAACTTTTATGAGAAAAATAAACAACCTTTTATGAGATACTAGAGTAGGAGATCGTTAATAACAGGGATTATCCTAATCCTTAGAGGATTCCATTTAGACTACTAAGAGCCAATGATACTCATGAGAGGACTGAGACATTCCGTCAGCATATCCCACTGAGAAGAGAACCTTAAAGATGAAAAAGCAGTTATTCTAGAAGGCACTAACAAAGGGAGAAAAAATTTTAATGCATGAAAATCAAGAAAGACTCTAAATATTTTATTCGTATTTTCCCCTCATGTCAGATCCTTTTTTCCTGAGTTTTCTTGCTTCCTACTCAACCTTCCTCCTTTTTCCATTGTCTCTACATACGTACTCTTCCATTCTCTTCCTATTATATTACTCTTTAAAGTTTTGCAATGTAGATATTTGCTATAATCGCAAATACATACATACACACTCTGTTGAAAATATAATTATTTAGCTTCTTTATCTCAAAAACAAGCATAGCAAAATAATTGTGTTACTATTTATTCTTTGTGCCTTTCATTTTCTTTTTTTTTAAATCATGAGGCTTAGTGATTCTTAATCAAAGAGGAAGTTTATGTCCTACATTAATATAAAGAATCTTTTAACTGAAATATGGCTGTAGACGTGCCAAACTGAAAACCTAATGAAAATCACAAACTTCTCTGATTTTTAGTTTCTTCAAGTAAAACATAAAAAGAATTAATATCAGGGCAGAAATGGGAGCTACTTCATGCACAGTCTGCAATTTCCTTCTCTATTGCTAATGTAGAATTATTATTTTCCTTCTGAGATCAAAGTTGGCCTCACAAAGCCTTAGCACTTACCAAAGCACTTCTCAACAGAGCAGCTATTACCAACCAATCCAAATTGACACATGGGAGGAAAACCTGTCACTTCTTGTACCCTGAGACTCGAAAATTCTATGAACTTAGGACTTTGGAGGAAAATATATTTCACTTTTCTGAATCACAGTAATAAATTATATTGCCATTTGCTTTTATTTCTTGCTGGCAAAATTAACAACATATGGGAAGTCACTGCCAATCATTTCTGGATGATATTCCATGCCAAGGAGAACTGAGTACATCTTGGCACATTAATGGCTCAAACAGTTATAACTCAGTATATAAAGTAGGTCAGTCTCTTCCTCTTACAGAAATACAGAGCTGAGAAGAGGCCCAGTAAGTAATGGCAGAAAAAAGTGGAAAGAGTAGTTTGTTTCTCATAGAATCATCAAGGATTTTAATTGCTAAGTTATGACTGGCTCCAAATATCTTATTTGTTCACAAGTTCTATTTGTACAAATTCATTCATTTATTCACAAGTTCTATTTGTACCACCTTTGAAATAAAGAATTCTGTACACATGTATCTGCTGTTGTATATTCTCATTTATTTACTGTGAATTCATCTTTTTCAAGCCTCTGAAGTACTAATACATCCACATCAGAATTTATTAAGTCTGCATTTACCATTTTCACACTATTCATAAATTTATAGATTTGAATCAATATTCTCCCTTTGGTATCATCTCTCCAATGAAGAAGTCTAGTGTTTTAAAAACTTTCCTTATAATTCTTGAATGAAACATTTAAAAGGTGGTAGCTAAATTTCCTTCAGAAGGCAAGGTGATAGTGGTCTTTAAATGATTACATATAAAAAATGTATTGAGAAGAGGAGAGCAATGTTAGACATCATATCTAAAGCTTAAGAATTTTTCACATGGGGTGTCTGGGTGGCTCAGTCGGTTAAGCATCTGCCTTTGGCTCAGGTCATGATCCTGGGGTCCTGGGACTGAAGCCCGGCATCGGGCTCCCTTCTCAGTGGGGAGCCCACTTCTCCCTTTCCCCGATGCCTGCTTGTGCTCTCTCTCTAGCTCTCAAATAATAAATAATCTTTAAAAAAAATAAAGAATTTTTCACATGAAAAGATCCTTAAGCAAATCAGATTTAATATTGCATGTTGATAAAAAATAATAACCATGGTAATAAAATACCTATGGCTTTGGTAACATTATATACAAAAAGTAGTGGCCCCCTACCCACAAACAAAAAGTTACTGTGTCAATACTTCAAAGCAACAGAAATCTTAAATATTTCATTTAAAACATGCTTTAGCAACTGATAGTACTCAATAAATGTGTATTGAAGTGAAATATAAAACAGATGTCCTACTAATCACTAGAGAGCAAATCAGTGCAGTAATCCTGTAGCAGAAGGTATTCCATTACTTCACTGTCATTTTGGAAAAGATATTTGTAAGGCCTTTAGAATTCATTAATCTAAAAGGCTTAGTAACTTACATTTTACTCAAGTAAATGACTTTTGCAATTTTAATAACAAAGCAAGTTCTCTCTATATGAAGGATCTCCCACCTCTCAAATCTTAGGTTGCCAAAGGGATTTTGTAGAGCATTAAACAGTTCAGTTTTACAACTAAAACAAAATAACTTCTAATGATAACAAAGAAATCACTTTAGAGATAGGAAATGTCTTTAGAGAATTTTACATTTGATTTTATGAGTATTTTTACTTAACTTTCTTAGTCTTACAAAGATTAGTGTGTTTAGACTACAAAAAGGGGGAGGTGGGGAGAGGAAGCACCTAAAAAGGATCTAAAACAATCCGGTGATTAGATGCTGGGTGGGGGAAATGAAGGCAAATTTTAACATTAAAAAAAGCATGGAAACGTTGATAAGACAATGGCTTCAAGATCTCAAAGAACTCTAAAACAGAAAAGGAAGCACTACATTTAGATCAGATGCCAAGGAGGAAATGTTTGAGTGCTTCAGATCAAGAAGAAAAATTCTACGGTTTAGAAAGGTAACACATTAGTCCAGTAAATTATAGTTCACTGCTTGCCCTCATTGTTCCATTAAAATTATTTCTTAAAACTCAAGCTTCATTTAAAATTTTTAGGTAGATGTTATTTTAAAATTTTCCATTTGGTCTTTTGCCTAGATATTAAGCATTACCAAATTACAATTTAAATTCAAGCGATGATAAATGTACACCCTCTGATTTAGATTTTCAGTTGAAACTTGTCAGGGTGTTGACAGTAATACATTTAAAAAATAAAGAGGGGCGCCTGGCTGGTCAGTTGGTAGAGCATGTGACTCTTGATCTCTGGGTTCTGAGTTCAAGCCTCATGATGGGCATAGAGCTTACTTAAAAAAATAAAAAGAAATAAAGAAATAGGGAAATAAAGAAAGGAAGGAAGGAGGGAGGAAAGTAGGACATTACAAAGACTCACATAAGAAAAAAAACAAGATTACTCACCTTTGGAACAAGTTCTATACTTCAAGGCTCCTAAAGTATCTATTCTTAGAATTATTATCTAAGGCTTATTATTTTCTATCTTAGAATTATTCCTAAGGTTCAACCTTCAGGAAGCCTAATTAAAATACTTGAATGACTTTAAAATCCTGATACTGCTGGGGTGCCTGGGCTCAGTAGGTTAAGCATCTGCCTTCACCTTAGGTCATGATCTCAGGGTCCTGAGATCAAGCCCCGCCTCAGGCTCCCTGCACGTTCAGCACGGAGTCTACTGCTCTGCCCGCCCCCAATAAATCTTAAAAAAAAAAACAAAAACCCAAAAAACTGATACTGCTAAAGAGAATGTGATTTACTTCCAAAATTAACATACACATACAAACACACATTAAATAGGTAAAAGAGATGGACAAAGCTTATCTACTTCACCATACTATCTATTTTACTTTACTTATCTGCTATTCTTTTGTATAACTCTTGAAGGGGTTCAGAACAAGTCTCCCCAAAATGTGCCATTTTGGCATGTGGACTATTTTGAGCTGAAGGCAATCAAGATCCAGCAGAACCAAAGAAAAACTTTTACCTCTTCCTTAAACTACCAAAAATAATTTAGATAGGGGGCCTGCCCAGAAAGAGAGCTACTTCCAAGAAATAGGTATTTTATCTGAATGACTTATCTATATGAAAGGACAAACACCTAATTACCAACATCTGCTCTTCTTATTGTCCTGTGAATCACCCTCCTCCCCGTTTTTACACCATTAGCTCAAGATGGCATATAAGCCTAATTAATTGCCCAGCTTGTCCTTGGATCTTATATTGCTATGTGGCCCTCATATACATAGGTAATTGAATTTATTTTTCTCCTATGAATCTGTCCTATATTAATCTGATTATTAGACTAGCTAAAGAACTTAGAAGGACAGAAGTAAAACCTTTTCCTCCCCACCACTCTCATATAGTTATAATTACTGGGCTATTATAACTCATAAGTTAAAAAATTCATCATGGAGCAAACATGAATGTAATATAAAAGAGCAAAGTTTGGTTTCTCAGATGATAAGCAGCTCTTTAGAGATACTACTACATTTAAAACTTTTAGGGAGGAGCACCAGGGTGGCTCAGTAAGTTAAGTGTCTGACTCTTGGTTTCAGCTCCGGTCATGGGATCAAGCCCCTCAACAGGCTCTCTGCTCAGTGCAGAGTCTGCTGAGATTATCTCCCCCTCTTTTTCCCTCTCTCTCCCCCTCTCTCTGTTCTTACCCCTGCTCATGTGATGCTCTCACTCTCTTTCTCAAAAATAAATAAAATTTTTAAAAAAACTTTTAGGGAATTGGTTCTCTCCTTTGCCTCTTTTTTTTCCCCAGCTTTAATGAGATATATTTTATATATCATAAAAATTCAAGTGTACAGTCAGTGGTTTTTAGTATATTCAGAGTCATGCAACCACCACCAATCTAATTTTGGAACAATTTCAACATCTCAAAAAGAAAGCTTGGACTCATTCCCCATTTCCACTTGCCCATCCCCATTCCAGGCCCAGACTTCTCCTTTGCTTTTCCGAGTCAGCTTTCCTTGGCATAGAATGAAAATAAAAATTAAATTTAGATATATCATTTAAAAATGCTTTTAGAAGTAATCTTTTATGAAATCTTATTTTTAAATTACAGAATTTTCCCTTCAAATGCATTTAAAGCAGAGACTATGAAAAATCAACTCCTTTAGCCTATACACATACATTTATTCTGTAGTTTGGTTTGAAAGATTCAAATTCTTCAATTAACTCATTAAGATGAACTACTACATAAGCCACAAATAGAAAATTTGTTCATGATTTTTTTTCCTCCTCAAATCAATAGACAAGTAGGTCTTTAAAATACTTTTAAAAAAGATTACCATTACTTAACAGTAGATAGGAGGAAACTTTTTTTCACTTTTTATTATCTCTGAAATTGGGGTACACCTTATAATGGAGAATGTTATAATTTCATTGGAATTCCTCTTTCGTAAAGGTACATAATTGCTACAATTAATGGCATCTTAGATTTGAAATATTACGGTATGTTAAATTTAGAAAATGCAATAATTATGACCTAAAGATTGAATGAGGTTGTTACTTTTCTTTTAAAAAAACAAAAACAAATAACACATCTTTATTCACTGTGTTTTCCACTTTTATAAAAAAATAGTAAGTTTAATTTATTAGATAGCTTTAATTAACCTTTATGTCACTCCCTTTAAGAGAATGGGTCAAAAAAACAATTAAATGGATCATAAAGAGCATTCTTTTCTTTTTTATTGTTTAGGTATATTCCTTATTGTTTAAAAATATTTATAAAATCATGTTTGATATTGATTGTCTTCTATTTTAACTTTTCATAATTAGTAAAGGCAATACTGGTTTGTCAAACTTTCATTTTAATTCTATATATGTAAGTATATACTGGCACATCACATAAAATGTCTCTTACTGAATGTGCCCAATAAAGTTTGAAAAACACTAATTTAAAACATGTTTAAAAGACTATAAAAAGACTAGATATTTTGCAGCCTTAAGAACAAGAAAGTTCTTTATATACTGACATAGAAAGATACAAAAATGTAACGTTACATGGAAAAAAAGCAAAGTAAAGAATAGTACATAGGAGTGTAGTACCATTTGTGTAAGTCATGGAAGAAAGATCATATATTTGAGTTTGCTTACATGCACAAAATATTTCTGAAAAAATACAGTGCAGTTCTATAATATTTGGAGACTTCAATATCCTAGTTTCAATAATGGATACACCACTAAACAGATCAGTAAGGAAACAGAGGACCTGAACACCATAAAATAATTAAATCTAATAGACATTTATAAAACACTCACTCTGACAACAGCAAAAGATATATTTTTCTCAAGTGCACATGGAACATTCTCAAGAATAGACCGCATGTTAGGCCAGACAATTCTCAGTAGTGTGTATATATATATATATCTTAGGAATTTTTAGATGCAAAACTGTGCAAAAAAATACTAACACCAAATCCAACAACACATTAAAAGGATTATACACTGTGACCAAGTGAGATTTGTCCCAGGAATGCAAGGGTAGTTCAATATTTGAAAAATCAATAACGTATTATACTACATCAGTGGAACGAAGGGAAAATAATTATCATCTCAATTGATGCAGAAAAAGCATCTGACAGAATTCAACATCCCTTCATGATAAAAACACTGCAAACTAGGAAAAGAAGAAAACTTCCTTAATCCATACCCAGTATCATATTCAATGGTGAAAAACTGAAAGCTTTCCCCATAAAATCAGGAATAAGACAAAAATATCTGCTTTCTCAAAACACTGCTATTCAACATTGTACTGTAAGCCCTAGCCAGAGAAATTAAGCAAGAGAAAGAAATAAAAGCAATCCAAAACTGGAAAGTTAGAAGCAAAACTCTATTTGCAGATATGTTATTCCAGATAAAGAAAATCACATTATAATCCACAAAAAAACTACTAGAACTAATTTAACTAATGCAGTAAAGTTGCAAGGTAAGAGATTACCACACAAATATCAGTTCTGTTTCTATATATCAGCAATGAACAATCTGAAAGGAAATTAAGGGGAAAATTCCATTTACAATATCATCCAAAACAATGAAATACCTAAGAATAAATTAAAACAAGGAAGTGAAGAAAAAAAAAAAGTAACAAAAGGGGCACCTAGGTGGCTCAGTAGGTTAAATGTCACTCTTGGTTTGGGCTCAGGCTGTGATCTCATGGGTTGAGGGATCACACCCAGCGTTAGGCTCTGTGCTCAGCAAGGAGTTTGCCTGAAAGATTCTCTCCCTTTGCCTCTACTCCCACCCATGCATGCACCCTCTTTCTCTCTAAAATAAATAAATAAACCTTTAAAAAAACTAAAAGGAAGTGAAGGATTAGACAGAAAACTCCAAAAAATGCTGAAAGCAATTAAAGACATAAATAAATGAAAAGAATCCCATGTTCATGAGTTGGAAGAATTACTGCCGTTAGAATGGCAGTACTCCTTGGGTGCTTGGGTGGCTCAGTTGGTTAGACTTCTGCCTTCAGCTCTGGTCATGATCCCGGAGTCCAGGGATTGAGCCTTGCATCAGGCTCCCTGCTCAGTGGGGAGTCTGCTTCTCCCTGTCCCTCACCTCCTCTCTCTCTCTCACAAATAAATAAAATCTTAAAAAAAAAAAAAAAAAAGGAATGGCTGTACTCCCTAAAGTGATCTATAAATTCAAGGCAATTCTTATCAAAATTTCTATGATCTTTGCTGCAGAATGAAAGTAGAGTATCAAATTCCTATGGAACTGCAAGGGGCCTTGAATAGGTAAACAATATTCAAAAAGAAAAAAAAGAGAATTCATACTTCCCAATTTCAAAACTTAGTGCAAAGCTACAGTAATCAAAATAGTGTGGTTCGTACAGGCATAGGCTAAACATAAAGACCAAAAGAACAGAACTGAGAGTCTAGAAATAAATCCAAACATCTGCAGACAACTGATTTCTGACAAAGGTGCCATGACTATTCAGTGGGGAAACATTTCAAGAAATAGTGCTGGGACAACTGGACAATCACACAAAAAGAATAAAACTGGACCCCTGCCTCACTCCATATACAAATACAAAATGGATCAATGACCTATATATAAGAGCTAAAGCTATAGAACTATTAGAAGTAAGCATAGGGGATAAATCTTGGCTTCAGACTTGGCAATAGATTCTTAGATTTGACACCAAAAACACAAGCAACAAAAGAAAAACATTTAAATGTCCATCAAAGGACATTTTCAAAAATGTGAAAAGACAAGCTACCAAATGGAAGGAAATATTTACAAATCATATATAAAATAAGGGTTTAATATCCAGAATTGTAAGAACTTTACAACTCAAAAACAAAGACAAACAACCTAAATAAAAAATGGGCAAAAGACTTACTAAAAACTATAACATTTATTGCATGTGGAATAGTGGCTCAGTGACAGGGGAAGAGTTTTTGTTGTTTATCTTTTTATATTTAAAAAGAAGCTAAACCATGTAAATGTGTTACTTAATCAAAACCTTAAATCATGTTTCTAATGATTTATTTATTTATTTAACCAGCTAAGATATTACTATGACCAGTTTACTGAAGGACATTTTAATTGTATTTACATATTAATAAAAGGCTTATCCTGATAAAAGATTATATAAAACTTGAAAAGTAAGAAAAAATCAAAATATTAATCCTTTAATCACAAGACCTTTTTAAAAATACATATTTAAGGAATTAAGGTGAAATATTAAATAAAAGTAATCTAATATCAAAGCATGAAATGAAATAAAAGTTTTGTCCTTTCATGCCCTGGGATTGGTTTCAAACCAAACCATTATTTACCAATTTAGTTTCAAGAGAATACAACTTTGATATATTATAAATGGTAAATTTTCTGATAAAATAGAGTAATGTACAAATAAATAAACAAAGATAAACGATCACTTCTTCATGAAATTATAAGTATATAGTTTTTAAATACAAAAAACTTAAAATCAGCCATAAAAGTAAACATCATACCACAAACGAAATGTGTGTATGTATAAATATATATGGCTTCATATATATTTATATATGTAACATATCTGATTACTGATGATGCAAATTTATAAATACTTCATGCAGTACAATCAGATTTTAGTGGTAGAATCTTTTATGATAAAAAAAGGGAAAATTAAAATAAGGCTTAAACTGCATCTCATAACAATTAGGTTTCTGTGCTATTTTAAAGATTATATTAAGGAAACATAGTAAAAGGGATGCAAACATTAATGCATTGCATGGATTATGTTACAAGCTAAAAAAGGAAAAGAAGCTCAAACACCATTCTGCCAGGCAGACCTGCAAAACAATCTGAAATTGGACACTGATCCTTCAAGATACAGGAATCTTCCACAGTTATTGATATCTCACAACTATTTTTATATATTAGGTAAAATAAAGCCACCAGTAAGAAAACAGTCTTAAATCTTTTCTTAAATTCAAAACACCTATAGGAATAAAAATTTTTAACATAAGTTTTACATGTAAGTTTCTACAAGTAAGTTTTCTTGAGGATCAGTACAAATTTCTTGTGCTAAACGGATAATTAAGGATAAGCTTTATATGGGTTTTGCCAATGCACTGTGTACCTATCATACTGTAGGTCCCAAGAATTATAATTGAAATCAGTGGTAAATATTAAGAAGATAAGAGAAGACTTATAGGATATATTCTAAAATATTTTTACCCTGTTTTTTGTAAAAAAATTTTGTGAATTAGAAGTCGTTTTTATAAATTGAATAATTCAAATAAATTATTAAACTTGGTTACAAATAAATCACCCACTGTCATTTAAATTAGATTATGGATAACTTTTTATTACATTACTTAACTTTTCTTGGCTAAATATAACTCTAAAGATAACTCCTTACAGTATGGCTCATAACAGAGGCTACTATATTTTAGATATTTTAAGCATCTGTCAATAACAGAGTTAACTACGAGAAAAGCAAAAGAAGGTACTTTCAAAAGTTATTGTCAATACTATAACTATCCTATCATCGTAAGACAAGTGTGATTATTGACAAACAAATATAATAAAACTAACATTTATAATAGGTCACTACAAGTATATTTAGGAAAAAAGTTACATTATTAGTCCCGGTTAATTTTCAATACAAAGAGGGTCTATTTTTGAATACGTATCAAGCATATCATATCAAGAACAGAGATAAAATAAATTAGTTAACTGGTAATGTAAAAAACGGACAGTATTCATGGCACATAAATGGACCTACAGTAATAGTTAGTGTTGCAGAAGCTAATGATGCTTTAAGCAAAACTGGAAAAACATGAATACCATGCAGTTTTACTGAACTCACCTGACAGAGGTGTAAAACCATTCTCTAGGAGCAGAGATGCATGCACAAAAGTAAGAATATGATTGCAAGTAATAGACTTTAACAAAATAAAAATATAACACTAAACTTCAAAGTGACAGAAAATGGACAACATGATGAGATTACTGGGATGAAAACCCTTCTATGTGTCTCACCTCTCTCTTTGCCAACAGTACATTAGGAACAATGTGTGGCAGGCAGCGCCCCAGCATTAACATAACGCTTTTCTCACTGTCTGCAATCCGAGACACCTAGGAAACCAAAGAATTAATAAATGATGACAGTGTAGAACTTCCATGAATGATGGTTCTTGAAGTTCATGTTTTAGACCCTGCCACCTCTGCCCATCCAAAATTCCATCTTCTGATGGTAATGGTAATAACAAGGACATCCCCATCAACAACAAGAACTGTGGTCTCATGTAGGATAAACATTTCTGTAAGCATGAAATGGGTTGAAAACACCAGGAAGAAGCAAGCGTGAATCAGAGGAGCCCTACTAGGCTGCAGTTCTGGGAACAACTACGGATAACACAGGACTGATGTAGCTTCAGTGGTTTTTCTTTTATTCTTGAAAAGATGCCCTACATAGCTTCAATCTATGCCTATGGCAATCAAACTGTTGAGTTTGTAGAGCAAAGCTGTGTATAAGAGGAGGCCTGGAGGCTGACCCAGTCTTGCTGTGAGGATTGCCAGAAATGTATTCAAATCATCCGTTAGCTCTTTCATATTAGCAATGACATTGTGAAACTGAAGCCCACAAGAGGTCGAGTGGAATCAACCACAAAACAACTAAAAAGGGGAGAAGTGAGTATTAAGATAGAAAGAAAAAAATAACAAAATACCCTGTCAGGATGAGCCTCCAATAATTACAAAGCACTTGAGGAAAACAAATCTGAGAACAAACTCAGCAATCAAAGATAACCACTCCTGGGGCACCTGGGTGGCTCAGTCAGTTAAGCATCTGCTTTCAGCCCAGGTCATGATCTCAGGGCCCTGGGATGGAGCCTAGCATCGTCTAGCGTCATGGGGCTCCCTACTCAGTGGGGAGTCTGCTTCTTGGTCTCCCTCTGCCCCTCCACACCACTTGTGCTCTCTCTCTAATAAATAAAATCTTAAAAAAAAAAAAAGATAACCACTCCTAATGAAGTAAAAATAATGGAGTAATCTAAAAATAACCGAAATATAAACAATATATACACTTACACTGGTTTCCAAATTATACCAAAAAGAGGCATATTACCATATGTCAGACATAACAAATTAAAAATAGACTACAAAAGGTCACTTTGATACTAAACAAAACTTTAATCCAAAGGACAGAAATAATCAAATACCTTTTTAAAAGTTTAAAATTCTAGGAATTATTTTTTAGAGCATTATTTTAAAAAATAGATATTTATTTGAAATAGAGTCTTATCACAGCTGTTTTTGGATGAGATACTAAGAAAAACCAAATATTTTAAGAAAGTTCCAAGAATATATGATATAATTTACCTCTGATCCTAAACGACTATCTGCTGACATTCGACAAAAAGAGAGTAGAGCTTGGTGGAAAGCAGGAGACAATTTCCTAGAAGAAAAATTGGACGAAAAGGGGAGAGTACCAAACAGTTACCACTGGCATTTAGGAGAAGGTAAGCTGCATGTTATAACTACTATACCTGCATTAATACTGCCCCACAAACGCTAAATGGATTTTTCAGCCACCAATGACTTGAAGGATACTTCACTAGAGAATTATACAGGGGAAAAAATTAGCAATAACTGATTTTAAAAAAGTTTAATGATATGTGAATGAACAGCTGTAATGTCAACGGATCAAACCTGAAATGTAGAACAGGTCAATGATTACAGAAAGTATTTGCAAAATCTGAAATGAGGACTTTTTTCTCCCTAATTCTCTCTGGTCCCAGAAAGGTAAACAGTGGATACAAAGTTGCTGACAGGAATTAAAGTTTTGCAGACCTCTCTAATGATAATGATAAACCTTAATATTAGAAACCCACAAAAAACAGGTAAAAATTAAAGATAAATGAAGCAGAGGCTCAGTCAACATTCACAGTATATTGTAAAGAAAGTGTATTTTTTTTGTAACTGAAAATATTAGCTTATTTATGTTTAAAAAACAAGGTTAAAACATTTGTATCTCTAAAACGACACTAGTTTCTATGTAGTAGTATTCATAAAATATGACTATGAGTTGTGCTTTATGTGTTCAATCCACAAAGAAAAGAGCTAACACTAAAAGTTACAAAACAGAGGTTATTTAGCATACACTACAAAGTGGCATTCAGTAATTTCTATGATCACAGGGAGTAATGTACCAAAGCTTGAGTTTATTTGCTCATCTATTTCCTCCTCCATATTCTTTCAGTGGAATAGCCATGATCCATCTAATCAACCAACCCAGAAACCACAAATCAGCCTTTATTTTTCCCTTTCATTTCACCCCAAATCCAATCAAGCTTTTACCTTCTAACTATCTTAAATTCTACCTACTTCTTTCTAATACAAGTCAGGCCTCAACCATTTCTTACATGGATTCTTCCAAAAGACACCCTATTAGTCTTCTTTCCTCCCGTCTTGCTACCCTCCAATCACCTCTACCTTAGAGGATTCTTTCTAAAACTTAGATACCTACCATGTCCCAGCTCTCTAAAATGAGTTAACATGGCTTACATGACTTAGTCTTTGATTAAACCTTACTAAATTCTTCTTAGTTCCCCAAAACGTGTGGCATTCTCCTAGCACATGCTATCCTCCATTACTGGGAACACTCTTCCTCCTACCTCTTTGTTTGGTTAACTCCTATTTAGTCGTCACGCCTCAGGTTAGACACTTCTTCCCTGAAAACTTCCCTGTTCTGATGACTAGCTTAGGTGCCCTGATTGTGTGTTTCCAAAGCAAGGGTGAACTTCTCTTATATTACTATTTTTCATACTTTATTATGATTGTCTGATTGTTGGTCTCTCTCATACTATAATGTTTGTGACTGAAGGGGTTACCGCATGTTTTGCCTTCCAGTATATTCCTTGTTAACACTGCCTAGCACATAGTTAAGAGCTAAAAAAATTAGTTGAACAAATTTAACAACCACGTTTCTCCAGAAAGTAGCTTTGCATACCAAAAGAGATATATGGAAGTACTCCTAAACACTAAAGAACTATTACAAATGCCATTATTGTTGAGTATCATAACATAGATTTTTATGACTCTATCTTATCCATACTAGAAAAAATGCAACTTGAAGACTGGGCCGTATCTATTTCAACTCTGTAACCTCCCCAATACCTAAAGAAAAATATGGCTAGTAGGTATACAAAAAGTTGTGGCTCATCAGTGGAAAGATTTGCTTTTAAAAAAAAAATCAAATACTTCTTACTAATAATGAGTGCCTCTAAGTCTAAAAGAAATCAGTCATACTTTCCTATTATATCCCAACACTAAGTGTAATATCCTTCTGTTTAATACAAGGAGGAAGTATGACTTGTGGCTCAGAATTGCACCACAGAATATTTGTGAGGATGAAATAAGTTAGGATACAGAAAGAATTTAGAACTAAAATATAAAAAAGAGCACAGTAGATATTCCTTTCTTAAAATGATTTACAACCTAAAAATTTTTTAAATTATATTTTTTCTCCACTAGAAAATCTGATCTTAAAGGGCAAGTACCACTGTTATCTCATCTGATTTCAATCACTGAGACAGACCCAATAAAAATTAAGTAAATGAATCAAGAGAATACTAATAATACAGTATTAGTAATGGAAGCAGACACAGGAAAAAGGACTACGAGCAGAAACAATTCCCCTATTTACATTGGTAACTATGCAGTACCAAAATCTTCTACTGAGTCTGTTAATGACAGAGAAAAGGTAAAAATCACTGGCTTTAGGGGTGCCTGGGTGGCTAGTAGGCTGAGTGTCCGACTCTTGGTTTTGGCTCAGGTCGTGATTTTAGGATTGTGAGATGGAGCCCTGCATTGGCTCTGCACTCCTCAGGGAGTCTGCTTCATATTCTCTCTCCCTCTTCCTCTCCCTCTCCCGATTGTGCATGTGCGCTCTATTTCTCTCTCTCAAATAAAATAAATCTTTAAAAAAAAATCACTGGTTACAAGAGTTTACAGCACACAGAACATACATATTATTTTATGGGTTTAAGTACTTTGCTAAGCTAGAAGCTACCCCATTTATGTTTTAATTCTCTTTAATGTAATTGAACTTAGTAATTACTTTGTGATATGTTTTTGAGACATGTACCTTGCTATGTGTTAAGTTCATGCCAAATGTAAAAATTCATACATCTGACCTGCAAAATAAGAAATGAAGCTCTTCCAGTTTGGCAAGGTATTAAATAGCTGAAAGATGCATTTCAAAACATAGGTTGCATACTAACCTGTTAGGTTTATCAAAATGGACTATGTTTTTACGTGATGGAGAAGAAGATGGCATTTCTTCTTTTTCTCTCCTGGGGACAGAATTTGGGAAATTCTCTTTAGGAATAGTGGAATCAACTTCATCTGATTTTGAAAGATGGATATCTTGGTCTTTTTGCTTGTCTGAGCTATTTATAACTGGATTCTGTCCACTGTCTTCAGAGTCCTTATGATCCAAAGAAGGCTGAACAGAGTCACAAACTACTGGGATGGTGAAGTGTTCGTTTTTGAGGAAATCCATTTCACTGTAGAAAGAAAGAGAAATTATCAGAGAACAACTATATTCTTAAAACTTTGGCAATAGCATAAACCTCATACTAGGTTTCATGCATTAAAAGTGAAACATATTAATAGAAAATTGTTTGGCAACTGATTTAAGCTTTTCTGTACTACATAAAGGAATGCTTCATATACCTAAAAGTATAACTACAAACTCTTACCAATGAAGCATAAAAATGACCTTATAAACTTTGAATTGGCATTTAGCCTTCTTTTCTGTATTTGCACAATGGGAATAATTTCATCTAACCCACAGGATTATAGTAAGAATTAAATGAAATAATCAGTGGGAAATATTTACAACATTAGTGTGAAGGAGTTATTTTATTAATACTGACACAACCATGGGGAACCAATTACATGATTACTACTTTTTTTGGGGAAAAAGAACATATTAAATATTTAAAACAATTATAAGACTTTCTTTCAGAAGTATTAGAATATGAAAAATTATGTCTTACAACTGAAATATTATGTTATATATTTATATAATCTGTCAGTTTCTTTAAAAACTTTAAGAGGTTTTTTAGAAATGATGATTAAGTACTAACCTTTCAAGTCTTCTGATTTGCTCCATCAAAGACCATTTCTCACTATTTAATAAACTAATTTTATCTTCTAATTTCTGTACTAGCAAGGAGTTCTAAAATCAAAATGGGAGAAAAACAGAAACTCAAGATCTCATAGCATGCTTTTACACAATTTAAATACTTCTAGTGGACTTGACTAGTTAGTTAATATTGCTCACCTCTACAGTCTGAGGAGTTTCAAGGCTTGGCGGAAGGCTGCCTAAAACTGGTGTAAGAGCCTCTAATTCATCTTCTTCCACACCACTGGCCACATCCACAAGATCTTTCCCAGCCACTTGATGATTTCCAAAATCTCGGTAGAGCTGCAGTAAGTCTGGAGGTTTTGGAATGTTTAATCCTACATCATCCCAGAGTTCAAAATCCTAAAAGATAAATAATAATATTTTTTAAAAACTATGAAGAAATTTTATCCTGCATTTTTGAGACTCATTTTATTCCTTATAGTTAATATCTTGAAAACCTAACACAATCATAATTTTGTTGTAAATTCAAAGTGTATGTTCCAAGTGAGAAAACATCATTGTTAAACTTACTTTACATCTTCCACTGTATATGATATTATTCTTATAAGTTTCCTGATATTCTAGGTAAACAGATTTAACTGTCTTAGATGTCAAAATGTTACACATACAATCTTGTTATTAAGTCTCTCAAAAATGCAAACTCTTAACCTTCAAGATTGTGTTAACTTTCAAGCTTGTAAAACATAAATATTTGCATGAAGTCATACAACATGTCTACATTAAGAAAATCTTAGTTCATAAGTTTACCCATTATTTATAAGTAAACTAATTGATGGCATTAATTTTGTTCTTCCTTTCTTTATTATTCTAACCTATATATATTTAGTGTAATCTCTGGTGGGTAAGCAAGCAATTTAATCTGTTTGCCTTCTTGCGATAGCTGTTTGAATCTAATTTATATTATTAAAAATGCTTCTTACAATTTTCAGAATCCAAATGGCTATTCTTCGATTTGCTGTGTATGAAACATTCTCTTGAATTCAATCTAATACAATTCTATTACTAAAGTACAAAAAGGCATAGCACCTCAAGCATTCCATGAGCAAAGATTTTTTGAAGAGCTTTATAAAATTCCAGAGTAATTAATCACACACAAATATATTGTCCTACCATTCTCTCTTTCTCTAATACATCAAAATTTAGTATTAATTTGATATCTTGTAACTTATTTATTTATAATTTATTTGGGAAACCCTCTTTGAGAAACTATGGCATATTCATTTGAATGTTCTAAATGTGACATTCTTACTCCTTTGAAGCTTTTTTTTTTTTTAAGATTTTATTTATTTGAGAGAGAGACAAAGCGAGAGAAGGAACACAAGCAGGGGGAGTGGGAGAGGGAGAAGCAGGCTTCCCGCTGAGCAGGGAGCCCGATGAGGGGCTCGATCCCAGGACCCTGGGATCATGACCTGAGCTGAAGGCAGATGCTTAACGACTGAGCCGCTCAGGTGTCCCTTTGAAGCTTTATTTGAATAATGAGAATACCCATTATTGAGGCTTAAATCTGAGGCAAATATAAGGCAGGTATTAAAAATGGGGGCTTTGGAGAAATTGGACCCAAGATGAAATTCATATCTGTCTCTGTTTATCACTGTTATAAATTAATTTGAAACTTAAACAGGTCATCTGTATAATGGATATAATACTCACCTCTTAGGGTTTTTGTAAGGATAAAATAAAATGTATATTAAGATCTTAACACAGTGCTTGGCCTACAACAAGAACTAAACAAACTTAAGCTTTTTAAAAAAGTTATTAAATGACTATTACACATATTATTCAAATGTCCATTTATCTAACTATATTCATCAAACATTTATTAGATATCTGCTGTGTGCTTAGAAAAAGGAATAAAATATTGTCTCCACTCAGGGGCTTTCACAGTTCAAGTGAGGACATAAACAGGTACTCTTAGTATTATAGATATTATAATTAAAGAGCTGTCAAGAATTTAGAGAAAGGAGTCAATTTCTGTCTTGAGGTAGAAGGAAAGATTTTGGAAAGGTGATGACCTGTGCACTCTCTTGGAAAAGGTTTAGGTATTTATAAGGCACAAAGCAATGAAGGGATAAGGGAACTAATTATTTCAGAGACAAGGGGAAGAATGAACAAAAGCATAAAACCCTGAAGGAATCAGATATGTTGAGGGGGATGCAAGCCCTTCTGTTTGGCAAGATTATAATGAATAGGCAAAAGATAATATTGGAGAGGCAGGTGGAGGATAAGCTAAAAAGAAAGTTGAGAGTGCTTATAAATTTAGAATTGATAAGGAAGGAGTTAAAGCAGTAGGTAGGAGAGATGCATGACATGAAAACGGAGAGATTTAGAAGGCGGAGATACAGATGTAGTGGGAGTAAGACAGTGACAAAATTGAGTGTGGCAATGGGAGCATGACGAAAAGAATACCAGACTGCATGGGCAGAGAAGTGTTTGGTAACTAGTGTTACAGAATTTTACCGTATGTAGGACTTAAAAAATTAAAGAAACTAGATAAAAGAGAAAATAAATAGATTACAAGTTAAAAAGGAAACAAATCACTGTCAAAAAAAAAAAATTGTACCTGATCATCATTTTCATCTGAAAAGGTTATTGATGTAAGCTTGTAGTTATTCTTCAATAAAAATTCATTGACTAAGAAGTTTAGAGCTCTCTTTTCAAGAGGTTTGATTGGTTCCTACAGGCAAAATAAAAGATACAATACTATAAGTTTCCTTCCTTCAGTACTTGTTCTACCATTTTATGTGGAAGATACTTTTAGTTCTGTCATTCACCCACCTGAATTTCAGGACTTGATTTGTAATTTTTTCGTTCCTGTAAAGGAACTTCGTGTTCTGGTGGAAGAAAATATAAATAACACTTTACTATTTTACATTTGAAAATATTTCAGCTACTTCTACATTGTCAAAGTAGAAAAAGTCTCAAAAAAGTTTTATGTACACCACCTGCAGCCTTTGTCAGGTTGGCTCGGAGGGCCTGAATGGTCTCCTTGGCTTTCCGTAGTTCAAACTCCAGGACTGGACAGGGATTTGGAATAAACACACACAGGCATCCAACCAAGAAAAGGGAAACAAAATTAAAAAATAAAAAGCAAGGATGGGTATGAAAAAAAAATACAATTTGTATTGAAAACAGAAAGCATGCAATCTTTATGAAATTTGTGAACGCATGCAGCAGAGTTGGTTTGCAAGCAAACTGGTGAATGTTTTCCATAGTTTTAGAATTCAGGGGACTGCTGACCAAATGTTCTAGCTGTCTGACAGGGAATAGCTCTATTTAAAAATAAAATCTATGGCATACTCTCATTTAGGTAAATAAAAATACTGGTAATCTGGATGCTTGTACTTCACTCAGTGTAGGTAAGAAAATGCAATGGAATATTTTCAGGTGACATAATTTTAGGGGAAAAGACAAAAATTTAGATCAAGTCCAAGCAAATATACTTAAAGAAAACCTTAGTATTAAAAAAGAAAAAGTATTTTTAAATGCATTATCTAGAATATTGTTATAAATCAATATACAGAAACATTAGTGAATATATCCCTTCATTAAGATATTGAAGAAACATGGCTTAAATATTTTAAAATGTTGGGATGGCTTTAAGTTTTTCTACAAACAAAGTTATGTTATCTACAAACAAGCATAGATATGTTAAATACATATCTTAAAAAATGTTCCTATGGTTTTAGGTTTCATTTAAAGCCAAAGGGTTGAAACAGTTTGTTCTTTCATTTCTATTTAAGACCATCCTAAAGTAAATGATTTGTACAATTCTAAAAGTATAGTACCTAAGAATACTAAGTAAAATTAAATAGGATTTCAACGTTTCTGATAACTTTCCAAATAGATAATCTCTTCATAAGAGATACTAACTAGTGAAACTCAAAGACTTCTCTTGCTACTGATAAGATAAACGTGAATACTGAGGAAACATTTTTAAAGCTCTTTAAAATGTTTCACCACGATCAAGATTTAACTAAATGTGTCTTAACTGGGAACTTTCTTTAAAATATATAAATATTGCTCTGAAGAAAAAGCAAGCTTAGCTGTGGGGGGGAAAGCCATTTCCATGAAGTAAAGCTCTGGGAAAATTAAGTGATCTTTGTCACAACTGGATATTAAACAAAATTATGGTATTTAAATAGTTCTGCATAACAACTAGCAAATTAAAAAATTTAAAGATGGCAATTTTTTCCTAATTGACTAATAAACAGAAAAAAGAAGATGGCGAATGAGATGCTATCAGAGACAATAAAGCTATAAAAATACATGGAAAAATTAGGATTCACTCAGTTTGCATATTTTCATTAAAAACTGAAGATGTAATTGAATCACATCTAGTACATGAAGGCCAGTTATTTTGATGCACAGAACTTCACTGCAGCAACAGGAAGGCACAACTAAAAGTCAGATGACATGTATGTTACGATTTCTTTTTTGGTAGTTAGCAATGCTGATCTGCAAACATTTCTGTGCAACAAAGTTAGAACATTTTCCCTAAAACTTACACTTCTGGAAACAGAGTTTGTGTTTAAAGTCAGACTGCACACATTCAGTGTGTAAGTACAAAATAGGTTTACTTTTTTTTTTTCTAATTTCAAAGCTTTAGGTAATTGATTTTGATCTAAAAATATTTAACCATACCTTAGGTAAAATCAGTATACGTATTATGCTTTCAGTATCACTTACAATTTACTAAGACATATTACAGAACAATTGCAGATCAGAAATGCCTGCGCCAGAATGATAGAAATATGAAAAAAATAAATTAAAAAAAGGGTTAAAACACAAACTGTGAAAAACTCAAATTCAGTTGGTGAAAAGTTTAGGTGACTAAGAGCAAAACACTGAATGATCAAGGCACAGAAAGCCAGAAAAACCCATGTCAGACGGCAAGAATTTATATTTTTATGCACATCTACAAATACATTGCCAAATGTCACTAAAAATTACCAATGCTTTGAAAAGATAGTGCTTATCAAAATGAATTCACTCTGCTGCATGTTTCTTAATATACAATATAGACTTTAAAAGACAAAGGCATATCTTTGAAGCTCTATAGCACATCTCTATAAAGGCACAGTATGATCAAGTAATTACAATTACATGAGAAAGTTTCACAAGAAAGGTCTGAACAGCTATATTCACACATACATGAATTTGTCTCTTCTTTATTAAAAAATATTGGATTAAAGCTCAAAATTAATTATCCTGTAAAGAGATACATTGTACCAAACAATCTCCAAGTATTTTTTGAATATTTTAATTTTTCATAAAAATGTTTGAGGATGTGTATGTTTGTAAAAAAACAAAATCAAAAAAACACCGTAGGAACCAACTACCCACCTGTTCACTACCTCAATCCTCTACTAACAGTCTAACCCTACTGACGGCAATTTTATTGGAATTAAACTAATAACTGCAAAGATGTAGGTATATTCTAATATTATATATTACAGTCTTACCAAAATAATTAATGATTTTCAGTGTGAGCAGCTCTAGATTAGTTGAAATTGTTATTTTCCAACAGGGGTTGGAATATTGGTATTCTATCAGAGGTACCTGAGTGTTTAAAGATCATGTTCTCATGCCTTTACATGAAAGGTAAAGTATTAAATTTCAAAGCAGAAAAAAATATCAATCCCTTGTAGCCCCAATCAATATATCACTGTATTATCTTGAAATATTTGCTAGTCTTTGATCATCTTGGCACAAAACTCAAAACATTATTTTGGAAAATTTTTTCCATAACTGACATGACTCTGATCAGAGTTAAGTACTTTTTTATTGCTACTCCTGTTCATTGTTGAAGAGTTTAAATCAACAGGGCTGAGTCAAGGTCCTTGCCAGAGTGGACATGAAACCATCTTCTTTCAAGTCAGAATTTCCTGGATTATTTTTTTCTGACTATAAAGTGATTTGACTTCATAATAAAATACCACTTCCCCATTTTTTAATATTTATTATCCCAGGAACAGGTCTAAGAAATAGGAAAATTCTTTTAAGATTGTAAGTTAGAATAGAAATCTATTCCTAAAAATGATATTAAAAGCCTAAGACAGTAACATTACCACCCCTCCTGGGTTTAGACTTCTTCCTGCCTATTACAGACTTCAGAAAGGAATACTACTGTTAGGCATGTGAGTAGATAGTGAAAAATAAACGAATGGAAGCAAGAAGCAATCTCTATTTATAGACATTTAGTTTTCTATATTCATCTTAGCGGGGGGAAAAAAATCCTCTTCCCCAAACCTTAAAAGAAAAAAAAAATCTTATTACTGTCCTTCCTACTCAGGTTCTCTTACAGATTCCTCTATCACTCATCTCAAAGCTGGTGTTTTTCAGGGTACCATCTTGGCCCTTTTCTTACCCTACATACCCCACCGGGATGATATCCAGCCTTATGGTTTTAACTTTGACAAGTACTCCGAAGATTCAAAAATCTTTAAACATTTTCCCGAAGATACAGACCTACCTAATTATCTCTAGGACATGCCCACCTGAGTGTCTCATAAGTTTTGAATTTGATCTATCTATATGAATTTCATCATCTTCCTCTCAAATCTCCTTCCTCCTGCAGCCTCTCTCCACTAATGGCACCACTATCTATGCAGATACCCAAACAGGAAACCTGGAAATTACTCTTCACTTATCCCTTGTGCTTACTCAGTCCACATTAATTAAATGTCCAAGCCATATATTCCAACCCTTGAGTAACCCCCTACTAAAAAACCGTTCATCTCAATTGTCTCTGCAATTATCCTAGTTCAGACCTTTATGATTTATCACCTAAATTATAACACCCTTCAGCCATATTAAAAGCTTGTTGCCTTTAAAGCCTTGTTTGAACATCTACCTCACTTAAAATCATAAAGATTTAAGTAAGGCTCAAAATAAGAAAAACAAACAAACAGAAAAACAAAAAAAACCCTACTAATTTATATTAAGTACAAATATCTGTACTAGGGGAGAAATACATCAGGAATCTGGATATGTATGTTGCAGGCCAATAGCAAAGAGATGAGAGGGCTATTGATGCTGCTTCTTAATCATTGGACGGGCCAGGTTATTTCTCAGGCAAAAATCTGAAAGTCATTTTAGAATGTCTACTAGATTATGTAAGCTTTATAGAAGCTTCATGTCTCTATTTTGTTGATTATTGTTAACAGAACAGCTTAATACCTTGAGTACTGAATAAACACTCAACAAATATTAATTGAATAAGTGGATATTCAGAGACTCTGATGCTAAAAGACAGATCATGTAAAATGGAGACAGGGTTATAGGTGGTCCCAAAATTAACAAGGTCCTTACCACCGTTTCTAAAGTACTGTACATTTATTTATATTACAGATACAGACATTTTTCAGGACAAATTTCTTGAGAGTGGAAACTTTATTTCAGGTTTCTATATCTAGTACCTAACACATAGCAGATGCTCAGAATGTCTAAAATAAATTTTTAAAAAATAGCAATCCCAATATTTAGAATATGCATGTCCCTTGCTATCTTTAAGAGAACTTGAAAACTTAAGAGGTGCACTGTACATGCACCAAGTAACACTAGATTTCTTTAATAACACACAGAAAGTTCAGTTAGGTTAAGCTCAATTTGGTTTGGTGTCTACCACTTTTTAAATCATTTTTATGTGAAAATTTACACTTCTAAATTCAGAAATGGAAAATATTTAAAATGAAAAGCTTTTTAAAAATTTACTTCTTTTAAAAGAAAATGACTATGTTGAAATAGTCTTGTACGGGAAAGACACAATTTGGCCATCCACCCACAGGAATGTACAGATGGGTCAAAGCTACAGCCTGGTACTAAAAGATATATTGTGGGCTCTGGAATAAAAACTTATGTGTTCATATCCTGATCTCTTATCATATGGAGGCTACTAGGCAAATCTGTCAATCGTGGTGAGCCTCAGTTTCCTGATGCATAAAATAAGGATATCATGACCTACTCTTCAGAACTGTTAACAAGATTAAATATTTTATACAAAGCACCCCAGCACAGTGCCTGACACGGAGTAGATGCTCAATAAACATTAGTTCATTTAGAGATGTTTTCCTCTTTGAAGGAAAACCTATGTAGACTTCATAAAAGAACCAGATTTTTAAATTTGGGAAAAAGATGGTAAGAATGATGCTGAAAACATAGTATCTATTTGTCTTATAAACAGCAGCCCCTGAATAAAGGTTGGAGCAGACCCTACATTTACGTGGTGGGACAATGGTCTCAATCAGTACCTGTGTTATCTATAATCTCCCTCTGCCCAAGACAGGTATAGAAAAATTTAATAAAGAAATTTCTATTCTTTCCTAGTGAGGTTTACAGGTGATCCAATCACAGATGACAGGATCTTTTCTGGATTATTGGTCTTTAGATAAGCTTTTAAGTTACTACCAATGGTTAGCAAAGAGCCACAAATCTTTTTAGAAATGGGAATTGTGATTAATTGAAACTTTTTCATAAAGTTTCACCCACGTATCACACATTTGATTCAATTACAGGCTATGGTACAAGAGTGCTAAAAAGTAATTCTCTTGTAGTAACATATATTTTCCTTCCCTTTTCCAATAAAGATAAAAGTGTTTATTTACATATTAGCACTGTATAATGATCAAAAATTACTTTATCTCCCCAAACCTAGAGAGAGAGTATAATCTTTAGATTAAAAATATAAGGTCAAAACCACCACATATTTATAACATTTCATTCTTAGGTATGCTTGGTTATAACATTTTGCTTTTATATCAATAATGTTTCCCTGAATTAGAAACACTAAAATACCTAAATAATAAGAATAATGAACCTCTTAAATCTGACTAAATCTAAAATTTAGGTTTTCAAATGGAAATTAAAGGAAAGAAAATAATTATGTGATCTCTTTTGGGTAAGAGTTACTTTCTAATTATATAACCGTTTGAACAGTAATACAATATACAAAACCAGATATATTTGGTTAGTCTAATAAACTACCATATATTTAATATTAACATATAACATAATATATCTAATATCTAACATATACAACATAATTATATAACATAATGCAACTTAACAAATGATAAAATAAGCAGGATAAATTAGTCCTAAAATTATTCAAATAATTTCCATCTAATTTGTTAATTTTTAGATAAAACTGATGTGATTTACTGTTTGATACAAGTCAATAAATAATGCTTATGACTAAATCATGATTTGATATAGGGAGCCACATTAAACTCTTCCAATGATTTCCCCATTCAACTGATATCACTATTATTTACACTGTTGAATCCTCTCTTAGCTTCTGCTGAAATAAAAATAGTTACATCATTTTTTGTCTAACTCATACAATACCATCTGAGATTTAAAATTATTCAATATTTCTATTCTTGAACAATGAATGAAAATCATATATTGAAATGTCATTTTTAATCAGGTCAAACCTAGTCCTTCCTGCTATGACATACTATATGGCACAGTCAGTTGTGGGCTCTGTTGCTGGGCTATCTGCATTTGAATTTGAATTCTAGCCTTGCCACTGAAGTCTTAAATAATCCCTCTGAGTGTCTCAGTCTCCTGGGGAGGAGAGGATGATGACAACTCTATAAGTCATTGAGTTAATACACATTTAGAATGGTGATTAGAATAGAGCAAGTGCTACATAAAAATTAGTACTCACTTTTATTCATAATGACCACGACAGGTAAACATTAGGTGGACTGTAACAAACTTGTCCCAGTAAATGGAACAAAAATTCAACAGTTGGTCAAGAAAGTAATTCACATTATGGGTACTCCCTGATACCATATTGCCCCCACGGGCCCCATCTGTCCCATGTTGCATCCCTCCTGCTCCAGGAGTGCCCACCATTCTGGTGGATATCAAACTACCTAACTGATGTCTGTCTGCTTTCCCCATCTAAGAGCCAATGTCCTATGAAAACTACAATTCCTGCAAAGCACTCAAGAATTTCTTCAATTACAGATAGCCACAGCTTTGAAGCACCTGACAAGTACGAAACAGTTGACACTAAAGGAGCCACAGGGCTGCTACACTGAATTTCCAGGGTGGACCTGGACAGAATCTAACTGGCTTCATTAGATGTGGGCAGAGCAGGTGAAAGGTGGAGAGGGGAGGACAGGAGATTGGTATGAATAACCAAGCATTCAGAAAGAATGTCGGTCTTCTAATTGGAATAAGCAAGGTCCTGGAGGGCCCTGCTGTACCAAGTATTAACCCTTTATTTTCTGGCTTATAGGAAAGCCAAGGGAAATTTTTGGAGAGATGCTGTGATGGCTAGGGAGCACCCAGAGGTCTCAAGACAAAGTTTTATACACCAGCCAGCACAGAAGTTTTTCAACCAATTTTTATAATCAGTAGTGTTGTGTTGATATACAACACCTAAATATCAGCCCAGGTTTGGAAGATCAAAGGAATGAGAAAGACAAGGTCCAACTAACTTTGTACTAAGCTATGGCTAACTTAAACCTGCTTTACACCAGTTAGAGAACTACATGGTTGTAAACTGTTGGTCACAAGCAGAACTCAGCAAATTTTAGGTATGCATAACCAGAAACTCACCCCACAACTGGAAGAGGAAGTTGAGGGTTCAGATGTTCCTTGTAGCCAATAAATTAGTAACATAACTTTGTGTAATAACTACATAATTATATTCACATATCAAATTGTAGAAGGAAGAGAATTCCTCATGTCACTTTATTATTTCTTGAATGTCAAAGAATCCAAATCTGTCTTTACAATGTTACTCACCTGCCACTCTCTCATCTGTTTCCCTGTTACCGTCATCTGAATATCTTGCAAAGTCTAAAGAATCAAGAGTACTGATGCTCCCAGCTCGATCTGTAATAATGAGAAAAATAAAAGAAACTTACTTTTAATTGTCAAGATAAAACATTGGAAATCATTTACCTATTATTATTTTCAGTTTATAAAACTATGATTCTAAATTCTACTAAAACAATAAACTAAGATAAAAATGCCGACACCAACTAAGCTACTTTAAAACAACTCAAGTTTCCCTGCCCAAATCTCTGGCTAATTCCTGAACAACGCACACACAGGGCAAACTGCAACCTGTCCAGCTAAAGATGAAAAAACCCAAAACAAACAAAAACAACCTGAAATGAAATTTGAGCTACTGTACTGAGTGTTTGCAGACTGAATTCAAGAAAATAATTTCTTATGAAAAAACACAACACTGTTTGAAAAAATAGAACAGAATCCTGTCTCCAAACATAACACACATTTGTCCACCTTACAGTCCAAACTACATGATACACAAGAACCAGTAAAATGCAACCCAGTCTGAAGACTAAACACAATCAATAGGGACCATCTTGAAGATAATCTAGATGTTAGAATTAGTACACCAAGTTTTTAAAATAACTACTAAAACTATGCTTAGTAGACTAAGATTTTAAAATAACTACTAAGGGGCTCCTGGGTGGCTCAGTGGTTAAGTGACTCCCTTTGGCTTAGGTCATGATCCTGGGGTCCTGGGATCGAGCCCCACGTCAGGCTCCCTGCTCAAGCCTGCTTCTCCCTCTCCTGCTCCCCCTGCTTGTGCTCTCTCTCTCTCTCTCCCCCACCCTCTGTCAAATAAATAAAATCTTTAAAAATAAAATAAAATAACTACTAAAACTATGCTCAGTGAAGTAAAGGAATATGTGCACAGAATGAAAGAAAGGAGAAAATCTTAGCAGAAAAACAGAGACTATAAAAATACTAATGGAAACTCTAAAAGAAAATTACCTGAAATTTAAAATTCTCTAAACAGTTTAAAAACAAAATGGAAATAACTGAGGAAGGAGTCGGTGACTTTCAAGATAGATTAATAGAAACTATCCAAACTCAAGAACAGAGAGAAAAAAAGATTGAAAAAAAATTAACAGAGCCTCAGGGACCCATGGAACAATAGCAAAAGATCTGACATATGTGAATTGGAGTCAACAATAGGTAAGACAAGAGATGGGACAGATACAAATTCAAGAAGCTCAAAGAACACAGAACAGAAATTTAGGCACATAATCAAATTGCTGAAAACCAAAAATGAAAAGAAAATATTAAAAGCAGCCAGAGAAAAACAATATTTTACATATAGGGGAACAGTAATTTGAATGACTGCTGACTTCTCATAAAAACTCCAAAGGCATCCAGGTAGGAAAGAAAGAAGTAAAACTATTTCTATTTTAAATATAAAAAAACTAAGGAATCCACTAAAAGATAAACAGACCTAAGAAATAAGTTTATCAAAGCTGCAGAACACAAGATCAACATACAAAATTCAAATTTTTATATACTAGCAATGAACAATCCTAAGGCAAATTTTTTTAAAATTTGATTTCCAATAACATCCAAAAGAAGAAAATACTTAAGGAAGACACTCCAAGCTTATAGATGAGAATATCCATGTTAGGACAGCAGAAATCCACACCACACAGATTCAATGGAAACCCTGCAATCCCAATTAAAAAAAAAAAAAAAACTCTGCTGACTTTTTCCCACTTCTTGGCAAATATTGAGAAACTATCCTAAACCATGGATATGAAAAAGTCTCAGAAAAGTCGATCTTTTTTTTTTTTTAAGTTCATTTATTTAAGTAATCTCTACATCTGACGTGGGGCTGGAACTCATGACCCCCAGATCAAGAGCTGCATGCTCTTCCAACTGAGCCAGCCAGGAGCCCCAATGCCAAAGTAATCTTGGAAAAGAATAAGGATAGAAGAATCATACTTCTTGATTTTAGACTTACAGCATTTTTCAACAAATGGTATTGGGATAAGCAGATAGCCACATGCCAAAGAAGGCAAGTGGACCATTATTGTACACCACAAGTGAAAACTAATTAAAAATGGATCACAGACCTAAATATAACAGTGAAAACTATAAAACTTTTAGTAGGAAATGTGGAAGCAAATCTTTGTGGCCTTGGCTTAGGGCAATGATTTCTTAGATATAACACAAAAGCATAAGCAATGTGGTAGGCAGAAAAATCCTAATCCCTGATTACCTGTGAATATGTTATCTTACATATAGATGGAATTAAGATTGCTAATCAGCTGATCTTAAAATAAAGAGATTATCTTGGATTATTCAGGTTGGGCCAATTTAATAGCAAAGGTCTTTAAAAGTGGAAAAGGGCCCAAACCAAGGAATATAGGCAGCCTCTAGAAGCTATTTTAAAGGCTTCCCCTAGAACCTCCAGAAAAAACACAGGCCTGCCAACACCTTAATTTCAGCCCATTTAGCCTATTACAAGACCCATTTTGGATTTTTGAACTACAGAACTGCGAGATAATAAATAATAAAAATAATAAATTTGTGTTGTTCTAAGATGCCACATTTGTTTTTTATAGCAGCCATAGGAAACTAATACAAGTGATAAACAAATGAACTGATAAACTAGATTTCATCAAAATGAAAAACCTCTGCTTTAATGGATAAAGAAGAGGTGAGATATATATGTGTATATATATATATATATACACACACACACATATATATGATATACACATATCATATATATATCATATACATACATATATGTACAATGGAATATTATTCAATCATAAAGAATGAAATCTTGCCATTTACAACAACATGGATAGATCTAGAGAGTATAATGTTAAGTGAAATAAGGCAGTCAGAGAAAGACAAATACCATATGATTTCACTCATACGTGGAATTTAAGAAATGAACTGAACAAATGAACAAAGAAAAAAAAAAAAGAAGAGACAAATCAAAAAACACTCTTCATTACAGACAACAAACAGACAGTTACCAGAGGGGAGGGAGGTGGTGGGATGCATGAAATAGGTGAAAGGGATTAAGAGTACACATTTTGTTGAGCAGTGAGTAATATATGGAACTGTTGAATCACTATATTGTATGGCTAAAACTAATATAACGCTGTATGTTAACTATACTGGAATTTAAAAAAAAAATCACCATTTAGAAAGTGAAAACACAACCCACAGAATGTGAGAAAATATTTGAAAATCAAGCATCTGATAAAGGACTTATATCTACAAATATAAAGCACTCTTATAACTTAATAAAAAAAAAAGAGCATAACTTCAAAATGGCAAAAGATTTAAAAAGACATTTTTCCAAAGAAGATACACGAATGCCTAGTGAGTACACCGAAGAATGCTCAACATCATTAGTCATTAGGGAAATGAAAACCAAACCACAATGAGTTACCATTTCAAACCCACTAGATGGCTATAATCAAAAAGACAGATACTAACAAGTGTTTCAGAGGATGTGGAGAAAGCAGAACCCATATACTTTGCTGGCTGGAATGTAAAATGGCTCGACTGCTTAGGAAAAGTTTGGCAGTTCCTCAACAAATTAAACATAGAATTCCCATATAGTATATACTCTACTATATACTATATACCCAAGAGAATTGGAAACCTATATTCATACAAAAACTTGTTCATGAATGTTCATTAACAACATTATTCACAATGGCAACAAAACAAAACAACATTATTCACAATGTCCATCAACTGATGAATAAGTAAATAAAATGTGGTATAACCATATAATGGAGTATTATTCACACATGCAACAACATATATAAACCCTGAAAACATCCTAAGTGAAAGAAGCCAGACACATATGGTCATATATTATATGATTTCACTTATATGAAATGTCTGGAATAGGCAAATCCATAAAACACAAAATATATTAGTGGTTTGCCAGGCACTGTTGATAGAGAAGAATGAGCAGTGACTACTAATGGGTACAGGATTTCTTTTAGGGATGATGAAAATGTTCTGGAATACAGAATAATGATGATTGCACAATTTTATAAATACACTAAAACTGAATTGTATACTTTAAAATGGTGAATTTGGGGTATATGAATTATGCCTACTTTAATAAAAAGACAAAAAATATTCAAGTGTTGGCCAAGATGCAAAGAAACTGGAACCCTCATATATTGCTGGTGGGAATGTAAAATGGTACAGCTACTTTGGAAAACAGTTGGTAATTCTTCAGAAAGCTGTTAAACATTTGAGTTACCTTACGACCCAAACAATTCCTCTTCCATCCCAAACAAATGAAAACGTATGTCCACACAAAATCTTGTACATGATCATTTATAGCAGCATTATATACAATGACAAAAAAGTAGAAACAACAAAATGCCTATTAACTGATGAATGGAGAAATAAAATGTAGTATATACATCCATACAACTGAAAGTTATTATCCAATAAAAAGGACTGAAATACTGATACATGTTACAACATGATGAAGCTTGAATATACCCTAAGTGAAAGAAGCCAGTCACAAAAGAACCACATATTACATGTAAGGAATGTACAAAATTGGCAAATCTATAGCGGCAGAAAGTAGATTAAGTAATTTCCTAGGGCTGGAGGGTGAGGATGAACAGGATGTGTGATAATGGGTGAGAAATTTCTTTTTGGGGTGATGGATAGGATCTAAAATTAGAATAGGTGATAGTTGCACAACTCTATAAATATGCTAAAAACAATTGAATCATATACTCCAAATGGGTGAATTTTAAGATACTTAAATTATGTCTAAATAAAACTATTAATTTAAAAAAGGTATAACAGCTTTGGAGTGCAATGAGAAAAAATGTAATTCAAATTCTGTATTCAACAAAAATATCCTTCCAAAATGAAGGCAAGATAAACTTAATCAGTTCCCTAAATATTTTTCACAAAGGTCCTTGTGCCTCAAGATGCTCCTAAGAAGAGTTTTAAAAAAAGAAAGAAAAAAATATAGTTGTGTGTGTGTGTGTGTGATATCTCAGGTTTTATAGTGCACATCAGTATAACAAAGATCCATAGAAGTCCTGAGGTAAAGCAAAATAAGATAGCATTTCCCAGAATCATTTGTCCACCACATTCCTTTTTTGAGTAATACCTATTTATTATCACAAGGAAATAATGTTACTCAGAACACATTGTGAAAAATGTTAAACTGCTTTCCCTATTTTTCTGTAATTTAAAAATATCCCTCTCTCACTCCCCCCTGCTTGTGTTCCTTCTCTCTGTCAAATAAATAAATAAAATCTTTAAAAAAAATAAATAAATAAAAATATTCATTTAAGGGAAATAATGCATTAGAACAGGGGTTGGCCGGCTAAGACCTGAGCCAAATGTGGCCTGAGACCCGTTTTTATATGATCCCCAAGCCAAGGGTGGCTTTAATATTTTTTAAAGGGTTGTTATCACTTATTCAGTCACTAAACATTTACAGAGCACCTAATCTGTACCAGGTACTGTTGTATATTCAGGGTACACAGCAGTGAAAAAACAGATAAATAGTATGCCAAAAGATACTATGCAGAAAAGCAAAACAGTAGAAAAGGGAAAATTAATTTATACGAAAACATCTCAACTCTTATTAGATCTCTGTGATGTAGCTGTCTTTTCGTTACTATTTTTTAAACAGAAATGTCTTGTCTCTCAGATCCCACTTCACCATCAGTGGCTCCCAGATTCAATGACGCTGTGGAAGGCTCCAATCAGAAAATATTTTAAACTGAGCACTAAAGAATAAATGTCCACCAAGTCAACTAATGAGGGAAAGAAAAAACAAGTATATGGAATTTTCAAAGTGCAGGACTAGTTTGGTGTAAGCAGTAAGGTTTCAATGTACAGAAGCTACAAGGTGGTCAGGCAGGCTAGGAGGTAAAGGACCAGCAGGGACATTTTGTAATAGTGTACAGGAATGAACCACGCTGTAAAATAAACGAGTAACATCAATTTTACAAAGGAATCTACTTCTATATTAAATTTTACACATGCAGAACTGGTTACAGTTGAACACTCAGCTTTTCAAGGAAGGTGGTTCCTCCTTAGTAAATACTAGCTCAGCTTTCTACTCTTTCTGAGATAGTACACAGCTAACTGCCTAGCATTCTTACTCAGAAGACACTGTAGGATTTTGCAAGTGTTGGGGTCATTATTATAAAAAAAATATATTGCTGTTTTACTATATAGGAAACAAAAGAAATAGAGACTCAAATATTCAAATTAGGGAAAGACTTATTGAACTGCACTTAATACTTGAAAATACTTCAATACTTTTTGTCAGGCACCATCTTAAGTGCAGGGCATACTGTGTCATCAAGACTGACAAGGTCCCTGTTCTTAGAGAACATTCTACAGCGGGGAAGAGAACAGTAAGTAAAAAAAAGAAAAAAAGAAAATTAATTAATTAATTCAGATGATCAAAATGGTATAAAGAAAATAAAAGAAGACAAGGCCAGAGTAGTAGGTAGTTGCAGGTTGGGGTGTAATATTGGTGCACTCAGAGAAAGCCCTTCTGAAGAGGTGAGAATAGGTGAAAGAGTTTCAGGCAGACCTGAGTCAGGAAAAACAGAGGCTAGTGTAAACAATCAGAAAACCACCATAGTTTGAATTCTATTTCAAGTACAAAGGGAAACAACAAAGCACACAATTTTTAATCATTTAACCAATTTTTAATCAAAATCATTCTGGCTTATATATGCCTATATGCTATAAGTAAAGTGGTTTGTAGAGAGACCAATTAAGCTAGAGAGTATTATGCTAAGTGAAATAAGTCAGCCTGAGAAAGACAAATACCCTATGATTTCACTCATATGTGGAATTTAAGAAACAAAACAAACGAGCAAAGGGAAAAAAGACAAAGTGAGGGAGAGGCAAACCAAGAAACAGACTTTCAACTCTAGAGAACAAACTGAGGGTTACTAGATGGGAGGTGGGTGGGTGGGGGGATGGGTCAAACATGCGACTGGGATTAAAGAGGGTACTTGTCCTGAGGAGCACTGGGAGTTGTTTGGAAGTGATGAATCACTATACTGTACACCTGAAACTAATATTATACTGTATAACTGGAATTTAAATAAAAACTTGAATTATAAAAAAGAGGTTATTATAGTCACGTGGGTAAGAGACAATCAGATTTAAACTAGAATAGTGGCAGTAGAAATGTGAGTAGTGGTCAGATTGAGGTTATGCTTTTAATGTAGAACTACATGTCCTGCTAATATCATGGATGTGGGTTTAAGTAAAAGAGAGAAAACAAAATTATTCCTAAAGACTTCATTTACTGGATTTGTAATATGAGATACAAAAGGTGAATAGAACTTCAGAGGTTCTGTGTTTTAAGTGCACTGTGGTGATGGGTAGAATAATCCTTAGCTTACACCAGATTTTTAAGTGTCCCTAAAAAGAAAGCACTATGTAAACATTCTCACTTAGGTGAAGGAATTAAAGTGGATACTTATTAAGGGTGACCTAACTAGCTAATGCAAAAAAAGGACAAATTAGAAGCTAGGTCAAGTTTGTTATTAAAATACTACTTTACAAAGTACCTAACTATTTATATATTGATCTAAGGAAATAGATTATCTCTGTTCAGAAAGCAGAATCAGGACAAATGAATGCAAATTATAGAAACATAGATTTGGACCTCACATAGGGCTCCCCCATCTTCCTTTTTTTGGGTAAGTTTATTTATTTATTTAACTAATCTCTATACCGAACATGGGGCTCGAACTCATGACCCTGAGATCAAGAGTCGCATACTCCTACAATTAAGCCAGCCAGGTGCCCCCCCCATCTTCTTTTAAAACAATTAGTACATGCCAATAACTGAAATGATTGACTTCAAATAGAGCTATGTCATTATCAATGTACCTTATCTTTAAATTCCTGTTAAGGTAAACTAAGTGAAATTCTATATATAGCACTCTTCTTAGAACACTGTGTTTCTATTCAAGGAAGCATTTAATTTCCTTGCAATTTAATTATACCTGATAAATAATAATTTGCTATTAACTTAAATTTTAAGACAGCATAAGCAAAAATGACAAAAAAACAAATATTACAGTATCCCTCGTTATCGCATAATTTCTTTTAAGCTTAAGCCAAGAAATACCAAATAACAATAGTAACCACAGAAGTATCAAAAGTTCATGTTAAAGGGGCTGGCTCAGTCAGTAGAGTATGTGACTTTTGATCTTGGGGTTCTGAGTTTGACCCCACATTGGGTGGAGAGATTACTTAAAAAAAAAAGTTCACACTAAAAATGGGCTGAACTCAGGAACACTACTCAGCAATTTAAAAAAACACTACTGGGATGCCTGGGTGGCTCGGTTGGGTGTCTGCCTTCGGCTCAGGTCATGATCCCAAGGTCCTGGGATCGAGTCCCACATTGCGCTCCTTGCTCAGCGGGGAGCCTGCTTCTCCCTCCCCCTGCCACTCCCACAGCTTGTGCTCTCTCTCTCTCTGATAAATAAATAAAATCTTAAAAAAAAACCAACAACACTACTGATATGTACAACAACATCAGTGAATCTCAACGCTGAATGAAAAAAGCTTTATACAAGAGTACACACTGTATAAGTTCATTTAAGTGGTGTTTTAGGAGGCAATAGTAATTTATAGCAGAAAAAAATCATAATAGTGGTTCTTGGAATGGGGGGCTAACTGGGAAGGAGCATGAGGGAACTTCTCGGGGGGGATATGTATTGACAGGAGTTTGGGTTATCACAGGTGCATTCATTTGTCGAAACTCATCAAATGGTACACTTAAAACTTACATATCTTATTGTCTTTAAATTTTACCTCAAAAGAAAAAAGACTCTAAATATTGAGCTCTTGGGTAATGACATGCATACTAAAGATTTTAAAAGAAAGTATATTGATATCTGCAGCTTAATTTGAAATGCATAAAAAAATAGGATGGAGTTCTGGATGAACAAAGGGTTGAAGAAATATCTAGATATAAGCCAAAGCAAGCAGAGTAGAATGTGAACTGTGTAATCTAGTGGTGGGTATATGGGTATTAAAATTCTCTCAACTTTTCTTTAAGTTTGAAATTTTCAAAATATGGGAAAAAATAAAACTTGTTAAATTAAACATTGATAGGATCCACTGACTCCTAGATTTTAATAATTAAAGCTGTAATACTGGAAAATAGCTATTATTATTGTCTTAAATGACAAAAAAAATTTTAAATGTTTTCCCTCTACTGTTTAAAATTGAAGCTTATATGGTGAGAATTTGCCAGATCATTAAGGCTATTGATACATATTGCTTAAACTGCTTTCCAAAATAAGTAAATATAACAATCTAAGTTCCATCAGCAGTTTATAATGCCAATGCTTGGTATTATTTTTAATCTCACCAATTTAATGTAAAACTGTATCTTGCTTAATTATGCATCTCTGATTCCTGGTGAACTTGAACACTCTTTGAAAAATAAGTGTGTGTGTGAATTTTCTATTCACATTCTTTGACCATGGAACTAACATCTAGATTTTCCTGATATATTAGTTTATCTGGCCATTATTGCCCTAACCAGAAACTCAACTTAAGAACTACATCTTCTACTCTTAGTCACATGTCTTAGCTCCTCATTCTGATGTCTACAACGTGTGTATTAAAACATGTACACCCAGTAGGACCAACTTCTTTTTTTTTTTTTTTTAAGATTTTATTTATTTATTTGAGAGCGAGCGAGAGAGAGAATGAGAGAGAGAACACCAGAGGGGGTAGGGTCAGAGGGAGAAGCAGACTCCCCGCTGAGCAGGGAGCCCGATGTGGGACTCGATCCCGGGACTCCAGGATCATGACCTGAGCCGAAGGCAGTCGCTTAACCAACTGAGCCACCCAGGCGCCCCAGGACCAACTTTTATCAACCAATATTCTGGTATTGTGACATCAGTCCTCACAGTCTTATTCCTGATTTCATGAAATGTTAAGGATGATGTTGGTTGTTGATTTCAGATAAATATTTTTTATTATGTTAAGTATTCACCTACTGTTAGTTTTCTATGTTTTTTTCTTTCTCTTCCTCTTCATATGTTTAATCATATATATAGGCCTAGATTAGAGCTGGTTAATCACCATACATTATTCCTCCATTATACTGTTATTATTTCTCTGAAAGTTTCAAAGAACTCATCTGTACAATGGGAGAGTCCTTGGGGAAAGCAAACACACACACAGTTTAATTTTTAACTTGGTATTATTATGGCTGTTGGAAAATATTTTGGCCCAAGCCAAGATATTTTCCAAAAAAGAAGATTTGACACCTTTCTAAATAATAACTATGACGTCACAAAAGTAAAAATCTCCTAATTCATTAAAATTTATGCTATATCAGAAAAAAAAATACTAATAAAGACAGTAATTTCAATTTTGACTGAACTAACCTATAACAGGTTTTGTAAATACAATGTACTTTGGATTTTCAGACTAATAACAGGTAATACTATAGCCCCAAGAGAAATATGCTTCTGTAGATCCAGCCACAATTCTTTTCAGGGTAAGTGCCTTTCTAAATACTCTAAAAGAGAGAGGTTTGAAAAATTTAACTCCTTTTATTTGGAAAGAATCTACCATATTCTAATATGAAGTATACCACAAAGCATATCTTCAAATTCTAGGATTGTGTAACTTCTTAATAATTCATTTTATAACTCAAGAAGCTGAATGGCCTGGAAGTTTCATCAGAGCTGGCAAACTGGTAAAACCTGTATGTAGGTTTTAACTGAAGTCTGAGAACTAAATCCATTATATGCAGTGTGACTTTAAAGCATGCAAGATTAGTTTTATAAATCACATACAAAAGTCTCACTTATATTTACATTTAATATTTTAGCACTGATGCAGGATGTACTTTTACAATAGTTCAAAAAATTAGTTTCAGATTCTTGAAAAGGTATTTTTTATGGAAATTATATAGTACTTTAAAATCTAAATGTAATTGAATAGCTGCTGACTGGTAAAGAGTACTGGTTAATTCAATTAAACATTTATTGATCAACTACTGTGTACGAGGTTACTGACATGAAGGTAAAGTATTAAAGGATAATTTTAAAGATGTGGATATAGAAGTCCACGTAGATGTGTTTTGTATGCTTATTAAATGTTTCTGTAAACACACACAATGAGTTACTAATAGTAATTGACTCAGATGAGTAGAATTAAAATCTTTACTACATACTTTTCTTTGTACCATTTGAGTTTTGTTTGTATTTTGGCATTTTACCCCCAAAGACATTTAATACTTTTTATAATATAAGCATTTAACAATTAAAAAGTCATGAAAGTACCCAATTCATACTGAAAGGACAGGGAGTAAAGTATTACCAAACAATTAGCTTTATATTTCAATTCTTTCAGTAAAGGTGGTTTACTGAACCATGCCTAAATAAATCTATGTCACAGTACATAACAAAGGAATGTATATTATAGAAATTCAATAAATAGAAAGATAATAAATTTCCCTTAAAAGTAATTATATTTAGGGGCGCCTGGGTGTCTAAGATGGTTAAGCATCTGCCTTCGGCTCAGGTCATGATCCCAGGGTCCTGGGATCGAGCCCCACATCGGGCTCCTTGCTTGGCGGGAAGCCTGCTTCTCCCTCTCCTTCTACTGCTTCCCCTGCTTGTGCTCTCTCGCTCTCTCTGTCAAATAAATAAATAAAATCTTAAAAAAAAAAAAAGTAATTATATTTAAACCTGAGATTGTATATAAACATTTTAATATGTTATCAACTTAAATTAATTATGGATCTTAGAGATCTATCAAGGGCAAAACTTACATTTATAGTTTTTGATCTCAATTTTTCTCCAATGCTGGGGCTCATTTCACTGACCCATATGTTGAAAATATTTGAGAGCTAGAAGGAATCTTAGAGATAGTCCAATCCCCTCATTTTTACAGATAAGAATACATAGCTATGTATTCATTCAGTATTTACTAACCCTCAGTGGGGAATATAAAATTCAGGAGGATTTGGTCCTTGCCTTAAATAAGCTTATAAACCACTGAAATTAAGTCATGTACACAGATAACAATGATACAATCAGATCATTGTATGTTAAAAGGTTTAAATAAATTGTGAGTAAGCCAGGAGTAGAAATCCAGTCTGTCAGCTTGCAGTCTGCTGTCTTTTCCTCTTTGTCAGAAGATTCCACAATGAACTAGACCTTCCAAGTCAAAAGACTGAAAATTAGTAAGAGACTTAAATGCTGAAATTTTATAACAAACTATTTACTTAACTTAAAATTTCTATAGCACTGGATGATTTTACCATATGAACAGCTGTTAGGTGAAGAGAAGAATTATTAATAATTATCAATAATTATTATTATATTTTTAACATGTTTGGAGCACTTATTCTGTGCCAGACACTTTCCATGGATAACCTTATTTAACCTCATTACAACCCCCTGCAAGAGGAGTCATTGGCACCTGCTTTTTTTGAAAGATTTATTTATTTGAGATAGAGAGAGAGAGTGCGCACCTGTGTGGGCACACGGGGCACGCGGGTGGTGTGAGTGGTTGGGAATCCTCAAGCAGACTCCCTGCTGAGCACAGAGCCCAATTCAGGGCTTGATCCCAAGAACCTAAGATCATGACTGGAGCAGAAATCAAGAGTCCTACGCTCAACTGACTGAGCCACCCAGGCGCCCTGCCATCTGCTTTTTACAGGAGAAGAAACAGAGTATGCAGAGTGCTGTAATTAGAAAGTGGCAGAGTAGAAATGTAAAGTTGAGCTCTCTGATTTCGAGGCCTGAGCTCTAAACCCTTAGTTTCCTTAATAATACCTAAGAGCATGTAGGTTCAGATCTCCTAGTTCCAGGTAAGTTGGGCTTAACACTGTGAATGGCTTCAGAAAGATCAAACTTAACTCAGCTTTGCTCAGGCAGAGTTGAGGGAATAGGCTATAGAGGAAAAGGCTAATTTTCACAAGGAATATTCTAAACTCACATATTTACAGGAAACTACTACCTACTACAGATCATTTCTTTAACACAGCTTCAACATTTATTCAAAGCTTTTTCCCAGGCACAATGTTAGGCACTGTGTATTAGGAAAAAAAAAAAAAAAGTGTTCATTAGAAAGACATGTAAATTCACAAGTCTCTATATAATTTCCATAAGTGGAACAGATTGAAAAAACGCCACAAGTTAGAGGATTCAGAGCTCACTATGGGCTGGAGAATCTTCAGGGAGAGGAAGGAACATAAACTGGACCTTCCTTTAAGGATACACAAGATCTGGAAAAAAGAGAAGGACAACAGGGAATAAATAAGCATTCTCAGAGAAGGAAAAGGGTGCTGAGTCACAAAAATATAAAACATGTCCAAGCGACACTGAGTAAACAATGTAAGTATAATAAAAGTCTTATATATGGACAACATGGTTGAAAAGGCAGGAAGAAGCAACATTTTAGGAAGAACTTTATTATAAATATCCATGATAAAATAATTATTTATTTATTTATTTATTTAAGATTTTATTTATTTTTCGACAGAGAGAGAGAGAGACGGCGAGAGAGGGAACACAAGCAGGGGGAGTGGGAGAGAGAGAAGCAGGTTTCCCGCTGAGCAGGGAGCCCGATGTGGGACTCGATCCCAGGACCCTGGGATCATGACCTGAGCTGAAGGCAGACGCTTAACGACTGAGCCACCCAGGCGCCCATGATAAAATATATTTTTTTTAAAGATTTTATTTATTTATTTGACAGAAAGAGACACAGCGAGAGAGGGAACACAAGCAGGGGGAGTGGGAGAGGGAGAAGCAGGCTTCCCACAGAGCAGGGAGCCCGATGTGGGGCTCCATCCCAGGAACCTGGGATCACGACCTGAGCCGAAGGCAGACGATTAACGACTGAGCCACCCAGGCACCCCTCCATGATAAAATATTTTATGGTCACTTTTATCATACCACACAAAAAATGAGAAAAAATTAAAATTTCTAAACAGGTTTATAAATTCTTTTTTTCTGTATGTAATATATGATTTTGCTAATAAGAGTTGGAAAAAGTTGCTTTAGGGCAGGCGGAAGCAATTTTAAAAAGGTTTTAGCTGGAATGACAAGAATAAATAGCTTTTAAAATGAAGTAAGAACAAGGATGGAAGAAGAGATTAAAAGCACATGAACCTGTTATAAGATTAAAACTGATGGTCCAGATGTGAACTAAAGGCCTTAACTAAGGCAGCACACAAGCACAGAACTGATAGAGGGTCAGAAATAAGAGAAAATATGATGACACTACTTTGAGTGAGCAATCTCATCTACCTACAACAGGACCAACTGGTTGCAAAAACAAATGAACATCATTTCTGATTGCTGGGAATTTTTGAAATACTGGGTGGGAAAATGTGGAAGAAAGCTACACCCATGATTGCAACTGTGTTCTCTTCCTCCTTGAGGTTTTAGTTAGTCACGCTCCATGACTATACCAGAAACTTAGAGGTAACCATGCAGCAAAACTTCAAGACTGAAAAAGAAGTACGGACAAATTCAGCCTTGTAAGATTATTTCATTCAGAAGAACAATTAGTGACTATATTTGGCTCTAATTTGAGGCTCAGTTGATCCTAGTCTATGGCCCAGATATCCTACAACCACATGTAGGACATGCATCCTGATTTAGATTAAGTGCTATGTAACATGGACATCTTGATGAAATTAAGTGATGCTTTAGGTGGATTATTCACCTCTCAGTGTGGTGCTGCAGTCTGTCACTTTGACTGTTTTTTAAATGGTTAGTTTTAGACTACCTGACCTGCCTTCTGCATTAAGGAGAGTGACCGATCATACACTAAAATGACCTAAGAATTCTTGCTGAGCTATTTTAAAGTTAACATAAAACAGTAGTTGTGGTGTAATGGAAAGAATGCAGACTTTGAAGTTAGTGATCTGGGCTGGAACCTTAGTCCTGCCACTAAAGACATGATTTGTGGTAAAATATAAAAGGGCATACAAAGAAAGGTAAGCCCCTGTGCCTACCTCCCAATCAGCAATCCTCCTCTGTGGCACCAATCATTGTTTAGACTCTTCTGTATGTATCCTTTTAAATTATGCTAGGCATATGCAAATTTCTCCCTTTTTGTACATAAATGGAAATATATACATACTGGCTGCATCCTAAATTATTCAATTTATAATATAACTTGGTGATCATTCCACATCAGCACATACCGACTATTCTGTTTTAATTAACCAATCCTTTGCTGTTGGATATTTAGGTTGTTTTCAATCCTTTTTCTTTAAAGATTTCTCATTTATTTATTTAAAAGGGAGAGAGAAAACGCAAGTGAGCAGGGGGAGGGGCAGAGGGAGAGGGAGAGAAGCAGACTTCCTGCTGAGCAGAAAGCCCAACTTGGCGCTTGATCCCAGAACCCTGAGATCATAACCTGAGTCAAAATCAAGAGTGGAGGGTGACTGGGTGGCTTAGTCGTTAAGCGTCTGCCTTCGGCTCAGGCCATGATCCCAGGGTCCTGGGATCGAGCCTCACATCGGGCTCCCTGCTCAGCGGGAAGCCTGCTTCTCCCTCTCCCACTCCCCCTGCTTGTGTTCCCTCTCTAGCTGTGTCTCTCTCTGTCAAACAAATAAATAAAATCTAAAAAAAAAAAAAAATCAAGGGGTGCCTGGGTGCCTCAGTCGTTAAGCGTCTGCCTTCGGCTTAGGTCATGATCCCAGGGTCCTGGGATCGAGCCCCACGTCGGACTCCCTGCTCAGCGGGAAGCCTGCTTCTCCCTCTCCCACTCCACCTGCTTGTATTCCCTCTCTTGCTGTCTCTCTCTCTGTCAAATGGATGAATAACTTAAAAAAAAAAAATTTAAAAAATAAAAAAAAAATCAAGAGTGGAATGCTTAACCGACTGAGCTACCCAGGTGCCCTTAGGTTGTTTTCAATCTTTAATACCTTTACTTACAAATGATATTTTAAGAATCTTGGCTCAATTGTTTTAATGCAAACGAGCATGTATGTCTATAATAAATTACAGAAATGGAACAGGAGATTAAAGAAAATGTATTTTTAAAATGTGATTGATATCACCAAATTACTCTCAAGAGTGTGACACCATGCATGGGTACACATTTTACACCTTTGTGTCACACATCTATTTTTATCAAAACTATACTCGGAAGACAATATTGCTTATAAAAAATTTGTTAGGAAGAGTCCAGTGAGACCACAGATTCAAAAATTACCTACTGATACAGGCTATCTTTTTGATATGGACATCGTATTCAAAGGTTGAGGAGACAAATATCAGTATTCTTACTATTATGACTTATTAAAGGGCACAAAATGCAAATATTCATCATTAAGAACAATGATAAAATGGACTAGAGATTTTGGTGATACATTCATAACTCATCATTCCACCTTACATTCTTGGGTTAACTCTCCTTACTCTCACACATCTCCCTCTGACAGAAAAAAAAGTTTCGATTCTTACCATGATTGTAAATTTTAATAGTTCTTCAATAGTTCTTTAATAAAGAACTACTATTGACTAGAAAAATTAGAAACTTTAAGGCTGTTGCTAGGTCCTTTTCAAATTCTACTTCCATACACAGAATATTTACAGGACACCCCATACAATGCAATAAGAAGCTATTGCCTGGATGGCTCAGTAGGTTAAGTGTCAGACTCTTGATTTTGGCCCAGGTCATGATCTCAGGGTCCCAAGACTGAGACCCCCTGGGGTTCTACGCTGGGTGTGGAGCCAGCTTAAGATTCTCTCTCTCTTCCTCTCCCTCTGCCCCTTCCCTGCTGCTTGCACACGCCCTCGTGCTAGCTCTCTAATAAATAAATAAATAAATAAAAATTTCTTTATTAATCCTTATATTTGTAAGATATATAGTTTGCAAGCAAAAAATGATTTTTTACAGTTAATTTTTACAAATTTAATTAATACATGATATTCAATACAAGGTATCAAAAGAGGTAGACAAATTCCAGACACATATGAAGAAATAACTTACTATTCAAAGTAAAATAAAACTAAAGCAAATCCCCCCAAATCAAAGGGGCACTGTGTTCAAAATATGAACAAACAGCAAAACACTATTTACTTAAATACTAACAAATATATTTTTAGTATAAATAATTTAGAAACCATAATTTATCACAGTATTTATAGGTCAAAGCCAGTAAAAACAATAGGCTATTAACATATAAGACCTTCCCAACTGATATTTGTTTTGTTTTTTTTGGTTTTAGATTTATTTATTTATTTTATAAAGAGACAGAAAGAGCCAAGGCAGGGAGGGGCAGAGGGAGAGGGAGAAACTTTAGCAGACCCCATGCTCAGCACGGAGCTCCACGCAGTGCTCCATCTCACAACCCTGAGATCAGGACCCTGAGATCACGACCTAAGTCCGACACTTAATTGACTGTGCCACCCAGGCACCCCTCAACTGATATTTGTAATTTAAATATAAAACTGTGTTTTTAGACCAAGATAAATGTTTTTCATCATAAGACCATGGGGGGAGAGGGGCATAGTTAAAAGCCATAAAAAAATTAACCAAATTAACCAAACTTAGTTTTTAACCTAAAAATACTAAACAAAATGAAAATTACACAAATTCTAAAGTTTTTTCAACGAAGTTTTTTAAAAAAAAACAAGCATACATTCTGAAGACCACTAACTTTCCTTTTGACAAATAGAAAGCATAATTTTAATTTTTGACAGATATAGGTCTGTTTTCCCTGATTAATAGCCCTATCTTGCTTCCTCTCAGCCAAAATACCACAATGGCTTGAAACATCACACTGCATTTTTCCAAGTACCCAAATGGAATCACTTTATTTAGTGGAGAGCCAGATAATGGCAAGCACATTACCAGATGTTTTAAATATGGCAAAATATAAAATAAATATTATCTTTTCTTTACCCTCACTTCCTTTTCCTTTTCCTCACTCACAATAAAGAGTCTAAATAGGGCCAGATAATAAAGTTACTATTTATTAGAAAATTTAACTTTCTCCACAAGGGCCATTTCATTATCATAATCAACAATAATTTTTCTATATCTGAATGCTTACCCTACTATCTGTATCACAGAAGACTATTCTATAGTTCTTCAATGTGTTGGTCTTGTCTCTTCACCAAGAACATAAACTCAAGGACCTGCATTAAACATCTTTTGGATTCCTACAATCCTGATTACACAACTTAATATATTGATCAACATAAAATATTGAATACCAACTATATTCAAGTCACTATGCTAGCCAGTGACAATATCTGATTAAATTTTTATCAGAATTAATAATAATCTTGAAACTACTAAACAGATATAGGCAAGAAAAATGACAGTTATGCAACAGATAAATTTGGGGATGTATAGGGTCCAGACAATAGTAGAAAGTCTCATTCAGCTAAAAGCAGTGAACCCAAAAATTTCAGAAATATTTTATTGATATTTTCTCTCTCAGAAGCCAGAGGAAGCACTAAACCCAATTTCAACCTAACAAGGGAGGAACAACTCTGTAAAGTGGAAGAGATGGGAATGCTGGAAGATTGTAAATCTTGACATTGGTGATAGTCTTAGCATTGGTGATACTGAAAAAAGAACACTGAGTACAATAAGATATGTACTCTTTGTGAGTTCTGAGAAAAGACAGGTAGGATCATGAAACAGAAAATTTTAAAAAGAAGGAAAGTGACTCATGAAGGTTGTAGGCTCACAAGTGAAATTATCACATTCATTCATAAATGACTGCCTCTTGACAAGCTACCTTATAAAAACTTGAAGACATGGTAAATACAGAATAAAAGAAATCCATCACTGAAAGGCATTAAGTTACTTGTCTTTCCCATTTGATCACCTACTGTCTGTACTATAAGAAAAAATTGGGCTCATCTATGAAACTACTTAAGACTTAAGTGGAACCAGCATTACTCTGGCAAAGATAGCACAATCTGTTAATCAATGACATTGCCACAATTTTTATCTTGCAATCTAACTGAAAAGCAAAACAATTACTAAATGGAAGTTTATTCTGGCCCAATTGGCAAAAATACAGAGAAAAAAAAAATGTATATATATAGTGTGTATGTCTAAAAGATATAATTAGTTCACCAAGTAGATCTAGGAGAAATCTTGCAACGATGCTACAATTTATCGAACACTGAAACGCCCTTAGAGCATTTGCTAGAAGTAAATTTTCTAGTTAATAGAAATCTTTGGGGCACCGGGTGGCTCAGTCGGTTGATGGACCAACTCTTGATTTCGGCTTACATCTTGATCTCGAACCCCACCTTCAGGCTCCCTGCTGAACTCAGCGAGGAGTCTGCTTGAGATTCTCTCTCTCCCTCTGCCTCCCCTCCCGCATCCCGCTCGCACATGCTCTCTCTAAATAAACCTAAATAAAATCTTAAAAAAAAAATTCTTTTACTGAAAATATCAAGCTTATAAAGCTGTAATTCTTTTACCATTTGCATGTTTTATAAATATGGATTACTCTTCCAGTCAAGAAAAAAAGGTTAAATACAGTATGAAGACTTCTTAAAGTATTTTAATAGCACTACCATACTATTTACCTAGGTCAACAAACTTATAGGTAAATAATTCAGTAAATCTTGCAAAATTAAATTGTTTTTAGACATCAATGAAAGAGAGAAACTACTTTTCATTACATATTTATTATTTTGAAGTATTAAGAATTTTCAGATCAGACACCTATCAATCAAAATATATACAAAAAGAAATAAAAATAACTTAATGTTTAGATAATCCATACTACCAATCTTTATACTGTTTATTTAACCATGAAGCTCTTATTATTATAAAATCATAACCCAATTAGCAACAATCAACACGCTAGACTTGAATTAAAAAGCAGGTTGTAGCTCAATCCTAGAGAAACACTTATCCTCTGAATTCCTAAAATATAATTTGTGCAATCAGGAGCTTAGTCAAAATCTTTAAAACATGGTAATAATAAGCACAGTTTTACAGACTTATTTTAACATTTATCTATTTTCTAACTGGATTAAGACATTCACAGGCACTGATATTTTGAAATATACAATGCATTTGTATTTAAGCTGTACTAAAGTTTGTGCTATAAATGTGTGCACATTTAAAGAAAGAATATTTAAGAAATATTTCTTCTTTTTATAACTTTAATTAAAATACAGTCTTGCCATCACAAACCTAAAGGTAAAAGCTAAAACCCTAAGACTTCTAGAATATATAGAAGAAAATTTCTGCAACCTTAAGATTGGCAAATACTTCTTATATAGGACACAAAGAACACGAATCATTAAAGAAAAAAACTGATTAACTGAACTTGAAGAAATGTAGAAAATAATACAGCAAACCATACTGGGAAAAACATTTGCAAAACACTATAAAGGACTTGGTTCCAGAATATATAAAACAGAATTTTAAAAATTGCTTAAAGACATTAACAGCCATTTCATGAAAGAAGATACACTAGTGGCAAAAAGCTCAGGAGAAGTTGTTCAGCATCACTAGTCCTCAGGAAAATGAAAATTAAAACCACAATGAGATACCCCCAATCTCTCATAGGATGAGTTAAATAAAAAGCCCCAAAATACCAAGTGTTTAGGGGATGTGGAAGTCTCATACACTGATGATGGGAATTTTAAATGGTACAACCACTGTGGAAAACAGTTTGACAGTTTCTTATAAACTTAAGTATATAGTAACTATATGATCCAGCAATTATATTCCTGGGTATTACCCAAATGAAATGAAAACATATGTCCATGCAAAAAGAAGCCACACAGAAAAGAATATATGCTCCATGATTCTATTTATATGAAATTTTAGAATAGGCAAAACTTATGTATAGAAGTGGTTCTTTTTTTTTTTTTTTAAAGATTTTATTTATTTATTTGACAGAAAGAGACACAGCGAGAGAGGGAACACAAGCAGGGGGAGTGGGGGAGGGAGAAGCAGGCTTCCTGTTCAGCAGGGAGCCCGACGCGGGGCTCGATCCCAGGACCCTGGGATCATGACCCAAGACGAAGTCAGACACTTAACGACTGAGCCACCCAGGCGCCCCTAGAAGTGGTTCTTAACCTAGACAATGGTGGAGATATTTTTGGTTGTCACAACTTGAGAGATGGGGTAGGAATGTTTGCTACCAGCAGCTAGTGGATAGAGAGGCCACAGATGCTGTTAAACATTCTAGAATGGACTGGACAGTACCACAACAAAGAATTATCAGGCCCAAAATTTTGATAGTGCCCAGGATGCAAAAATCTGTTGTATAGTGATCAGTGGAGGTCTAAAGGTGGGGCTGGGGATATAATGCAAAGAAAAATGAAATTCTGGGGACAATAAAAATGTTCTATATTTTAACTGCAGTAGTGATTAGTTCTTCAAAACTCATCAAAACTGTACATGTTAAAATAGGTGCCTTTTATGTATGCAATCTTACATCAAAGTTGATGGTAAAAATTATAGTGCCTGACAATATAAAGCTATATAAAATAGTTTAATCGAATGTTTGCTTTTTAAAATATATGCATGGAAAAGACAGGTTAGGCAAATATCATCGGTGAGATTACAGATAACTTACTTTTTTTCCTCTTTTGCTCATTTCCTTTGTATTAACTTGAAAATGCTACTTAGAGTCTAAATTATAAATATAAATATCTTTTTTAAAAAGATTTATTTATTTGAGAGAGAGAGAGAGAATGCACACACACGTGTGCAGGGGAGCGGGGGAGAGAGAGAGGGAGAGAGAATCCTAAGCAGACTCCCCGCTGAGCAGGTAGCCCTATGCAGGGCTGGATCTCACCACCAGCAATCACCCCCCCCCACCGCAGCCTAAACCGAGAGTCTGATGCCCAATCGACCCACCCAGGCGCCCCATAACTATTTCTATATACAAAAACTTTTAATGAGAAATTTTCAGTATGAACAGTGATATCAAACTGTAATAAGGTGGTGAAGAAATTCTTTCAAATAGAATAAAGTCATGAAGTAAGGAATAACCTATTTCATTATATTAATATGGGAGAAAAACATAGCAGATGCAATTAAATTATGTTCAACAACTGGCCAGGGTCTGTACAAAGTGTGAGGAATACGAAGATGTACCTCAAGAAGTGACTATCTAATGGAGAAAAATGATATTGTCAACAAATCAAATACAAAACAATTAGCGACTATAGTTTACACATGAAAGCACAATGAAACAAGCAACTAAGGGAAGAAAGAAAGAAAAAAGAAAGAAAGAAAGAAGCAACTAATTAAACATGGGGAGTGTGGGAAGCATTGACAAAGGTGACATTTAGGCTGTCCAGCAATGAGAAAATCTCTTCCTGAAAAGATGATTATCCTACATACTGAGTAAGAAAGTTATACCTACCGAGAAAATTCCGTATCAAAGAGGAAATCTGCCTAGGATTTACCTGGATAGAAAACGTACTCTTTGCACTTGCACTACATCTAGATTTGGCAATAGAAGTCTCTGACACCATTCAAAAGTACAAAGACAAAATAATCAATTAGACTACAATTGAAAAATTGTACATTTAACATTTGTTAGTAAATTCCAGTTGGGCTCATCTGATATACTAAAACCTCTCGTACTATTCGTAAGGGAAAATCCAAGATGCCTCCCAAAAGAGGATACGGGAATCCAGAACACATCCTTGATAGTATGTTTTCAAGCCAAAAGAAACACTTATAAATATATGATGGATGGGGTAAACGATTACTCTATACTGCTAAGAATGATTGTAACACGGTAAAAAAGTAAATTCCTAACTTATGTAGAGAAAAAAAGCCTGTGAGATAGTGGGATCACAAGATAGACTACAGGCAAAACTTGTCCACCCTACTCCTTAGATTTTGTCATTTTGGAAACTTCTTGCAATTAAGGCATCGGAATGGAATTAAATTGACTTTACTTAAACACAACACATTTTGGTCAGCAGAAAACCGAATTTTTGAGTGAGAAAGTCATTCCAAAGAAAAAGGACTTTAGGGGATCTGACTGTGCGGAGAGAACATTTCCTATTCTTTTCTCCCTCTTGACTTTGAGTCAAGAAATTACTGCAAGCAATTTAAGAAACACTATTTCCTGGTAGAGGCGATCCAGGAGATCGGGGGAAAAAGAAAAACGATTAAGCGATAAGCCAGTTTGCAAGGAGCCTTCTACAGTCAGCGAACTGGAAACTGGATATTTTTTAGATACCGAAGCCAATAGAGGAACCAGGAGCAAGTCGAAGGCCAGCTGAAGGTTGTAGGCACACACAGAACAGTCGCTGCCAGATCCTTTTGCTTCCACCGCAAAAGACTCACCCCCCCAACTCTCTGTCTCTCTCAAATGTTTCTAATACTCACTCCCTGCCCAGAAATACCCCCTCCCCGACAATCCCAACCACCCTGCGGGAGTGACAGGCTGCGTTCACTTACTGAGCTGTCCCCCGCCAGACGTCGTACTCGGTTCCCGACCTCCTGCGCCTCCAACGCCAGCTGCTCCAGGGATCCCCGGCGCCCCCATCCCCGGCGGGGTCCCACTCTGCCTTTCGAAGTTGCCTGGATTGGAGAAGTAGTCGCGCAGCCGAGGCAGTTCGCGGCCGCTCTCTAACAGCTCGGTGTGCAGCTCCAGGGCGGTCAGCAAGTATTGATCGCGCAACAGCTGAGCCGCGATCGCATCAATTGACAATCGGGCAGGGGTCTCCCCACAGCCCCCCAATGCCACCGCAGCCGCCGACGCCTCCCCAGGGAGCCCTGGCCGCGCACTGCTCCCTAAGGCCACGGGATCTTGGGGCGATAGCGAGTCCGCAGAGCCAGGATCTAGGCCGCCCCCGGAACCCAGTCGAAGTCCTGCCCGCCGCTCCTCAGTCGCCGCTACTTCGTCGTCGTCCTCGTCCGAATCGCTGAGGAATGGATTCACACCGCCGCCACCACTGCCACTACCTCCAGGCGCCATCGCCGCCATCTTATCCTGTCAGGACTGTGGGCGCCTCCCTGACTAGCTCTGACACGCCGCAGCCTGGATTCCCCCTAAGCCTCAGCGGGCACTGCGCACCTCCAGAACCCTGGCCTGGTCACGTCTCACCTCCCCACCCAGAGACCGGGAGTAGGCTCGGAGGCAGAAGGTCCGGATGCAACAGCACCCGCTACCTCAGCCACTGCTGCACCAGCAGCGGGGCTTTGCAGGCGTCTTCCTGGTCTCAGTCTCGCGAGAAAGCGTGCGAGTCCTGCCCCTCTCTCCGCCCCAGCCCCGCCCCAGCCCCGCCCGTTCTCAACACCAGAGAGCGAATATTGAAAGCCCCGCTCCCCGCTCAAAGGAAAAACCCCGCCCCCACTCCTGTTTGATTGGCCGGAGGAGGAGGGAGGGGCTGGAGTTACAGAGGACTGGCTCTAGAATTATCGCGAGAGCAGTCACCCGGCAGGTAGGTTTCGGGGGCGTTCCGCAGTTGAGAGGCAGTTATGACGGTGGCTCAGGAACGTTCTCTTGGCTCTCCTTTCAGGGGTCAGAGGGGAGCTCTGCCGGAGAGCTGCAGCCTGCCTTTGCGCTGAGGAGGCCTCATTCCCGAGATAACGCCTGACCCGGAAAAGCCCCAGGTAAAGCCCGGGGACCAGAGCGCAGAGGTGCGGTGGCACCAAAACTGGCCTCACGCCCGCGGGCGCGCTGCTTCCTTAGCACTTTTCACTTTTTCTTGTTGTTTGCTGCCAGTTGGTGATACTGTCTTCGCACGTGTAGCAGGTGCCCAGGGCACTAGTTAGAATTTGACTTCCTTTCTCTTCCCTTCCCAGCCAAGTGCCTGCTCGCTCCGGAGGCCTGGCCACAACACCGTCTGCTTGAACTTCTGGAAGACCGCCTTCTAGCCACCGAGTTAGTGCTATAATAGGGCGGGGTGTGCTGGGGTGTGGGAGGTGGAGGAAGGAACCAGACAGAACTCTTGAGTTTGGGATGTCGTTGGATTTGTGGCTAGATACCCTGAATGAGCACTTAGGATTTAAAACACAGTCTGCACAGCAGGGACCCTTCAGAATATCAAATGCAGCCCCATCAGTAGAGAGAGAATGCAAACTTAAGCCTAGAAACGTTCAACGACTTGGTCAAGTCAACTCCATTAATAAGTATTCAAAGGAACTTTAAAATCAGTTTTCTTAGGTGCAAAGCCATTCTTCTCCCACTAGCCTTCCAGTCTTTCTGACTTGGCCATTTAGGCTGGAATCAAGATATTGACTGTGGAACATATTTATTTTAAAGCTTGGATGCTTTGCACAGTTTTAATTTCCTTTATCAAATGTTAGCACATAGAGTAAGTATACTAAATTTGGAAGTTCCACCTTTATCTTTTTTGTCATTCCTTGATTACAGTCCAAGGTGGTAAAGAGGATGTTAGTTTCTAGTCAACAAACAGTATTGGAATGCTATTTCTAAGACCTATTTTCTTCACACATAAATTGCTGCTTTTGCAAGGTTTTAAATTTCCTTTCTTTCTCTGTAGCTCCCTGTAAACACCAAAATAAATAGGTAGCAGTAATTTTGTTATCAGGTGAGTTACATGTTACACTGAAGTAGTAAAGTATCTCCTTTAGCTCTGTGGAAAAATAAAAATAGATCATTCTTATATAACCATAGGTCAGGTTATTGGCTTACACGTAAAAGTACGCCAATAGTTAAGTGTAGGCTTTAATTTCAGTTTGCCCAGGCTCAGGAAACTAAAATTTTCATTTGAATGAGGCTTTGGGTTTTTTCCTTTGTTTTTGCTGGAAAGTTTTTTTTTACAATGTAGTACTAAGAATTCAAAATATTTTTTTATAGAATATTAGCTCCTAATGTTCGAATTCTAAATATTTTTCTGTGATGTATATATATTGAAGAAAAACATGAAAAAAAAATCCCCGATCTTAGGAAAATAGTATCAAAATAGCCAATGCTGTATCTGTTACTATTTATTAGCAAAAAGGATTGCTGATACTTACTGTAGTTTAGTTTGCCAGAGAGATTGAAAATGGAATCAATTTCTGGAATGGAGAAATGGGAGGGATTAGTGAATGGCATGGAAAGGGCATGATTGGAAATGGGTTATTTATATACAATATTTCCATCTCTGTAATGGAATTTTTAGAAATCTCCTGCAGTTAGGGTCCCTGAAGATTGTCCTTGTCTGGTAGAAGTGCCTAGAGTTCATATTCCAATTCTACCAATTATTTGCAGTAACACCTTAAGTTATTTAACTTCTCTTAGTCTCACTTAACATTTATCTGTCAAGGGGATTAATGAAAGTACGCAGAGTTAGGAATGTGCTTGTCACAATGCCTGGTACCTAGTACATCATAAATGTTGTTATCATAGTCAGTTATAGGTAGTGCAATATTAGTATATATTGAAAGTATTTGAGATGTTTTTAAAAATAAAACAAGACAAATATCAACTATCCAACAGCTAAAGCTGGAAAAAGCAATTAAGTCAGTAGGGTACAAAGGGAGTATCTTTAATTTAGGGTCTGATTTCTAAAATGTAAGTTGAAAATAGATTTAGGGGCGCCTGGGTGGCTCAGTCGGTTAAGCGTCTGCCTTCGGCTCAGGTCATGATCCCAGGGTCCTGGGATCGAGCCCCGCATCGGGCTCCCTGCTCTGCGGGAAGCCTGCTTCTCCCTCTCCCACTCCCCCTGCTTGTGTTCCCTCTCTCGCTGTCTCTCTCTCTCTGTCAAATAAATAAATAAAATCTTTAAAAAAAAAAAAAAGAAAATAGATTTAAAATATGTTTTCTCAGAGAGTTGTAAGAAGCTGGACGTAGAAGTGCTTCCATGATTGACTTCCTATATAAATCTTTAGTTTCCTGATTCTACTTCGTATCCTGTAATCATGGACTTATTTATATGACCTTCCAAGCCCATGACAAATCAACTGGCCAATTTTCTCAGTAAGTACTTTTCTTTTCCACGGTACATTGAGGTTTACTTATCAATAAAAGTGCTTAAGAAGTAGCACATACTAGAATATTAATAATTGCTAATCTCTACTTATAGTAATTATTAATATGGTCGGGAAATTTTCTACTTAGCAAAATTTGCATTAATGTAGGTCTTTGCAGCTAAAGTTTGGATAATGAGGATAGTCATTGAACTTTGTATCTTAGCAATGAAACGTTAAAGATTGCTTTTTCTTTTAAATACTTCATATTTTAGGGCTTAAAAACTAATTTTTGGCTTTAATAGTCTTAAAATAACCACAGGTAACATTTTAAATGCAAATTTTTGGTTGATGTGAAATTTTAGAAATATCTAATTTTTAAATTGTTTTTCAATACATGTAAACATTCCACAGGTATAAGCTAAATAACTTTTATTGGTACATGGATATGTGTCTTTTAAAATTTTTAGTAGTTATTCATTTATTTTGAGAGGTTTCCAAACGATTCAACCATGACAAAATTTTCTTCAATAAATCTGAATAAAATGTGATTCTCTTTAAAGAGAAATGTTAGGTAGTAATATTGCTTAATATACATGTGCTTGGCAATAATAAAATAGGTAGTATGTGAAGGACGATATTTTGGAATCACTGCAATTTTATGTATAGTAAATGACTCAAGCATGTAAGTTTGGTTTTTGTTTTGTTTTTTAAGTATCCTGAATCTTCACAGTTCAAGTGTTTGTTCTGGAGGAATAAAAAGAGAAGCAAGGCAGCCTCTAGTGGCTATAGTGCATATTACGTGTACCTTTGAGAGAATAATCCTAAATAATTTCTTCAGCACACATTTGAGTCCTTACTAAGCACGTAGGACTGTGATGAGTGCTGGAGGAACCCTGTCTTGCTGTCATGGAATTACGATTAAGTGATAGAGACAGACATTAATCCAAATGGTAAAAACAGAGGTATGTACTTATAAACTTGAAGTAAAGGTTTTGGTTTTTGGTTTGGACTGCATAGTCCCTGAGGAAGTGACGCTTGAAAGTGCAAGGAGATGTCATGAGACAATGGAGTGAGAGAGGATGGAGGGTGGGTTGGAAGTGCAATTTATGCAGAGGTCTTAATAACAGTAGGAAGCATGGGCTACGTACATAAAAAAGACCCAATGTGGTGAGATGCCATAAAGCAAGGGGGAGTGCCATGAGACAAGGCTAGAAAGGGAGGCAGAGACCAGTTCATGTAACACCTTGTGTGTTGTATTAAGGATTCTAGTTTTGATTATGATGGAGAGACACTGAAGGGTTTTACCCAAAGGGTGAGATGTTCCTATTTGCATTTTGAAAAAAGCGAAATCAAAAAATAATACGTGGCTATACAACTGAAGAATGGGGTATAAAGAATGACTGCTAGTTTTCTGATTGGTACACCAGAGTGGAAGGTGGTGCCATCTCCCGAGATTGTAAACACTAGGGAGTTAGGAGGCTTACTACCTAAACAAGGTTCATGGGGGAATATCATGAGTTTGGTTTTAAACATACTCAGTTTGTGGGCGCCTGGGTGGCTCAGTTGGTTAAGCGACTGCCTTCGGCTCAGGTCATGATCCTGGAGTCCCGGGATCGAGTCCCACATCAGGCTCCCTGCTCGGCGGGGAGTCTGCTTCTCCCTCTGACCCTCCTCCCTCTCATGCTCTCTGTCTCTCGTTCTCTCTCTCTCAAATAAATAAATAAAATCTTTTAAAAAAAAAAATAAAATAAACATACTCAGTTTGTGTCTCAGGTGGATCTGTTAAGGTTGGAATTACATATATGGATTTGGAGCTATTTGTTAAGACTTTCACATATAGGTGTTAGCTGACACCAAGGGTATGGTCCAAAAAGCCTAGACAGGGAGGGGGGGTTGGGGGGGAAGGGGACTGGCTGGCTCAGTCGGTGGAGCATGCAGCTCTTGATCTCGGGGTTGTGAGTTTGAGCCCCATGTTGGGTGTCGAGATTATTTAAAAATAAAATCTTAAAAAAAAAAAAGTCTAGACAGAAAGTACAAGAGTGAAAATAAAAGAAGCCTTAGGACCAACTTTTGAGTAACTCCAAAATTCAATGACCAAAATAGAGACCTTTCTATATTGGGCAGAGAAGTAGGAGGAAAACTGGAGCAATGTTCACAAAAGCTAAGAAATGACAGCTATTTAAGAAAGAAGTCATGGTTAAGGAAGACAAATTGAATGGAAGATAGACTAAAATAAAGCCACTGGATTTTGCAATATTGGCTACATTACATCAGTGAAAGCTTTTTCTCTGATGTAATGGAAAACAAAGGCTCAAGTTGTTTGAGATTTACAGGATCAGGAAAAAAGAGATCATATTATTTCCAAAAAGTTTGGCTGTGTTGGGGAGAAAAGGGCAGCCAATGCCTTTAAAAACGTTCTTTATTAATCCTTTATTTGTGAGATATATCCTTGGCACACGTGTGACTTAACTCATTTTCAGTGCTGTATAATGTTTCACCGAACAAAAACTATCTGTTCCTATTGTTAAATATTGTTTCCAATTTTTATGATACAAAGAGTAACAGACAAGAATTGCATTTAAAGTTTTTTGCCTGTATTTGTATTTGATATGGAATTTACCTTAATACAGTCGAAAGTGGTAGTTATACTAGTGCTTCTGTCAGTTGGTTAAAAACTTCAAACTAGAGGGGCGCCTGGGTGGCTCAGTCGTTAAGCGTCTGCCTTTGGCTCAGGTCATGATCCCAGGATCCTGGGATCGAGCCCCGCATCGGGCTCCCTCTCCCACTCCCCCCCTGCTTGTGTTCCCTCTCTCACTGTGTCTGTCTCTTTCAAATAAATAAAATCTTTAAAAAAAAAAAATTCAACCTAGATCTCTGTCTCACACCACGTACAAATAAATTGTAGATAATGACAGGTGAAAAGTAAAAATCTAAAACTTAGAATTTAGTTCTAATTTAAAACTATTTTTATGTGACATAAAAACGAGGAACGTTTTCTTATGGAAAACACAAAAAAACTTCATAAGGATAAATTTGGTAAATTACACTGTATTAAAATTATAAAACTTCTATTTAAAAAAAAAGCACCATAAACAAATTTGTTTGCTTTGTTTGGATGTATGGTGCAAATAAATATATATGTCTATTTATATCTATATAGAGAGAGATACACAGATACACATGCATTATAATATAATGTACAAGTCAAAGAAAAAAGGCCAACAGGTGTAATACTATTTGGTCAAAGGATATGGACACACAGTTGAAAGGATAGGAAACCCAATTGGCCAGTAAAAACATGAAAAGATGTTCACCCTCACTAGTAATCAGGCAAATAGATACTCAAACAACAGGATGCCATTTCATCCTGTGTAGGTTGGCATAAGGTAAATATGATAATACCAGTCAATTGTGGGGATTTAGAGAAAATAGGAATTCTCATACACTGCTGGTGTGCATCTAAATTGTTATTGACACTTTGCTACTGTCTTGTAAAATTGAGAATACAGGTTTATTCCAGCAATTCCACTTAATAGAGATAATTTTCAAACTTATTTGTATGTAAAATAGTTTGGAATACATTTTTTTCACTACCACGTGCTATGTTCATACAATGCATATGCATGCATGTGCACACATAGAGAAAAATTAAAATACTTTTTCCAAACAATCATTTACCTTCCTACTTCTGAGGTACTTTATTGTGATGTGTTCTCTATCCTATCCTATTCTATTCTATTTCGTTTTTTTTTAAAGTAGCTAATTGCAATCCACCAAATTAATTTTGTGATGGATCATCATTCTGTTGTAATTCTGAAAATCTCCCAATTGACCATGAGAGATAGGCTAAATTGCAGCATTCTTTGTAGTAATGACAGTTAGGGACAATGTCTATCAAGATAATTTTCAAATAAATTGTAGTATAGTTATATAATAGAATATATGTCTAAATCTTTAAAATAATTTATAAGTTTTTGATAGTGCTGGCTAGAATAGGCTCATAAAAGGAATAATGGCTTTGCATGTATACTGATAAAAATTATTTTCGTAGGATGGGGAAAGCATGAATGCAAATATTGGTGATTATATTGTTAATCTAATCTTGTAGAATGACAGCTTTTAATCCCATAATTGACTGAGTTTAAAATGTATACCCTCCCTATAAAAGAATTCAAATAATCTATGTAGGTACTTCATGCTCTCAGAAGATAGAGTATAACTCAGTATAACTCCTTACCCTTTAAGTATTAGTTGTACATAGCAGCTTCCTTCCAAAGAGTACAATATGCAATCATTAAATTTATAGTGGAGAAACCTGACAAACACTACCTTGTCCAGATGATCAAGTTTAATATCACTGTGATAAGCCATGTTGATGGCATACACCCTTGGTAAGATGTGATAAAAGTGGCACCTTACACGTGTAGTTTTCCTCCCTCTTCCTCTCCTCTTCCATAACTCCATCCTAATCATGAGAAAAACATCAGACAAATTCCTATAGGAGTCTCCTAAAATATACCTGACTAGTACTCTTCGGAACTCGCAAAGTCATCAAAACAAGCAAACTCTGAGAAATTGTCACAGCCAAGAGATGCCTAAGGAGACGTGATAAGTAACTGTACTGTGGTATGCTGGAACAGATAAAGGACATTAGATATGAAGAAAAAAATTGAATTCTTCTCAAGTGTATAGCTGGGTACGAGTCATCTAAATAACTAACAACCTCTGTTGGTCTACTATCCATGAGGAAATCTGAAAATTAATTCTTTTATGGCATTTGTAAAGTCACATATAGTTTTCACTTGAAAGTGACATACATTATGATGAAAAAAATATACACCGCAAAATAATAAGTATAAAGAAACAAATGAACTAGTGTTAATAACCTGGCTTAATAGTTTATCTGGTAATATTCTGTTGTGTGCAGGTCTCAGCTACTTCCTTACAGTTTTAACTGGCAATATTTACTCTTCACATGGCAGGTGAACAGAGCCTAAGAGAACTGCGAAACGCCATCTTTAAATAATAAGCTCTTTAGTATGGTTTATGCTGATGTAAACACTTAAAGTCTTTGAGCTTAATAAATAACCTTTATTTACAAGAACACAGGTTATATGAAATCAGAGCTATCCACAAAAATTTGTGGTGGTTATAACTATGACGCTAGTCAGTGTTATCTTTTGAGTACAGACTCAGGCTTCAAATTAGTTTTTTTCCTACTCTATTTTTAGATCCATAGAAAAGTTTCAAAAATAGTACAGAGAGTTATTGTACACCCTTCACACTGCACCTAATGTAAACATCTTATAAAACCACAGTATAGTTATCAAAACCAGGACATTAGCATTTGTAAAAAACTATTAACTAATCTACAGTTCTTAGTTGAAATTCACCAGTTTTTCCACTATTGTCTATTTTCTTTTTTTTTATTTTTTTAAAGATTTTATATATTTATTTGAAAGAGAGAGACACAGCGAGAGAGGGAACACAAGCAGGGGGAGTGGGAGAGGGAGAAGCAGGCTCCCCGCGGAGCAGGGAGCCCAATGCAGGGCTCGATCCCAGGACCCTGGGATCATGACCTGAGCCGAAGGCAGACGCTTAACGGCTGAGCCACCCAGGCGCAGCTATTGTCTATTTTCTGACCCAGGATCCAGCCCAGGTTTCCTTACTGTATTTGGTTATGTCTCTTCAGCCTCCATTCTATGACCGTTCCTCAGTCTTTCCTTGTATTTCATGACCATGATACTTTTGAAGAGTACTGCTCCGTTATTTTCCAGACTGTTCTAGATTTGAGTCTGTCTGATATACTCCCATGAATAGATCAAAGTTAGCATTTTTGGCAAGAACACCACATATTCTTTTGCCAAAAATATACCATGTCGTGTCTTTCTTAGTGCACCATATTAGGGTTACATGATGTTAATGTGTCTTATTACTGGTTATGTTAACTTTGACCAATTGGTAAGGTGGTGTCTGAGGGGTTTCTCCATTGTAAGTTAGTGTTTTTCCCTTTGTAATTAATATATATATTTGGGAGAGATTTCTTTGAGACTGCAAATATCCTGTTTGCCTCAAACTTTCACCCACTGAGTTTAGCATTTATCAATGCATCTTGGTGGTAATAAGTATTACTGTGGTTGTCTAGTTGTAATTTTATATATTTTTCTCATTCCTTCTACATTTATTAATTGGAATTCTTCTGTGGAAGAGGTGTGAGATTCCAAGGTCATTAATATCTTATTGCATTCTGGTGGAGATCCTTAAGTTATTACCTGATGAAGTAATTATCTCTAACATGATTTTTGAGAAAAAACATCAGCTATATTCTCATTTGGTTTTCCATCCTGGAATTCTTTTAGATACTCTCATTTCACCTTATCTTTCTTATATTGATATAAATTATTTAAAACTAAGGATCACTTGAAAATGGGTTAGAAAGTACATGAGTTTTAGGGTTAAGGCCTATGTATAAAATTCCTAAAGACCCATTAGAATAAAATATAATGACCAGTGAAATTTAGTATGATTTGTAGAGTGCAATATATAAGATCATTACTTTGAGGAAGGAAAGAATTTGTATTATGTAGCTTAGTAGGGAAACCCATTTGTAGGTTGTTGAAGTGGTCCAGGTGAGGACTTGATGAACTTAGGCGGTGGTTGTGAATGTGGAGAAGTAAGAAACACAAGCCCTTTTGAAAATAGAACCCAGAGGTGCCTGGGTGGCTCAGTCAGTTGAGCAACCAACTCTTGATTTCAGCTGGGGTCATGATCTCAGGGTTGTGGGATCCAGCCCCATGTAGGGCTCTGCGCTGGGTGTGGACCCTGCTTAAGAGTCTCTCTTTCCCTCGCTGCCCCTCCCCTCCACTCTCTCAAGAAAGAAAGAAAGAAAGAAAGAAAAGAAAGAGAAAAAGAGAACCCAACTGGGCACTGAGAAATATTAAATAAATATATAGTGTTTGTATCATTAATATTTGGTGGTAATGAATATTACAAGTCTGTAATCAAGAAGTTATGAAATTGATTTGACTGGAACAGGAAAATACAGTATACCTTTTCTTACTGCTTTCTTGTAAAATAATGTAAACTCAACTGTTTAGAGTTTGATTTAAAAAATAAAAATAAAAATCGAGTGCTTTATAATCTAGAGTATTCTTAGTGCTTTACATTTGTATGGTGCCATGTCTTAAGTTACTTCCCACTAGACTCCTGCCATGGAATAAGGCTGATGGTATCTTTTTTTTATGGATAAGGAAACTAAGACAGGGAGTGACTTGACTGGGATCCTGCTGTTCTTACATAACAAGAGTGCGATTTTTTACTTTGACTTTTACAGCTCTAGAAAGGTCAAAGTTCTCAAATAAAATTTTTGTTTGACTACTTCAGTAAGCTTTTGGGTAGTGGAAAATTTATATGTTCTTTTAACACATAGACTTTGATACTTTATTCAGAAAAGCTGTGTAATAGCAATGGGAAAAAAGAAAACATTAATTCCAGGGAGTTATTCGTAAATGCAAATTAAAGTGGGAAATGACATAGATGTTTGCTTATTTATAACCATGATAGGAAGTATTAATGTTTCCATGATAAAGAGAAGATCTTTAAATCAATGTGAGCTTGGGGTGCCTGGATGGCTCAGTTGGTTAAGCGTCTCTCTGCCTTCGGCTCAGGTCATGATCCCAGGGTCCTGGGATTGAGCCCCGCATCTAGCTCCCTATTCATCGGGGAGCCTGCTTTTCCCTTTTCTTCTGCCCCTCCCCCCTGGTTGTATTCTTTCTCTCTCTCTCTGTCAAATGAATAAATAAAATCTTTTAAAAAGAATAAATAAGCCAGTGTGAGCTTCTGTACATCCAAATATACCATATGTGCTTTAGCTCTGACTAGAGTTTAAGATCTAACTGAAATGAATTAAGTACTTGAAAAGCGACTTACTTTGAACAACTAAATATGATACCTGACAGATTGTGTCCTGGAATGGGAAATAGAAAAAAAGGAAAATAATTGAATATAATATTATGAATAATTTTAAACTAATAAATTTAACAATTTGGATGAAATTGACAAATTTCTTTTTTTTTTTAAGATTTTATTTATTTATTTGAGAGAGCGAGAGCACATGAGAGGGGGAAGGGTCAGAGGGAGAAGCAGACTCCCTGCTGAGCAGGGAGCCCGATGTGGGACTCGATCCCGCGACTCCAGGATCATGACCCGAGCTGAAGGCAGTTGCTTAACCAACGGAGCCACCCAGGCGCCCTGAAATGGACGAATTTCTTAAAAGGTATAACTACCAAAGCTCACTCAACAGTTAGTAAATAATCTGAATATCCCTATATATATATATGAAGAAATTGAATCTATAGTTAAAAACCTTCCCACAAAGCCAGTAGTTTCACCAGTGAATTCTGTTACACAATGAAGGAAGAAATAATACAAATTCTACACAAACTCTTCCAAAAAAATAAAAGAGGTAGCAACACTTCCCAACTCAGTGTCTGATACCAAGACCAGAGAAGGACATTACAAGAAAAGAAAATTAGAGTCTGATATCTTTTCATAAACATTGCTTTAAAATGCTAAATAATATTTTAGCAAATGAAATCTAACGGTCCATAGAAAGGATAACAGTTAATGACCAAGTAGGGTTTATTCTGGGAATGCAAGCTTGGTTTAACATTTGTAATTCAATCAGTGTAATTCACTACATTAAGAGACTGAAATAGAAAAACCAAATGATCATGATCATCTCAATAGATCCAATGAAAAGCATTTGACAACATCCAGCATTCATTCATGATTTTAAACTACGCATATAGGAGTGAAAGCGAACTTCTTTAACTTAATAAAGGAAATTTCCCCAAACTGGAAAACTGACAACTTTCACCCTAGGATTGGAAGGCAAGGATTTCTGTTGTTACCACTTCTGTTCAACATCATACTAGAGGTCCTAGACAGTACAGTAAGCATGAGACAAAAATAAAAGACATTTATAACGACAAGGAAGAAGTCCTTCATTCATAGGTGATATAATTATCTCTGTAGAAAATCAAAAGGTATCTACATAATAAAGCTACCATATAACAGTTTGTCAGTGTTGCAGAATACAAGGTGAATGTATAAAAATCTGTGATTTAAGAACTAACAAGGGGAAATTGAAATACAAAATATCGTTTACAATAATATAAAAATATATAAAATATGTAGAGGTGAATTACACAAGCATGAGGAAAGTTTTGAGGGTTATGGGTGTGTTCGTTATCTTGACTGTGTTTATTGTACATTTTAAACCTGTACAGTCTGTTTTAGACCAGTTATGCCTCAGCAGAGCTACAAAAGTGCTATAAAGAACATTATTGGGGCACTTCAAAAAAATTGTGGAGTACAGAATGGTAGATGAGATAAAGTACTGACTTTGAATTTACTGAAGTTGACAATTGGCTGTCGGTATATAAGAGAGTATCATTGTTCTCAGGAAATAAACACTGAAGTATTTAGGGGTTAAGGGCCATAGTGTATGTAACTTATCTTCAAATGGTTCTGAAACAATATGTGATTTTACACACATGCACACACGTATGTGTGTACATGCATGAGGGGTAAGATAGACAAAGCAGGGACAGGAGAGGAAAGAAAAAATGACAACGCCAACAGAAATGTTAGCATAGATGTATGTGGCTAAAGGGTTTATGGCTTTTTGTACCATTATGCTTGCAACTTTTTTCTCAATTTGAAATTATTTTCAAATAACAAGTATTAAAAATCTGTATTAAAGAAAGTGCTATCATTTACAAAAATTCCTTATGTAGGACACAAAATAGGTAACCAAAAGAAAAATTAATTGAACTTAACCAAAATTGAAAAGTACTGCTCTTTGAAACACACTTAAAAATGAAAAGGGGGAAAAAAGAGTATTAAAAAAATGTCCATTAAACACATGAGAAGTTGTTCAACATCATTGATTATCAGGGAAATGTAAATTAAAACGACAGTAGGTTACAAGTACACTCCCACATATAGAAAAGGCAAAATTAAACAGGCTACAATACCAAATTTTGTTGGCAAATATATGGAGCAACTGGGGCTATCAGACATTTCTGGCCTGGAGGACATCATGCTAGCTGAAATAAGCTAGTCAGAGGAAGACAAATATTGCATGATTCTTCTTACATGAGATTTCTAAGAGCCAGGCTCCTGGAAGCAGAGAGTAGAATGATGGTTGCCAGGGTCTGGGGGGAAGGAGAAAGGGGATTTGTTGTTCAACAGCTATAAAATCTCAGTTACCCAAGATGAGTAAGTTCTAGACAGCTGCTGTACGACACTGTGCCTGTAGTTAGCAGTACTGTGTTGTACGCTTGAAAATGTAAAGGGTAGGTCTCCCGTGTTAAGTGTTCTTACCACAATTAAAAATATATATATATACCCATATAGGTAAGGAAAATAGCAGTAGAGCAATGATGCTAAAGTTGATGCTTTGGTATAAAACAAAGTTTGGGACTTGATTTACATCTATTAGATTAGATTTTAAAGTCAGCAAGGGTGGCAAACAAGTTTTTCTCACATGCTCAATCCAACTTCATGAACATCAGGAACAATAATATTAGCTAATACTTAATGAGTACTGACTGTGGTAGGCACTCTTTTGCATATTTTACACATATTAACTCAATTCTTTTTTTTTTTTTTAAAGATTTTATTTGAGAGAGAGAGAGAGAGTGAGCACAGTATGGGGCAGAGGGAGAGGGATAAGTAGACCTTCCACTGAGCAGGGAGCCTGATGCAGGGCTGGATCCCAGGACCCTGAGATCATGACCTAAGCCAAAGGCAGATGCTTAACCAACTGAGCCACCCAGGCACCCCCATATTAACTCAATTCTAATAATACCCCAGCAAGTAGGTACTATTGTGTTATCCCCATTTGACGGATGAAACTGAGGCACAAAGAAATTAAATAACTTGCCTTAAGTCACATGGCTAGTAAGTAGAGAAGGCAGGTTTTGAATCCCTGCAGTGGAATGCTTTGGTATGTCCTCTTTACCATTATGCCATCCTGCCCCTCAAAGAAAGATACTGAGATAAGGTCTGGACACACTGGTCATCTGAGTAAGTGTTAGAGAAAGCTTATGGTCTCCAGTGATGTGACCCAGGGTTCAAATCTCAGCTCTTCCCCTTACTAGCTATGTGATCTTTGGAGCATCACTTAGGCCCCGTGAGACTCAATTCCCTGCTATGAAAATTGGGGTTCTAATGCTTCATTGACAAAGCAGATTCTGAGGATTTGAGGAAATAATGTAAGTAAAGTACCCCAGCCCTGATGCAGGATCTGATGCAGAGTAGGCACTCAGTCAATAGTAGATAGTGCTATCATTGACTACTCTCACTGTGGAGAAACATTATACACAATATATGAAAGAATATAAAGCACATTACACTTACTCTAAAAGTTAGGATAAATTCTTAAATGGCATTTATAGCAAAATTATAGATTGTCAATAAAATAAAGTTTTAAAACACTTTCTGAAACGACATTGTGTAAAACAGTGTGTATAACAGGTAGGTAAAACAGCTTGGAAAAAGTTTGACAATTCCTTTTATAAATTTAAACATCTGCTTGCCATTTAACCCAGCAGTTCTAATTCTGCATATTTATTCAAGAGAAATGAAAGCACAAATACATAAAGTCTTGTGCATTTACTACTCTAAGAAGCTTTATTTATAATAGCCAAAAACTGGAAATAATTCACATATCCTTTAAGAGTTTAAGAGAGAAACAGTTTGTAGTATATCCATATAATGGAATACTTCTTAATATTAAAAAGGAACAAACAACTAAATCACCTGCATGCATCTAAAAAACATTATGGTGAATGAAAATAGATACAACAAACTGCGTACTGCATGATTCCATCGCAGTGATGTTCTAGAACAGTCAGCATTAATCTAGAATCACAGAAGACAGATCAGCAATGGCTTATGGTCAGGACTGTGGAGCAGGGATTACCTTCAGAGGGACATGGGGGAACTTCTTTGAGAGAAAATACTCCAGGGTAGTTATGTGAGTATATATTTGCCAAAACTTGTAAAACTTAAAATGGGTCCATTCTGACTGAAAAATTTAAAAATAGGTGCCAATCTTTAGAATGCTTCATGAAAAATTTAGTTAACACTTGACCTTAAAATAATTAACATTTGTTTAAATAAGTGAGATTTATCATGACAGAGAGCCCTTATATTCAAAAAGAAAAGCAGCTAGGGGTAATTTTAATTTAATATGCATATGTTTAAAAAAATTAAAAACACATTAGTAGTTTTTTGGATCTGAAAGAATTATCACAGGGTTCCTTGTTAGCATTGAAAAATGGGCTGCTAGATACCATATTTTTAAAAATAAATACAGAATGTAAGAGTATTTAAATCAAGGAAAATGAGGGAGGGGTCTACTTCTGGGTGGTCAGAGAAATCCTGAGGAGGCGACTTTTGAGAAGATGCAAGAAAGTTGAGAAGCAGGCTGCCATAGGACTAGCAAACTAAAGACCCCAGAGACAGTTTGAACTTTCCTGGGAAGCAAGACCTTCAGCCCAAAGCAGGAAGATCCCAGGGAAACCAGGAGTAGGCCAACTCCTCCACTTGTGTCCTAGGTGCCATCTTTTCTGGCTATCAGAAGGACTTTTTTTTTTTTTTAAGAAGCATCCTTCTTCAAACTTCTTTTTTTTTTAAAGATTTTATTTATTTGTGATTTATTTATTTGACACAAGCAGGGGGAGGGGCAGAGGGAGAAGCAGGCTCCCTGCTGAGCAAAGAGCCTGATGCAGGACCCGAGGATCATGACCTGAGCTGGAGGCAGACGCTTAACTGACTGAGTCACCCAGGGCGTCCCTATCAGAAGGATTTTTAACTCCTGCCGTTATTCCAGCTTGCTGCTGCAGCATTGATCTCTTTCTACATTCAGAGTCATTCCTCGACACCTAAATCTATTTCCTAGCTAAGGAAAACCCTCTATTGGCCCTACATCAATTTGCGTTTCTTTTTTTCAGAGTTAACACTCTCCCAAAGAGCTGTGCGCTTTCCACTGTCTTTCCCTTCCTCGCCTCCTCTTGGCTTTTCAAACAAGCGCTTTAGATAGGGCTCAGCCTTCACTACTCTGTTGAAATTTCTCAGTAAGGTTAACAAGAACTTCCAGCAACCAAGTCACCTGCGGCCCTGCTCTTACTCCAATCTTAACTGTATCTGACAAAGTTGACCACAGCTTCCTTTCTTGAAACACTAATATTAATAATAATTTCTCTATTTGAAATATTGTCATTTAGAGTATTCTTCTCAATGTCTTGTTAATTCATCAAATTTAGTTATACTGCGTCTATTTGAAGTGCTAGCTTTTTCTTTAGGAGGGCTTGTGAGATAAACAAGAGAAATCTACATTGCAAGTGTTAAATGAATTTATCATTAGGATAATCAGTATTCAGCTAAAAAATTATTTCCGGGAACGCCTGGGTCGCTCAGTCAGTTAAGCGTCTGCCTTCGGCTCAGGTCATGATCCCAGGGTCCTGGGATCGAGTCCCGTATCGAGCTCCTTACTCCTCAGGGAGTCTGCTTCTCCCTCTGCCTGCCACTCCCCCTGCTTGTGCGCTCACTTTCTCTTTCTCTGGCAAATAAATAAAATCTTTAAAATAAATAAATAATTATTTCCATATACAGTGTATCAAAAGCCTTAAAGGTGCTTATACCTTTGACTCAGTATCGCATTTATAGGCAGTATTTTAAAACACATAATGTGAAATGTCTAAAAGCATAAAAATTACATTAAAATTTAAATTAATCATGTTAACATTTTTAATAATGAAAAAATGGAAAACAACTCAATGTTTAGTAGTATGGAGGTGATCAGGAAAATTAAGATGTGCCCATTGAATAGAGTGTGGTGATGGTAAATGATGTAAGAAGAGTTTTTTTTGAAATAACAAAGAAATGTTAATGTATAATAAAGAAATCAATACATGAAATTGTGAACCTTTATAAAAATGTAGATTGGATAAAAACTAAGAAATGTAACAGATTTTTCTTTAGGTGGTAAAATCATAAGTAATTTTTCTATATTTTCCAAACTTACCACAGTGATTGTTTAATTTTTAAAATTTTTCAAAGATTTATTCATTTATTTTAGAGAGAGAGTGCAGGGGTAGGGGCAGAGGGAGAGGGAGAGAGCGTCTCAAGCGGACTCTGTGCTGAGCATGGAGCCCAATGTGGGGCTCAATTCTAGATCACAACCTGAGCTGAAACCAAGAGTCAGACAGTCAGCTGACTTTGCCACCCTGGCACCCTGTGATTGTTTTATTTTTATATTCAGAATACCATTATTAAGATGGTGCTTGCTGTGTAGTTGAAGCTCATATATAGTAGAAAAAGCAGAATATTTATTCTGAGAGTTTTGCCTTAGGTTGCAAAATAGTATCTACTCACTAAGGGACTTTTATACTTTGTGGAATATCTTTGATACTTACTTGACTCTTAAATCTCTCAGGAAAAAAAGTGGCCCATAATTTGGCATTTACTTTATTTTATATTCTTTTTATGATGTGCTTGACTTTGATAAGGGTTTTTTTTTTTTTTTTTTTTGCCACCCTTTTCTTCCATGACATAATTCTTCAGGCCAGGAAGAATAAGATGTGTCTGTAATTAAAATTACTTCATCTTTGGTGTTTTTCAGCCAAGGGTCACTGTATGTAACCAATGTTAGTTATATTACAAAAAGACAAGTTAAGAGTACTTTGTTGTTTTTAATCTGCAGGGAGATTCACCAACGAAAGTATAGACTGGCTTGAAAAGCATTCCCATGGACTTGATCTTGGCAGTTAATGGCATACTGTCTTACAGTATTATTTAAATGTTTCATGTTGCTTAGTTTTCCTTCTGTAAGTATGTGTAAGCTTATCAGATCTGTGACTATGTCTTCTTGGTGTTCTCTATTGTACCCCACACACAATTATGTATAGAATATGTGCAAGAACATTTTAATTGAATGAATGAATATAACCTCCACTTTTTTTATTGGTTCAGGGAACTAAAAATGTTCCTTTAATGAGTGTACATTTTCTGAAACACATGGAATTTAACTACTTTTCCTTCCTATAATTTATTTAAATGGACAAAAATGCATATAATCTCTCAGGAGAATCTACAAGTCTCCTGGGCTGATAACCAAAAGTCAAAAAAAAAAAAAAAATCCTCAAACTTTAAGTAATATTAAATTCCAAGAATATCAATGGTGGTCATATGGGCAACCACGACAACCATGAATTTTATTTTCTATTTTATAAAGGATTTGATTTGACTGAACCCTGATTCATTTTAGGACTCATTTATATACTTGTTTTTTGATCCTATATTAGTTTTTATGAGCTTAGTATACATTTAAATTTATTATAAATAGTTTAGTGGTGTTAATTGGGTATTATACTTGAACTTTCTATTTTTGTGTGAGTATATTTTATCATGTATTTTATTTCAGTATTACCTCATTATTAAATAATGTTTATTGTTGCTACCATAAATGAAAGTGAAGTTGTACATTGGTAATATTTTAAAATATATGTTCAGTCTACCTGCAGTCATGAAAATATGTGAAAATATGTATAATTGCATTAAGGTTTACCCAGATTTAATTTTGTCCCTCTTTCAGTTTTTCTTGAAGATTAATTACACTGGATATGCTGCTCTTCTTTATTTTGGGATTGCTTGTACATTTCGTGTTCTTCGGCTCCATCTTTGATATTTATTTTACATCTCCTTTGGTTCATGGAATGACTCCTCAGTTTACACCATTGCCTCCTCCAGCAAAAAGATTAGTACTGTTTGTTGCTGATGGCTTGCGGGCAGATACACTTTATGAATTTGACGAAAATGGAAATCCTAGAGCGCCATTTATTAGGTAAGCATGTCAACTGATACAAAGACCTCTCTGGAAAGTGTTATCTTGACACTGTTTTATCTCGTGTTGGACATAGAAGTGATGATGAGAAAGAGAATAGGACACATATACATCTGCCTTTGTCTTATGGATTAACAAATTTATTTCCTCCTAGGAGTTATGACCTTAGCTGCTTGGCCTAACTTGTCCTAATTTCCCAAACCTGGCTTACAACTCACTATAGTATCTTTTTCTTATACAATAAACTTGTTACATTTTTAAAATAATGACAAGCTTAAATATTAATGAATTGCTAATTATAGTGCTGTTTAACTAGAACATACAGAGTTCAACTGAAAATACGTCTATAAAATATATAAAGCCCTTCCAAGTTTATGTCACTGTTAATTGTGATTTTAGATTTTATGAAGTGGCTTTGAAAAGAAATGTTTAATTTTTTAAACTTATGGGGCTCCTACAAATAATTGTTATTTTTCTGATTAGTGACAAGTCCCTCAAAAGCCCTTCCTAATGCTGGTATAGAGAGATTAAAACTCAAATTCAAATGGAAATTTATCTAAAATATTCCAACTTCTCCTGTTCTTACCTGCCATCATTACTTTTATCTCTTTACTGTGTTTTAGTTTTCCTGATAGTACTTAGCATGTGCAGGTTCTATGTAGGTTGGGCCTTTGTTTTGTATACTACTTTATTTCCAGTTCTTAGAACATAGTAGGCAATTTAAATCTTTGTTGACTGCTAGAAGAATGAATGAACTTGGATTTCTGTTGAATTTCCAGAAATTTATGGTGGCTTAAATAAATGCATACCATATTAAAAAAATAAAAGTAATTTTTTTTTTAAAAGATTTTATTTATTTGACAGAGAGAGACACAGCGAGAGAGGGAATACAAGCAAGGGGAGTGGGAGAGGGAGAAGCAGGCCTCCTGCGGAGCGGGGAGCCTGATGCGGGGCTCGATCCCAGGGCCCTGAGATCATGACCTGAGCTGAAGGCAGACGCTTAACGGCTGAGCCACCCAGGCACCCCAAAAAATAAAAGTAATTTAAGTGAGCAATTCAGGGTAGTGGGAAAATATGGGTAGGAAAATAAGATCAAACCAGAGTTCAGTTCAGTTCACAAAAATGTGTCACATAAATTTCTACAAATAATTTAAAATTGGGGTGATATATTTGGATGAATTTCTTAGTTGTCAAAGAAAGGAGAGAAATACAGTTCATTGCAGATTAATAAGGTAAAAGTATACCCGTTGTTAGAGAAAAGGTGAGCTTTCCCGGTAGCACTTATTTCTCCTTTGGGTGGTGGGTAGCAGGCCAAGAGCTCCCATAGTTGATGTGCCTTATGCTGTATGCCATCAGGTGTTTACGATTTCAGGAATCTTCTGGTTTCTTTTAAACCTGTTTGTGAGAGGTTTTATTTGTTCTTCACTTTGGATTTTAAAAAGATATGGTCTGAACGGGGCACCTGGGTGGCTCAGTTGGTTAAGTAAGCGTCTGCCTTCAGCTCAGGTCATGATCCTGGGGTCCTGGGATCGAGCCCCGCATCGGGCTCCCTGCTAGCAGGGAGTCTGCTTCTCCCTCTTCCTCTGCTGCTCCCCCTTGCTTCTGCTCTCTCTCTCTCTTTCTGTCAAATAAATAAGTAAAATAATTAAAAATATATATATGGTCTGAACTGATCGAAATGTTTTTAAACAGATATCCAAATTTCTTTATGCCTCCTTCTTTGTGTTAAAGTTTGGTTTTCATTAAATAACTGAAGAAGTTAAAAAGTATTTCTCCCATAACAAGTGGTTCAATGGTTTTCAAACTTTTACTTATTATGCATGCATTTTACCAAAATTGGTTTTAGTATGAGGTAAGTCAGTAATAAAGAGTATCTAAACCAGTACTTATTGTTTTGGGCGGCAAGCATTCATCTTTGAAACTGTTAACAGTGCAGTCAGGGTTTTATAGCTTGTTGCTCTGCTGCTCTTTCACTTGCAATGGCATTGCTAGTCCTTTGCTTTCATTGTGATACAACTTAAAGACTGTTGATACATTTTAGCAGAAGAAACCTTTTGCCTGTTGTAATCTCAAATTTAGGAATATAATTTAACTCCTAATTAGGAGTCTAGCCATTTCCACTACCTTTAATTTTTTATTTTGAGAATTTTCAACACAGAGAAATTGAAAGGAGTATATGATGAAATCTGTAGTTTTTCCTAGTTTTAACAATTTTTAATGGTTTTCATATTTGCATTCTCTCTCTCACTACATACGCACACTCACACACACATATGCTTAAATTTTTATTTTTTTCTGAATAATTTGAAGGAAAGATCTCATGACACTTCACTGCTAAACACTTCAGCGTGTATCAGCTAAAAACAAGGACTTTCTCCTACATGACCGCAATACCACATCACACCTAGTGAAATTTGACATTTATAGAACAATATTGTGTGTGTCAGTTATTTCTCAGGTAACAAACCATCTGAATACTTTGTGGCTTCATACAACAATCGTGTATTTTGTTCTGTGTAGTAGCCAGATGGTTCTTTGTCTCGCCTAAGCTCATTATGCTGCTGAATCCAGCTAGTCAGAGGGCTAGGACTGTGTTCAGCTGGGATCAGAAAGATTCCTCTCCTTGTTAAATTTTGACTCACTTTCTGGTTTTGATTCCTTCTGTAATAATCTTATTTTTCTAAAGCTCTAACAGGATTTAATCAAAGTCTATGTTAACTATTGATCTATAATATCTTTTAGGAATATCATAATGCGTGAGGGCAGCTGGGGGATATCTCATACACGTGTGCCAACTGAATCTCGGCCTGGTCACGTGGCCCTGATAGCTGGGTTTTATGAAGATGTCAGTGCAGTTGCCAAAGGTATTATCTATATGGATGACTTTATTATATGAAAAATTTATTGCATATATATTGCTTCTTTAACACTGAATCATGACATAAAGTGAAGTGTGTTTTGACATACTTTTGGCAAGTATTTTAGCATGCCTTACTCATAAACACACACTGGTGTTGATTCAAGAATTAAGCTTTGGTCTTTTATCATTCTGTGGTGCTGAAACAATCTGGATGTATCCATGGTTTTCCTAAATGTTAACTCTCAAAAGTTCAAAAGTGATTCTGTTTTAGTAAGAAGTAAATTATCTATTGTAAGCTTCTTTTTTAAAATATAGTATAATACATGTAACATAAAATCTGTTATTAGTTTTGCATTTGTTCTGTAATTAATTGTCATTGTTACTATTTGAGGAATACTTCTTTAGCGGCTATACTAATACTTCACCATGTATATGTTACTGTTGTTACTGTTTGCTTCTTTTTTCAATGACCTGAAGGATGGAAGGAAAATCCTGTGGGATTTGATTCTCTTGTTAATGAAAGCAAGTACACATGGAGCTGGGGAAGCCCAGATATCTTGACTATGTTTGCCAAAGGTAAGAGTCATTGATTATATTTTCCTCAGATGATATATATAATAAGTCAATATGGTAATTTTTTTATATTACTTACTATATTTTATTAATTTTTGAGATACTTGTTTTTACATATTTAACATCTCTGACATAGGAATGTATATTACAATGGATAGACATGTCCATTTGATTTTTTCTTTTAGTTGTACTTGAAATATTGGCACATCATATAGTTGTTAGTATCTTGAATTCAATGAAGTGGTATATGGCTCTAACATTTAACCTCTTTATAATCTTGGGCAAGTTAGATAACTTCTCTGAACTTCAGTTTGCCTTTTGTAAAATGTGATGATAATAATAATAATTTCTATCTCATAGGTTTGTTTTTAGGTAAATTAGGTAATTCTTATGAAATATTTAGCAATATGCTTACCATGTAACTTTTCATTATGATGATGATGTTGATGTCTGGTTCATTTTACTTTGATAATGTATTAAGTTTGTAGATATTCACATAAAGATTTAAATGCTATAACTTATAATTTCTATTTTCATATATTCAAGATCATGCCATTTGGATTTGTTCTATTTGTTTCTGTGCATTGATTAGAAAATTCATTAGTATTATTTTTCTGAAATTATTGGATTCCGTTTGAATTTTGTGTCATTAAATGCTTTTTAGTGAGAGCAGAATGACTGGTCATTTCACTTAATGAAAAGGTTTTGTAACATTATACTTAGCCATAGGTGTAATCTTAATAATTGGCATTATTGAATATTATTGTATGTCCTGAAAGCAAAATATACATTCAGAATTTTACATATATTCATTGAACATAATTATGTAGGTCAAGGTAAAAAAACCTCAAACTATTTGCCATTTATATATATACTCCTTTCTTTGGAAAGCAGTTTAGGGGTGCCTGGGTGGCTCAGTCATTAAGTGTCTGCCTTCAGCTCAGGTCATGATCCCAGCGTCCTGGGATCGAGCCCCACATCGGGCTCCTTGCCCGGTGGGAAGCCTGCTTCTCCCTCTCTCACTCCCCCTGCTTGTGTTCCTTCTCTCGCTGTGTCACTCTCTGTCAAATAAATAAATCTGAAAAAAAAAAAATTTTTTTTTTTTAAAGGAAAGCAGTTTAGTTTTTGTGGGGACTGGTGGTGGTGAGGGTGGATTAAGTTGCTGTGACTCACCAAGCTTACTTTCCTACTTCTGGCTATAGCTGACAGGACAGGACCAACACCTGAATCAGAAACAATCCAACAGGAATGTTCCATTTATTGTAACCAACAAACTCACTCAGATCTGTACTTAGGATGTAGGGAGTAGAATGGCTGAGCAGTGGTAGTGTCATTGGAACTGCATTGCTATTATAAGAGATTGCTATTTTTTTTAAAAAAAGATTTTATTTATTTATTTGAGAGAGAGGATGAGAGGAGAGAGAGAGCACATGAGAGGGGGGAGGGTCAGAGGGAGAAGCAGACTCCCTGCTGAGCAGGGAGCCCGATGCGGGACTCGATTCCGGGACTCCAGGATCATGACCTGAGCCGAAGGCAGTCGCTTAACCAACTGAGCCACCCAGGCGCCCAAGAGATTGCTATTTGTTATATCTCTTCCTCATGACCTGTAAGAGCCTATCTCAGCAATTCACTCAGTTGAATAGATTCTTAATAAAATCTTGTAAATGTGTAAGATTAATATATTTGTTGACCCCTTCAAATAATTTAACAATACGCAATATTTATTCCCTTATATTGAGAAAAATACACATTTTATGAATAAGATAAGTGAAGTTTTTAAATTTTCTTCTTGCTTTAGGAAGTACCAAATGACTTCATCTATTTTAGGTTGTAGCGTCCTAAGACAAATTTTTTGAATAGTTTAATCTGTACAGGGAGACACACTTTGGTGTTTATTTTTGTGCTGTTGTGTATTAGCCTTGTAACTTTGGCTAAATGAATTAACTTACATGTAGTGTATCTTTAAAATTAAAAATGTTATTGTGAGAACAAAAAGCAACAGCATGTTAAAGTAGAAGTCATGGTCCATGGCACATGAAATAAATGTTCATTATTCTGCCTGTCTTTCTCTTCCCCGTTATAATACAAAATGCTTTGTGAAAAATTCTGGTTGCTCGCAAAAATTTTTAAATGGCTATTTCATATTTTATGACAGTTTAAAAAAAATTTTTTTTAAGTTTTTTCCCCAAATTTCCCACTCAGGTGTTGGTGGAGACCATATTTATACATATAGCTATGATGCTGAGAGTGAGGATTTTGGTGCCCATGATGTAACAAAACTGGATACTTGGGTTTTTGATAATGTGAAGGTGAGTGCTATTGAGTTGATCATCTTCAGCACATGTATTTGTACCTAAAGTACTAGAAACTGATTTGTTAGTAAATACATTTTAATTTTTTCCTACTTGCATAAACTTGAAAGTTCTGTATTGTAACATACTATTTTAAAAAGGCTAGATTCTAAGAAACTACACATTCTACAATAAACAATTAATGGAAGTTTTAAAAAAATAATTTGAAAAAGATAACTTTTTTAAATTCCATGTTTCCGACAGTTAAATGGGCTCCATAGATTGGAATTCAGGGAGCTTACACTTCATTCCTATTTGCTGAATAATCCTAGGTAAACCTTGATCATTCTTTCACCATACAACAGTCTCTTATAGTGGTGAGATCATGTAAGATATATGAAAAATGCTTTTGAAAATTCTATTCAAATGTAATGCATTTATAATAACAGGATTTTTAAAAAATTGCACTTTAGAGAAAGATAAAAACAAATCAGCAAATTAGTCATAACAAAATATCCATGAGTTTCTCTAAGAAGTAAAGTAGTTTGGACTGTTTGATAGTGATAATTATCACAGTTTTCACCAGGAATCAATAGAATTTACATTTTGAAAAATTGTGTGAAAATCTCACTTGTGGATAATGGCTTCCTTTCTTCCTGTCCATTGTTTCTCATTTACATATTACAACTTATAATTTGTCTGTTGTAAGAAACATTCATTGATTGACCTTTAATGATTCTTCTTTTTACCAGTAGTGTTTTTTGAACTGATGTTGTGGACTTTTCCATGATATAGTCATTTTTGTTAGTTTGTAAATGTATTCCTCAGTATGTGTCTGCATTTTTCTTTGTATTTACTTAGCAGGAATTAAGTGTTCAATACATTCTTTGGTAAACCCTATTTCTTTTATCAGGACCTTCTTGAAATTTTCTTTTTTCATTTAACGTATACTTTTGTCAACAGGGAAAACTTGAAGTTAAATAAAATCTCTTTAAGGAAATAATTGGCAAATTTTACTTTCTTATTATCACTTCTTAATATAATCTACTTATGTTAGCATCTGCTGAAAGGCACTTGGTTTCTAATTTCATAGACATAGCTAAAAATGCTCCAGAATCGTGGGTTAGATTCCTTGTGTATGGGCAGATACAGCTTGTGGCTGGCCTGATTTTATGTCTTTTTTTCCTTTCTTTATTTCAACACTGCTAGTGATCAGAAAAAATGATTTGCCCATGACTTCATAAAATATGGTATATATGTATAGTAATAACAGTAATATGAAATCATCAACAGTGAAATGGTGTGAAGGAAAAATACAGGGACTAAGAATATACTTTTAGAAAATTGTGATCTAGACAGGGGAAGGCTTTTCTGAGAGTTTTGAGATGATCTCAGAAGTATAGGAGACAAAGTTGGATGGATCTGGATTGCACATGAAAAAGAGTATTTCAGGTCAACAGTAATATGTAAATCTTGGGCACTGAAGGAAGAGGCAGCATAATAGATTTGAGGAACTGAAAGAAGGGGAAGTGAAGGTGGCAGGAATACTCACTGGGAGCAAGATCTGAGGTAAGGCTAGAGAAGGAGTCAGGGGTCTTTACCTGGACTTGTGCCTGGGCCAGAGACTCATGCTTAATCCAAGCAAAACAAATCCATGTAAATGTCTACTCACTTTTTTTTTTTTAATGTGGTGAAATACCTGTAACATAAAATTTGCCATTTTAGCCATTTTTAAATGTACAGGTTCAGTAGTGTTAAGTATATTCACATCGTTGTACCTCCGATCTCCAGAACTTTTTTATCTTGCAAAACTGAAACTCTGTGCTCATTAAACAACTCCCCATTTCCCCTCCTCTCCCAGCCTCTGGCAACTACTATTCTACTTTCTGTTTCTTTGTATTTGTACCTATAGATCTATGTTTTGTACCTACACAGCTCATATAAATGGAACCATACTATATTTGTCCTTTGTGAGTGGCTTATTTCACTTAGCATAATGTCCTTAAGCTTCATTCGTGTCAAATCTGTTTGCTTTTTATAACTGTTTGTGCAGGGGCGTCTGCATGACTCCGTTAAGTGACTGCCTTTGGCTCGGGACATGATCCCTGGGTCTTGGGATCGAGCCCCTCTGCGGGGAGTCTGCTTCTCCCTCTGCCTCTCCCCCAGCTTGTGCTCTCTCTCTCGCTCACACACTCTCAAATAAATAGATAAAATCTTTAAAAATAAATAAATAAATAAATAAAAACCGTTTGTGCACCATCTCCTTTATTAAGCCTTCCATGACTTCCCTTTGCTTCACTTCGCTTCCCGTTCGACTTAGATAACCCTCTTCTATATTCCCTTGATACCTCTCTCTTAACTATTTCATTATGCTGTACCATAATTGTTGATACATTGGCATATCCCCCATACATCTTGTTGGTAGAGATAATGACTTTTTCTCATTGTTAACTTAATTCCTGTCAAGGAATTGTCTGGTACATAGATACAAGTATTAGCTTAGATTAGGTTTAGTTCTGTGTAATAGGGGAAAAAATATGGCTTAAAAGTTTACTTTTATCTCAGTAAAGATAATGCCAGAAGTAGGCAGCCCAGGGTCGATGCAGTACATGACTGCCATACTGGTTCCATGGTGTCATTAAGACCCAGTCTCTTTGAATTTCTCCTCTGTCCTCAGAGCATGAGTTTTATCTTCCAAAGTGTTTTTCATGATCCAAGAGGTGCCATTATTTCAGTGTTTTAGGACCAACAGTGCAAGGAATCAAAAAGGAACTTCTTTCCTACTAAGTTATATTTATTTCAAAGAGCCTTAGTTCTGCATAGTCTTTTGACTGAAATATTTGATTTATATCTCGTTGGCCACAACCACTAAGGTACATCTAGTTGTATGAGAGGATGGGAAATATGTAGGTTTTAAGGTTGAGCATTGCCATGTTTCTTGAAACCACAAGTTTTTACTCAGAGAGAAAAGGAGAGTGCATGTTGGGGTAGTCATTGAGTGGTCTCCCTTGATGCATAACAGACATTTGTTGAGTGTAGAAATGAATGAGTGCCTTTGCAAGGAGATGAGAAAAAGTGAGGGCTGATGGTCACCAGTGTACTAAATATGGAAGGGAAAGTAGCTAGGGGTATATTCCACCTGTTGTGTCCAAAAGACTAACTTTTAAAAAGCCAATAGAAATCTAATGGGTTGAGCTCTACAAGATTAGTATTTCATGGCTTCCCAGATCTTATGTCCATATGTGAATGAATAGCACTTTTTACACAGTGGAATTTTTTTTTTTTACCAGTCATGGAACAAATTCTAACTTAAGTTGCTAGGTTTTTTTGGTTTTTGTCAGCTTTCAGTTATATCATTAGAATTTAACTCCTTTCTTTTGAAGAACTTGCCACTTCTATCTAGATTTAAAACTTCTTAGGGGCTAAGTAGAATGTATATGAAAGTTAGGGGATGGTTTTATGCTTTTAAGGAGGATGGTAGCAGGTTACATATTATGTTTTTTATTTACTTCTATTCTTGAATAGCAGGCTTCTGTAATGGCACCATTTGTATTTTTTAGTATTTATAATAATGAAGAATTATTTCAAAAAGTATTTCAGACTTTTATTAGACAATTAAATAGCTCTTGTTAAAGTTACCATGTACTGTATAGTTAGAGACATTTATGTGAACAATAATTATGTATCTTGGCCTAGCCTGTTGATTTATCTAAAATGGTTTACATGTTCATGTGTATGTAAGTAGAAGTTTAAACCTTTGTCTTAGGGCATTATAAATCCAGCTTATCATTATGAAATTAATATAATAATTTTTGACCCATATTTTATTAAGTTAGGGCATTTTTCTATCATACAATGTGAAGAACAGATTCCAGCATTGGGCAAAGGAGATTGTTCGGAAGCTATTCACAATGTTCCGAGTGAGCAGTTATGGTTGAACTTGTTGGGACTAGGGTGGTAACCTAGACAGGACAGCGAGAAGTAGTCCAGCTCCAAAAACATTTAAAAATGATAAAATGTTCCTAAAATGTTGCCTCTAGTACTGTTTTACTTGATTCTTGTCAAAATATTTCTTCAACCTGCTGTTTTTTATTCAGTGATTATGAGATCTTCATGAAATCAAGATCCCCTTTCTATAACCTTTTCTTGGCCTACTTTTATAACCCAGAAAATAGCTCACTCATTATTTGAATGTTGATGTCCGAACCAACAATAAGGACTTTGTATTAGTAGGTCCTGAGGATAAATTTAAACAAAATAAGATAATCTTATAGTTATATATAAATGTAATTAAATGTTTTCATCAGAATTATTTTTTAAATAAAACAAATGAACTAAATTTCTTTAACTGATTTGTTACATATAGGAATTCTTTCATGCTGCCAGAAACAACCAATCTTTGTTTTCTAAAGTAAATGAAGAAAAAATAGTTTTTTTCTTACATTTATTAGGAATAGATACAAATGGACATGCTCACCGACCAACATCGAGGTAATTTTAATGCTGTGTTTAATTTCATGTTTTTGAGAGACTTAGCTATTCTGTTTGAACTTTTAAAGTATTATAATTTTTTTGTAATTATCACATTACTTATATTCCATATTCATTTATCAAGGCAGGGAAAAATTATATATTTTAGAAATATTTAAGGAAATCTTGGGGGGGAAAGCATTTATATGGTGTTAATATTTATATCACAAAAAGATGTAATTAGCTATTCCTTGTGTGTTCCATTTAATCAGTATTGTATCTAGCAGATGTATAAAGTTTTGTATACTGTATTTCAGTAGCACTCCTTATATAGAACAGCAAATATTTTTCTCAGTTTTGCGAACCAAAAGAGGAAGAATCCATGTTATACTTCTTTTTTTTTTTTTTTTTTTTTTTTTTAAAGATTTTATTTATTTATTTGAGAGAGAAAGAGCACAAGAGGGGGGAGCAGGAGAGGGAGAAGCAGACTCCCTGCTGAGCAGGTAGCCCGATGCGGGACTTGATCCCGGGACTCCAGGATCATGACCTGAGCCGAAGGCAGTCGCTTAACCAACTGAGCCACCCAGGCGCCCCCATGTTATACTTCTTTATTTAGAATTTGGTTTAGATAAGTCTAACTGTAACTATAAAGCCTATTGATTAGCTGCTAGTAATGAATACCTCATGCTCCCTTTCTTGAACATGATGAACTGGTTCAAGTGAAAGAGTTCATACCAAACCAACCTGTTCAACTGAATGGAACGCTTAAATATAATTTGTTTAGAATGTTATATTATATTAATGTTTTATATCACAAACACTAAGGGATGGAAACATTTTATACCTGAAACAGTGATACCTATTAATATGACAAGAACAATATAGTTTGCACCGAGAGGTATGAACTTGGAAGTCATAATTAATGCATTTGAGATGTAAAAAGCATTCATTAAAATGTATTTGCTAGTATAGGAGAATATTCTTCTTTTAAACTATTCCTGAAAACTATTTCATATTCTTTTGCTTCTTTAAAAGGAGAGAATATTATTTTTAACAATCTAAAGAGCTCTGATTTAAAAATATTCATGATGAAATCTAAAAGTATTTTAGGAGGGATGATTGGGTGGCTCAGTTGGTTAAGCATCTGCCTTCCCAGGATCATGATCCCAGGATGCTGGGATTGAGTCCCATTTCGGGCTCCCTGCTCAGCGAGGAGTCTGCTTCTCCCTCTGCCTGCTGCTCCCCCTGCTTGTGCACTCTCTGTCTCTCTCTCCCTCTCTGACAAATAAATGAATAAAGTCTTTAAAAAAAAAAAAAGTATTTTAGGAGTGATGTACTCTATATGTTGGCTAATTGAATTTAAATAAAAAATTTTTAAAAAAATAGAAGTATTTTAGGAGTTACCAACTTTAGATGTAATTAGTTCATGTTGAAGAAATTTGAGTTTTCCAAATTATTGTAATTTAATTTGTTCTTCTGTTTCTTTTTAAACAGGGAATATAAGGACAACGTTAAAGTAGTTGATGATGGAATAAAAGAGATTGTGTCCATGCTTGAACATTTTTATGGAAATGATGGGAAAACAGCATTTATCTTTACCTCTGACCATGGGATGACAGACTGGGGTTAGTCTGTCTTTAAGTGACATGTACCTTATGATTAAAGTAGTGGTAAATGTAGCTTGCAGATATCTTGTAATGTCGAAGAGGATTAGATGTCTTAGTATATGTAGTGTCTAGCACAAAATTGCTTAATGTGTTAATGTTAGAAAAAAACCTGATCTTATGCAGAGAATCTTCTAGCTATAAAAGGAATATATTCTCATTTAAAATGAGAAATTAGAGGGGCGCCTTGATGGCTCAGCCGTTAAGCGTCTGCTTTCGGCTCAGGTCATAATCCCAGGGTCCCCAGGATCGAGCACTGCATTGTGCTCCCTGCTCAGTGGGAAGCCTGCTTCTCCCTCTCCCACTCCCCCTGCTTGTGTTCCCTCTCTCGCTGTGTCTCTCTCTGTCAAATAAATAAATAAAATCTTTAAAAAAAATTAAGTATTTAAAAAAATATATAGGTGTAAGTTAGTTCTTATACACTTGTCGTATTACTCTTGGTGTCTTATTTGTAGGTTTCCATGGGGCTGGTCATCCTTCAGAGACTTTAACTCCTTTTGTTTCTTGGGGAGCTGGAATCAAGTATCCCCAAAAAGTATCAGCTCAGAAATTTGATGATGCATTTTTGAAAGGTATAAACATTTATCTTTATTGTTTTTATAAATATAACATTTTAAAATAAAACCAAAGTTTAACTTTAAAAGATTACTTTTCAAGTTATAGTTTTCATTTTGATATTTGTATCATTATGATTTTTATGTATTACTTTTGTATAGTTTGTATTATTTGGTTTATAATATTCAGATTGAAATATATCGTCTTAGGGGTGCCTAGATGGCTCAGTCTGTTAAGCATCCAACTCTTATTTTGGCTCTGGTCATGATCTCAGGGTCATGAGATCAAGCCCCGCATCAGGCTTCTGCGCTGAGCCTGGAACCTGCTTAGGATTCTCTCTCTCCCTCCCACTCTCCCCTCCCTGCTCACACGCGCCTGCACACACACGGGCGCGTGCTCTCTCTCTCTCTCAAAAAAAAAAAAAAAAAGGAAAAAAGAAACGAAATATATAGTCTTAGTTATCTGCCTTATGAAGATACAAGTATAAATTATCCTATTACTTTTTTTTCCACAAGCCTTTTTATTGCTGGGATTTACATTAAACTCTTGAGTCAAATCTTACCTGCAAAGACTATCACTCAGATAAATCACACATATGTCACAAATTGACATTTCACAACTGGACTGACTGTGCCCTGTCTCTAGTACTTTTGAAGGCTGTCTGTGTTACTCAAGCCTCCCTTCCTTCCTAATCCATAAGGAAAATGAATTCCTTTTTCCTGGAGCTCTGCTTATTGTGTAAGGTAAGGTTTTTTCTAGAGTTCCAAAATTTTTATTAATTTGCCAAAACAAATTCCTTTCAAATGCCTTACTCCAGATTAGTTGTATAAAACTCATCCAAAACCCTTGCTAAAAATACAGATTAAAAAAACAAACAGATTTCCAGACCTTGTCACTAGATATTTTAATTCCATGAGTCTGGGTGAGGCCTAGAAATTTTCTTTTTAAAACCTTCTCCAGGGACAGCCATGTTTAGGTATTTCTATCATGGAAGACTCTTTTTGGTTTGCATAATAAGATTTCCTTAGACTATTTCTTTGAATTTATTTTTTTATAGAGATATAATTCTCATACCATTTTAATTTTAATTCATGTTTTAAAAGTGTACAATTCAGGGTTTTTAGTATATTCACAAGACTGTACAATCACCTCTACTATCTAATTAATAACATTTCATCAGCACCCCCAAAGAAACCCCCTACCCATTAGCAGTCACACCTTATTTCTCCCTCTCCCTATCACCTGGCAACCATTACTCTACTTTCTCTCTCTGGATCTGCTTATTCTGGACATTTCAAAAAAGTGGAATTACTCACTGTCTGGTCTTTGTGTCTGACTTCGTCCACTTGGCATAATTTTTTCAAGGTTCATCTGTATTGTAGCATGTATAAGTAGTTTTTTTATAGCTGAATAATATTCTATTGTATGTATAGACCATATTTTATTTATTCAATCATCTTATGGACATTTGGGTTGTTTCCATATTTGGCTATTATGATAGTACTGCTATGAACATTTGTGTAAAAATTTTTTGTGTAGATATATGTTTTCATTTCTCTTGGGTAGATACCTAGGGATGGAATAAGTGGGTCATATATAACTCTATGTTTAATTTCTTGCAGACTGCCACACTGTTTTCTAAAGCAGCTTTGCCATTTTATATTCCTATGCTCTGTGATAAATGGATTAGATTGGGCCTAATAGAAACTAGGTTAAATAGTATGTTTGTACTTAGGAGATAAAACTTTATTTTGGCACTTGATTTCTCAGTGAATTAATGGTTTAGAATGACTTAACTTCAAAAATCACTACAGAAGGAATATACTTTTTTCTTATATGAATATTAGGAATCATAAGTTATAGAGAAAGGGAATGTGCATTCTTTCCTCATCAGGTGATTAGTGTGAATTTTTAGTAGCTGACTAGTAGAACCAGGAACATATTTTTAAACTTTACTAGCTTATTAAAGGAAATTTCATCATAAAAAATATCTTAGAACCCTTTTGGTAATATATCTGAAAATCATTAAATCAAGACATGGTCTCTCATCATTTGTTTTGATAACTGTTTAATGAAATTTCTGAATTTATATGTAGAAAAATAGGGGAATGAGGTATCTCTGAAGGTGATTTTAATAGTAACTCACTATAGTATTTTAACATTTGGGATTAGTGACAGTGGGAACATCACAGCTACAATTTTAAGTATTTTGCAAGCAACTGCCTTTAGAGAAAAAAGAAAGGGTTAGGTTGCCTAGCAGACTATCAATTGCCTTAATTACTCCCTGGAGCAGGACTGTCATTAGTTGTAGTCATGCTGACAGCTGTTATCATTGTGCCTTTTACTTGATCTTCCCTTCCTTGGCCTTTTGATGTTTTGAAACAATTGTCTGCAAATGAGCATTTTGAAAGTTTAATAAATCATCACAGAAAACACTAATATTTATTTTAAAGCTATTCCTTTAAAATTCTAGTTTTAAAAATATATAGCTGTGCCTGTTTAAGTGCCCTTTTTATTCATAGTTGGCTTAAAATAGATTTTCCCAATACTTTCGTTTGACATTATGCCTTGATCTCTCTTAATAATGAAACTATTATTTATTTTTAATCTTAACATCAGCTCTTGTATCTGTGTTTCAGAATGGAAATTAGAGAACTGGAAAAGGCAAGATATCCATCAGGTATTCAGTTCAATTTAATCACTTTCAAATTTAATTTTATCTCCTATAAGAAGTTTAGACCAAAAAAAAAAAAGTGAAAAACAATATTAAAAATAAGGATGATAAAGGATTTTTCAAAACATTTCAATTACCAAGGGAAATCCTTCTAGTGCAAATATTTTAACTAATCTTTCTTCTGGCAAAATAAAAAAAGCTTCAAGTAAAACTGAAAGAAGACTCCCTCCAAATAACATTGGCTAATTAAAGAATTAGAAATCTGCATGCCTGTTCAATTTCTGTGATTTCTTGTCATGGTTGCTTTGCTTAGTTGCTTTAAGCACAGAGCTAATAAATAATAAAACCCTATTATGGATTTTTCCCCTGTAGTATGAGTTACCATTTCTTTTTTATTAACACATATTTTATCTTTAATTCTAGCCAGGATGCTTACAAATGCAATGGAAAAAAGATGACAAAATATAGATTACTTAGCTAGAAACCTTAGATTACAGGAAAATGCATGGCCAACTTAATCAAGTTAGACTGGTAACATTATGTATGAATAGGAAGCATGGAATTTTCATTGTTGAAGATATGCTATGTAAACAGCCATCTTCACTATTTGTAAAAGGCATGGCATTATTCGTATATGGCCTTCAAGGTGGTAGGACTATTTTACCTTCTCCAGGTCACCTCACAAGCCGGTATTTCTTATTGTAGTGGATAAACCAAGGTCCAGGAGCTCATTTTCAGGCCTGTGATTGCAGAAGCCTGTTCTCTGTCAGCATATTAAGAGTGGTCTTTTCTCTCAGGATGGCTGCATATCACCCAAATAAATGAAAATATATAAAATTAGAATAGCAACTTAATTAATTTTGCAATAAAAATCACTGTCAGAGGAATAGGGAATATCTTGAAGATCATAAAACATGTTTTACTTAGGGGTGCCTGAGTGGCTCAGTCGTTAAGCGTCTGCCTTCCGGTCAGGTCATGATCCCAGGGTTCTGGGATCGAGCCCCGCATCAGGCTCCCTGCTCAGCGGGAAGCCCGCTTCTCCCTCTCGCACTCCCTCTGCTTGTGTTCCCTCTTTCGTTGTGTCTCTCTCTGTCAAATAAATAAATAAAATCTTTAAAAAAAAAAATGTTTTACTTATAGCCAGACTGGATTATAATTTAAAACTAAATATAGATTCAGCTATTGCTCTCTGAATGCTCCTACTTCAAATCTACATTAGATGAGAATTTCTTTATTCATTCCTTCCACCAACATTGTTATGTGTCTACAGTATGTTTGAACATTGTGTAGACATTAGCATTCAACATGTATAAGGGATATAATGATGAGTCAAAGCAGACAAAATGCCTGCCCTGGGAAGCTTACAGTGTGGGGGTGAGAACAGAGTAACCAAATTATTATACAAATAAATGTAAAATTACAGCTGTGCTAAGTGCTACAAAAGAGGACTGTGAAGCCAGGAGAGCGTGGAGTGGATGTATCTGGTAGACGGCATGGTCAACAAAGTCTTCCCCAGACACTGAGGATTGAGCTGAGACTGGAGAAGGAGGAGGAGCTCCGAGGCACATGATCCTCCCTCTCCCTTTCCAGGCAGAGGCAGCATCATGTACACAGAGCTCTGGGAAGAGGATAATGGTATATGAAAGGGTCACAGCACAGAGCAACTGAGACCGTAGTATGATGTCTGGGTAGGTGCTAGACCCTGCAGGGCCTTTTGGGCCTGTGGTCTTAATCCTAAAGCTTGGGGAAGCCCTTGAAGTATTTGAAGCATGGAGAGTGGTATAATCTGTCTTTTGGGGAAAGGACTTCTCTGGCTGCAGCATTAGAGGAGGCCAACAGTGGACTCTGGGGAAAAGGGAGAAGGCAATTAGAGGCCATTGGAGTTTTCCAATTTTCTGTGGGATGCTACTTTGTAAAGAGAGTCCAGATGGTAAAGAGTGAGAAGCGTTGAGAGCCTGGGACCAAGCTCCAACTTTAAATGGGGCAGTAGAGATGGTATCTGGAAAAGAGCCACAGTGAAATTGAAGACACTCCGTGGAGTGCGGTGTTACAGAAGCCGAGAAGGGAGTGGGCTACACAGTGCTGCTGAGAGGCCAAGTAATTAAAATAACCACAACAGCATTTGTAGCTACCATTTATTGCACGATTATTATGTGCCAGGTACTTCATAAATTTAATCTCATTTAATTATGCCATAACTCTGTTAAGGGAGAGTTTTTAAAATAAATGAATGATAAGGAAATAAGTAAATAAATGATAAGGAAACCAAGGCATTGGGGGAGGTTAAGTAACCTGCCCAAGGTCTGAGAGATTGCAGGCAAGGATTTGGAACTGGGTATTCCGACATCTAAGCACTTTACTGCCTGAAAAATTATAAGGACTAATATAAAAACAGTCAGATGTCGAAAAACAGAGGATGTTAGCTCTCCAAGGGAGAGTGGTCAATGGGATGGTGAAGGGTCAAAAAGGAACTTGGAGCGGGCTGAGGAGTGGTGGGGAGCTGGGGAAATGGAAGTGGGGGCAAAAACAACTTTCCAGGAAACTAGGGGGGTTATATCTTTCCTGGACTTCACTGGCTGGCCAAACCTTCTGGTATATACTTCTTTAGTTAATGAATACATTTCTCCAGTTAGAGCCCTCTATTGCTATTTACTTTCTATCTAGTTAAGGCATCCTTTTCATAATACTGAAAAACTATTATATAAAGTAGTCAAGTTCTTAGCCACCAGGGTAGGTAACCTTTTTGGGGCTCTTTCAAATTTATTTTTTTATACATTAATGCAGCTGTAACAAATGATATTTTTAGAGTCGATATCTATTGTATATTAAATGTTTCAAGGTAATGGAATATAATGAACATCATGATTATAGTCCAAAATATAGTTGCATTAAATTATTTAATATTCTTATTGATGTCTGTAGACTTATTAGAATTGAACTTTTCTGCTTGTAGGCTGATGTTGCACCATTGATGGCTTCTCTTATTGGAGTTCCCTTTCCCCTTAATTCAGTGGTAAGGAGTAAAATTTTCTTATCAGCTCTCAGGAAAAAAAAAAGTTAGTGTACAGTAAAATTTACTTTTTTATGTCTTTCTGAATAATCTTCGGTTACATTTAAAACTGTATTTTCCTCTCTAAGTATACAATAATGTCTCATAACTGTGTGTATTATAACCTACAACATGGAGCACTAGTCTAACAGCTTTTCTTTAAAATTTTTTATTTTTTAAAATGTGTACAGATTTATCTTTGTATTTCAGTTATAAGTGGTAAAAATATATAAATAATTTTTATTGGAAGCAGCAGAAACTTAATCCATTTAAAAGGAATTTATTAAAAAGATATTGCTGGGTTGTTGAATCAAAGGGGTGCTCAAAAACCAGACTTAGAAATGAACAGGAACTAAGAGAGCACCAGAGACTTGGAAGAAAGAACCAAACAGTTGTGCCCAGGGCACCTACACTAGGGGAGAAGAGTATTATACCTGTTGTACTTTTTATTCCTTGACTCTCAAGAGTCAAATTCCAGTGCTTACCATTTGAGTGGGCTAGCCTAGGTTAATTGTCTACCCTTCAGTAAAGGAAGGTGGGGCTCCATTAGAAACCTACTATATTATATCCAGTGGGGGAGATTTCTTTTTTTTTCTGCCAAGATTTTATTTAAATTCAAGTTAGTTAACATATGGTGTAGTATTACTTTCAGGAGTAGAATTTAGTGATGAGTCATCACTTACATATACCATCCAGTGCTCATCGAGAGTGCCCTCCTTAGTGCCCATCACCCATTTAACCCAGCCCCCGCCCATCCGGCAACCCTCAGTTTGTTCTCTATAGTTCTCTATAGTCAAGAGTCTCTTACGGTTTGCCTCTCTCTCTGTTTTTATCTTACTTTATTTTTCCCTTCCCTTCCCCTATGTTCATCTGTTTTGTTTCTTAAATTCCATAGTGGGGTAGATTTCTAAACATAGAATGGTAATGCTGTTAAGAATGGGAGGGAACTGGATGCTGAAAAGCCAAAATATATATTTTCCAACCAGCCATTCTTACTAGCTCTTCAAATCAAATTTCTAAGAAATTATGTCATCTAACTCAGAACTCTGAGAAAATGACCCTTATAGTCATAAGTATGTGTGTATGTGTATAACTGAGACAAAAGTTTCACAGAACAGTCTTTACTCTTATTGTGCCCAGTATACTCTCAATTTTCTTATTATGCCTTTTTTTTTTTCTTTTTAGGTATACTGGTTGGGACCCACCATAGTGATTTTTTATGTGTGCAAAGCATTTCGTTCACTGCCTAGCACACAGTAGTCTTTCAATAGATTCTAGGTTTTATTGAACCTATTTCATCTCTTTTGCTTTATTTACTTTATTGTATCTACTTTGTAGAAAAAATAATAGAACGTTTTTCAGTTACAATTTTTAAAAAGATATTTTGCTTAATTATTTCAGTAATTTGTTCATCTAAATATCTCTAGTGCTTCCTTTGTAAGTATGTTTTGTTTTATAAGAACAGCCTGAGCTATTAATACTAATAATAGTATGCTAATAATATTAATACTAATATTAAACCAGTGTTTATTATTTACAGGGTATCCTTCCTATAGATTATCTTAACAACACTGATCTCTTCAAAGCAGAGAGCATGTTTACAAATGCAATGCAGATTCTTGAACAATTCAAGGTAAAATATGATACACACAAAAATGGATACTACTACAACTTTAAAATCAAATATAAGTGAAAATATTTGATTTTGTGTTTTAAGAAATTATTTTCTGTAGTTTATTATCTTTAAATTTTGTATATTTGACTAGTGTCATAAAGTTTAACATTTTTGAAGTGCACGTTCCATGAATCAGTTTGAGGTGTAGAATTACCTTTGAGAAGTGTCTCTAATTTTAAGACTACCACATATGCTTATAAAGACTACACACCAACTCTTTATTGATTGGAATTTGCCCCCACAGAAGTAGTATTAGAGATTGCAACATTTCTTGGTTTTTCATGTACATTACCATATGTTTAAACTAAGCTAAAGAGGTGACCATTTAACTGAAACTTTGTTATTCTTAATACTATTAATGCAGCTTGACTTATTTTGTTTTCTAAGAGTAAAAGAAGTATTGTTTAATTACATTACAGTATGTTATTTTGCAAGCTTGATGTGATTAATTCTCAGCTTATTGTGATAGTATGATAATCTGAAATTTCTGTTTAAATATTTATGGAATAATATAGTAACATAAAATTCCATTTAGTTTGAAAGTAATAAACTATCCCCAAAGAGACATTTTAATGTATGTTTGTATTTCAAAATGAAACTGATTTTTTTTTTTCTCACTTATAATATAATAAAATATTTTCCTGTCTCGTTCCAGGTGAAAATGACTCAGAAAAAAGAAGCTACTTTACCGTTTTTTTTTACACCATTTAAGTAAGTCTCATGTTTTTATTAACTTGTAGGAAGGAATTTTTTAATGAGTTTGAGGACTGGCAGGGTAGATTACTTAGAAACTTTGTCTTTTTTGTTTATAGTAATGTAAACTCCAAAACAAAAGCCTCTTCTATTGTTTTTGTAAATAATGGGCCAGTTGCCAGATGCTTTTGAATGGTTGATAAAGGAGATAAAGGGGCACAGAGAGATGTGGGAGACATTAAGGAGACCATTGAACAGGGCCTGCCTGGGAAGGTGTAGGGACTCTTGGCTTGGTTGATCGGGAGGTGGTGGTACCATTATGGCTCGTAGAAAGAAAGAAGAGATAGTTTGAGGGTCAAGGATGAATGTTTCTGAGTTTAGCTTACATCTGAAGGTACCAATTAATTAGTTAGAATTAGTTGGAAGTTAGCTAGAAATAAAATTAGTGTAACAAGTTAGGGACTTGGATCTCAATATAGAGATGGGAGTTGGTTGTGTAGATTTGGAGGCATCAGCATAAGATAAGATGGTGGTGTTAACTGTTGGACGTGTAGGAGGCTCTAGGAGAACTTAGAAAGTGACAAGAAAAGGCCCATGATACAATTCTGGGAGACCTTGACAACTATTGGGTGGGTAAGGAGGAGAGCAGACTTTGGTGGGCAGCAGGATTTTGCTTTCCTAGATCTGTTTTCCTTGAATCAGGAGAGGGGAGATATGAGTCACAGCCCTGGCTCCGCACTTCTGCTGTGGGCTGGTTTATTCAGCCCCCTTTATTCCTCCTCCTCAAGGGTCATTTTCAACTAGCAAGGATTCACATTTAATTAGGAAGGATTTTGGTCTTGACCAAAATACATAGAAACTCTTTGAAATACGGGTGTTAGGGATGCATTTGAATGACTTCATTGGAATTATTTTCGACAGCTTCTGTAGCGCTAGTGAGGTACCCATAAACTTAGAAAGGCTTACATATTGCATTAGCCTCTAAATAATGTGGTTCCATCCCTGACTTTGTGTGTGTGTATTTGTGTGAATAGAAGATCAAAAACCAAGAAAAATTAGGGTTTTGCAACTTATGATCATATGAAATTAATTACCCTAAATATTATATGATATACATTAAAGGTAGAATTACGTTTGAAGGGTGTCCCTAATTGTAAGATTATCCCATGTGCTTATAAAGCCAAGTCTTCACTGATTGGAACTTGCCCCACATTATCTCGTATACATAACCGATGCATCTGTTCATAGTGTAGCGGTACAGTCAGAGCATAATAAAATAAATAAATGAATAAGAAATATATTATCAATTCCTGGTATGAAGCAAATACACAGGACATTGAAAGCGAGACTATGGGTTACTTTAGACCAGCCACTCTAAAAGGACTGGTCAGGGAAGAGGTACTCTTCTGCAAAGGGCTCAGGTGCACACTGCCTTCCTTCTTCCACTTACCTGCTGGCTGACCATGAACTTACTGTGCTTCGATGCTCAACATCTGCCTGCAGAGCCACTGCCAGCCTCATGTCATCTGGGGGCCCTGCAGCATGCTTGACTCCTCCCTAGTGGCTCACCCACTCCGGAGCAAAGCTACCAGCCCTGCCTGCAGACTTGTCTGGCTGAAAAATCACCATTTGTCAAAAGCCTGCAATATGACCAAAAAGTGCCTAAGGTTAAATGAAGAATTGACTCCTGAGGAAATAATTTAAGGAACAGAAAAGAACCTAAAAATGTTAAAATTCTCAGAAATATCTGAGAAGCTATGGTATCCATAAAACAAAAAGCACACACTTTACAAAATGAGAAAGAGTACAAGATGCATATTTTAAAAAAGAGAAATGCAACTATAAATTTATAGAATAATACATTGTACAAGAATAGTTCAACTGGGAGACAAACCCTCCAAATTAGAATAGCCACATGAAATGAATTTTAATATATGCATTGAATAAGAAGCTGGAGGAAACACAATGGCACACATGGATGGTGTACATTTCTTCATCCCCTGAAACAAGGGCAAGTGGAAACTTCAGGGAAAAGAAAACATTTCCAACCGTACAAGAAAGCATGCTTCAAACATGAAGCAACCTAATATAATATGTAAGGTGATTTCGAACAGCTGCTGGGAGTATGAGAAAGAGAATTCATTTAACAGTGGCACATAGATCAAAGCTTCAATGAAACAGACAAGAATCTAATCATAGCATAAAACTTAGCTAGTAAGTGAACAGTATTTAAATAATCATAATAAAGTAAATACTGGTTTTCAGCTTTTAGAGTCAAACCTCAGACAAAGCAAGGAAGACTTAATTGTGATTACAGACTAGAATGTAAATGTTCCCCATCTTGACAGTGTACAAGGTTACAGGTTGGAAGGCAGAGGAGGAAAGAAATATAAGTGGAATAGTAGTGGTGCTATTGTCCTCATAAAATAGAATGTGGAAATTGTGGATATAGTTGAGAAAGTAAGACAGAGGTGTAGGTATTACCTTATTAAAGTGACCAACGTAGGGGCACCTGGCTTGCTTAGTTGGTAGAGCATGTGACTCTTGTTCTAGGGGTCGTGAATTCGAGCCCCACGTTGGAGGTAGAGCTTACTTAAAGTGACCAGGGGCACCTGGGTGGCTCAGTCAGTTAAGTGTCTGCCTTTGCTCAGGTCCTGGTCTCCGGGTCCTGGGATTGAGCCCCACATTGGGCTCCCTGCTCAGCCAATGTAGCCAACAGAAGAGGTAAAAATAATAATATAACCGTATTGAGTGGGGAGGAGACAGCAGAAACAGGCAGAGTCAGTGAGGAGTCCACAGAAAATGCCTCAGGTCATCCAGTCAAGAAATAGTAGTAAAAGCATATTATTAAGAAACATGGAGGTAACTACCAGAATAACTGAAAATAGGTGTAAAAGTTTTTGTCTCTGGGTTGGGGAACTGAGAGATGAGATGGGTGGGGCAGGGGTTTGTTGGCTGTCATTATGCCCTCTGTACTGTTTCTGATTTTTTAAAATTATGTGCATATAGTACTTTGATAAAGCACATATTTTTAAAAAGAACAAAAATATATAGGTATTTTAATCACTGGCACAAATGATCAAATGAGATCATAAAAATAATGGGCATCAATAAAGAAATGTATTCTTCCATATAAATATTAGAATTAGTGTCTTGAGTTATTTGAAAAATTCTTTGGTTATTATACTATATTTAGGAAGTAATTTGGTGAGGATTGACAGTATTACTATCCAACATTTACTTATTTATATTCTCCGTTACGTCCTTAAGTAAACTTTTATAGTTTTCCCTATAATATACATTTTTCATTATTTTATTCCTGGATATTTTATTTCTGTTATGATTAGTATCTTTTTTTTATTACATATGTTCAGTATACCAGGAAAAAACAGTTATTGCCATTTACCATCTGAGTACAAGGGACTCTCTATTTTTCTCTAATCCAATGAATTTCCTCAGGTTTACACCATCCGTTTTCTTCCATTCACCTTTATATATACACTTAATGTTAGCATTATCCACTTAGAAACTATATCAAGTAAATGTTGGCATATAAACATCATAATAGATGAAAGAATACTTGTCACAGATCCTTTTTGCAAAACAGTTAAAGTTCTTGTTACAAACAATTGTTCAGTGAAGCCATTCCCTCTTGAATAAGTAACATATTTCCTTTTTCTTCTTAGAAATGTATGATTCACTCATCAGTTCTTAAGTTTGAGAAAATTTATCTAGGATATTGACATCTGAAGTCATAGTCTTCAGATTTTACTTAACATGATCAATTTCACCAGCATCACTAGATTTTAGTTTAATGATATCTCTCCACCATTCTTCCATTGTCTTATTTAGTCTTGTCTAGCATGAATAATTTATGAATAATGTAATAATTCCTGGGGTGATGAAATAGCAAATGTTTCAAGATGTGAGAAAAATTAATTGCTAAGATCCTTTAACATATCTTTACACTTGTAAAAGAGTCCAGTGGATCCGTATGGTAATTGCATATCCTATATTATCCTGTTCTTTAAAAATTAAGTAGATTTTATCTTTTATATCTTAAAGACCTCTAAGAAAGAATAAAAGTCATGAAATATCTGACAAGTAGAACTTAACGAAACCTTGTGCTGTGCCAAGGGGTGACCAGCAGGTGGCGCTACATGACTAGGAGAAGCATAAAAGTTTTGCCTTTGTAAAAGTACCTTAAAAAGGAGGAGATACACTTTGTATTTGAAAACTGTGTACTATAGAGGACAAAGTAAGGTCAGAATAACTTTAAAGGAAAAAAAATTACATGAAATGACAACAAGAAAGGTCTCTTAAGGAGTATTTCAGAAGAAAATGAAAGTGGGAAGGAAATACTATACCTTGCCAGTAGAAGCAAAAGTAGCTATTCTCTTTTACTTAAAAGTCACTATATAAACTCAGGGCAGTTAAATTTTAACAAAATATTTTAATATATTTTCTACCAAAATGGCAAAAGCTACTTTGGTTCTTTTTAATATATTTGTTTCTTTTAGCTGATATGGATTAAAGTTCCTCCCTTAGACCAAATTTAAATACTGATTTCAATGTGAATCTTTCTACCACTTCACCCATCTGACTTACTAATTATTTACTAGAAATGCAGTTTTCTCCTTCAAAATTGAAATTCTTGTTTTAAAAAGAAAGTAACTTTTGGGGCACCTGGGTGGCTCAGCTGTTAAGCGTCTGCCTCGGGCTCAGGTCATGATCCTAGGGTCCTGGGATCAAGCCTCACATCAGGCTCCCTGCTCTGCGGTAAACCTGCTTCTCCCTCTTCCATTCCCCCTGCTTATGTTCCCTCTCTCGCAGTGTCTCTCTCTGTCAAATAAATAAATAAAATCGTAAAAAAATAAAATTAAAATTAAAAATGTAACTTTTATATATCACATACATACATAGAAAATGTTTGTTTACTCAGTTATGACTAAAAAGATGAAAATAAGATTCTGTATCAATGGTCAGTGTAAAGGAACACAGATTATTCTAGAAATAACTTATCCCTTCTCTGTCTTTATTTTCTTGAAATATTTTTCCTTTAATGTAAATAGATGTTCTAAAAAGGAATAGGCTAAATATCACTAGCTATCTCTAAAATATCGTGTATAAGTGCAAGCAAAATATTTTTGTAATAAAAATTTGAGAAGATATGGAAGATAAAATACTTCAAAATGCAGCATTTTAAGATTTTCTCCTCCAAACACTAGTCATCCTGAATAATTGATGATAAAATTCTTAATAATCCTAAAGCATGGTTTACTTTCTTCTACAGTGTTCAAATAACTGAAAAAAGATGGAATAGTAGCAATCACAGCAAAGAAATGTGCACAATTAATACTCATCCTCTTTTTCTTTTTACTGAAGCATAACATGCTAGTAATAGATTCTTTTAAAATTTGATGTTTTCAATATAAAAAAATTTAGTCAATAAAGAAAAACTTTTTCATACAAATTACTATGTAGAAACATGCTGTCACCATTATCATCAAATATTACTTCCGCCAAATTCTCCCTCCCTCTCCGGGATTCTGTTTACATGTATAAATATTAGGGCTGTTCACAACGACTTGTATATTGTTTGGGGGTTTTTTAATAGTCTTTTCGGTATTTTTCATTCTTTCTGCTCTTCAAAGTTCAGGCAGGACATTTTCTACTGACCTATCCTAATACACCAACTCTCTCTCCTACTTTGTCCAGTTGGCTGTCGCTGAGTTCTGAGTCTCAGTTATTACATTTTTTTTCAGTTGTAGAATTTCCATTTCAATTCATTTTTAAAATAGATTCCAGTTCTTTGGTATAGTTTTCGATCTTTCTTTTTATTATTGAATATATTAACCACAATTATTTTAAAGCATACGTGGTAACACCACCAATAACCACCTCATTTGTGAGTGTGCTTCTGCTGTCTTTTTTCATTTGGTCCTGTTGTTGAGTCTGGTGGTTTTTGGATGAATGCTTATCATTGTATGTTAAAAGTTTTGGAAGGTCTGGATTATCTCATTGACCAGAGAGGTTTCATCTTATCTTCTGACAGGCACAGAGTGGTAGCTGACTCAACGCTGTGTTGCATATGTCGTCTTCTCTTACCTCTGGTTTGTGTCTGCTCTTGGAGTGTAGCCTCCCAGGGATCTCAGTGGAAAGTGTGTGTTACCCAGAGCCCTTCCATGGTGGCTCTTCTCTTCTATATCTTGAGACTGCCAAAACGTTTGTCCTCCTTTTGAGGGGCTTTCTTCGAAGCTTCTTGTCCTCTTGTCCTACACAGCTGAAGAATTCTCTGGGTGTCCGCCTCATTCCCCTTCTCACCAGGACGTGTCCTTTGTTTCTTTACCTGAGTTCTCCACATAGACTAGAAAAGGAGTTCTCGCTTATAAAAGTTCCATAAGACTTCACCTCAGAGACTGTATTAAATTAGTGTAAGTAATTCCACATAGCTTTTCATTCCTGTCTTTTTTTAAAATCCAGAATGAAAATTGTATATCATTCTATTTGTCTCCTCTTTTGGGTCCTCAAGTCCTGGCTGCATTGGCAGCCACAAATTTTATTTTTTTATCTCTGCAGCCTTATGGGATTGCCAGAGGCTCTATTGGATTCTCTACCTCCTGGCACCAGCTGTATGCCCAAGTTCTCGGCCTTTTGCCAACACTAAGAATGGCAGATGCTCTTAAGGGTTACAGTTTGTAGAATGCTGGACTACTCTGGTTTGCTTCTCTCTAGGATCTTAACTCTTCAATTCTTGATGGTCTCAGCGGCTCTTCAGCACCTTCAAAGTGATTTTTAATTTTATTTTGTCAGGCTTTCTAGTTGTTCCTGATGGGAGCGTTGATATATCCAAGCTTTTCCATCATAGCCAGAAACTGTGGTTAAACTTTAATGTTTTAATTATTTTCTTAAAAAACAAAAAACCTCATTAGGAAAATATGAATGAAACAGTAATGTATATACACAATAAAAATTATACAAGCAATAATAAAATGTTACCTCTCCTGAGTTCTAGTCTTACAGTCTTTTTCCCTGGAGGCAAAGTTGCAGTTTCTCATACAACTTTCATATATATCCCTCTTCAAACATGCTGAAAAGATTGGAGAATATGGCAAAAATCTTTGTACTCACAACCAGGTTTAAGAAATGTAATGTGGTAAAAATAAGGACAAGGAAATGACAGAAAGAGAAATGAAAGGTAAGGGAACCAGAAAAGGTACATGGTGTAGTATAAGAATGGCAAAGAGGTTCAAATTATTCACTGGACTTTGATTGTTGGTTTTGATTGCCTGGAGTTTTTGACAATTCTCAGGCCTGTCTAGCTCAGGGGAACAAAGAGCCATAATGGATTTGCCTTGTCTGTTGTGTGCAGATGAGCACAAGACTGCTGAGTGGTGAAACTCACACCACTAATTTGCTGTTCCATTAATTACATTGATTTAGTCAGAATTTCTTTGTTAACTAGAGTATTCCATTTCTTCAAAATGATGGATCATATGACTCTGATAAGTGGAGTTTGGAGTTGAAACTCTGAGTCAAGAAAACCAAATTTAACTAAAGCTATTTTTGGGGAGAGTTCAGATAATGAGCAATAATACAATTAGCTTTAGGTTTCTCTCTTGTTTAGTTTTATTTCTTTATTTTCTCAACTTTCACCATCCTTTTATTTTTCAATTAAGAAAAAAGAAAGAAAATATCACTGAAATGAGGAAACATTTTAAACCTAACCTTTTCTTTTGTAGGTTGCTTTCTGAATCTAAACAGCTAAACATTTTAAGAAAAGCAAGATCATATATAAAACAGAGAAAGTATGATGAAGCAGTAAGTATGCAGGCGTTATCTACATAAATAACTGGTTGTCATTTTGGGTGTGGGGAGGGCAAAGATACACAATGGAGAGCAAAGTGGGTAGGCCAGGGAGCTCTCCTAAACCATTAAAGAAGGATTGAATTTTCTAAGTAGCTGCTTTAGCCATGGACATGCTTCTGTTATGTCAGATATTATCAGGGGTAAACTTTTTTAGGTTAGCATTGGAAATGAACAATTGCCATTTTCTATAATGAGAAAGTATATTCCAATTTTCTGTAACCCTATAACCCATAACATTTTAGGACATGGCATATTTGTACATTTGACATTATCTACACACTATCAGAAGTCTAATGATTCATACTGAAGCTTCAGATCTCAGCAACTACCCCACTAGGTTTTCCATTAATTTTCTTTTTGTTAAATGGTCATAATTTTAAAGAAGGAGAGAATTCTATTTTCAGTTTCTCAAATTGCCTAAGCAAAATACCATGCATTTCTAATGCTTGTTTTTGTTATGGTTTTAAAACAGTGAGCTATTGTTTTTCTGTTTTAATGATGCTTTATAACTGACATGGTTAATCTGCTATGAGAAAATAAAAAATGATACAGATGTGGATATCTCTGCTATTTGGGATCAATATTAGAGAGACTTCAGTTCTTTCTTTTGTATGTCATCTGTAGGTATTTCCACAGAGTGAATCATTTTAAATCACTACACATATCGTACTTTACATTTAAAATGCCCTTCCTTATCAAGATTCAAAATTCATTCTATTCAGGAATTTTTCTTGTACTTTGCAAGAAGATCCTTGAATAATTAAAATCTGTTCTTGATCCATCATTTACAGTTTGCACTCTAATTTTAACAATTTTCCTGCCTTTAAAACTTAGGTTTTCTGATTCTTCCCATGTGGCAAGTTACATTTTCCTTTCTCCATAGGTCTCCCTTTGCAAGGAGCTGATTCATCTTGCATTGAAAGGCTTGTCCTATTATCACACTTACGACAGATTCTTCTTGGGTATCAATGTTGTTCTCGGTTTTGTGGGATGGACATCTTACGCTTCTTTGTTGATCATCAAGTCTCATTCCATTACTAGAGGTGTCAGCAAAGAAGTTAAGGTATGTTCAGAAAAGATAATGAAGATTCAGATAATGGTGTAAAATCACTAGGACCGGGGAAAGAAATTGAATCAAATCAGCTGTAATGAGTTCATACAATGTGCAAGTCGTACTAAGCTAACTCTTACCTTTCATTTGCTTTTGTCGTATTGAGTCTTTTTTTCTCAGTTATCTTTATTTCTCTGGTTGGGGAAAGGGTATATTAATAATAATGGCCCCATAACTTAAGAGGGCTATAAAGATAACTTACAATTTAAATCCTCCTATGGCATTAACTGGTGATTTTCTATTCCCTTTAATAATTATTTAGCATGTTATAAGCATCCCATATCTTTCTATTACAGGAGGTCAGAAAACTACTTCAAAGCAATATATTTAACTTTATCTGATATTAAAAGTTTAGGAGCTAGAAAGCGATAAAATCCTTACTCAAAATGTCCCTTTTAAAATAATGTATGTGCTTTTCTGGAACTATTCTTATCCTCTTTCAACTTTCTGAAATTCTTAATGCAAATTCTCAGAGCTTTTTGTTTATCCTCATTTTAAGAATTAGTCCCTAGTTTACTGTACTTTCAATGAAAAGAAAAAAACCCAAAAAGCTTTAATAGTACTTCATATTAACTGAGTAAATATGAAAGTACATATATGGTTTTACTACATTAAAACACTTTACTCTTTTAAAATATATTGCTAATTATCATTTATTAGGGAAAATGTGCCATTTCCATTTCCTTTACTTCATTCTAATGATTATTACCGTGTCCAAATCCTCTACAAAGTAATATATCTGGATGATGTATTATTAATACTAACAGTCTGCAAACATTTCTAGTAGTAACTTTTTCCAATTTTATATTTTATTTTTCTGTAATGAGGGAAGGAAGAACAGTAGTGTTTATGCCAGTTTTTTATAATGCTTTAGTGCATCTTAAATAATTTCCCTCAAGAAATTTTCATTATTTGTATGTAAAATTGACGAGGACAGGAATAATTTTTGACATGGTAGCAAAAGAAACAGAACCAACCGTGTTTTAGCAATGGCATTCTGCTGGGTATTTGGAATTTGTCATTTTAAAGTGCTAACAATGCTGGAAGTAGGCATTATAATTTTGTTTTACAAAAGAGGAAATCAAAGCTGTTTAAGTATTTTGCAAAAGGCCACTGAGCTAGGATGTGGAAGAATTGAGATTTGAATCCAGAACAGTCTTGGGCCAAACACTGCCTTTTCATGTTTATCTTGATATTCAGGTTGTTGAGAAAAGTTATGAAGTCTTTAGATCGATGAATCCACACGATTTCATGGCTGATAGTTCTCCTGTATTCATTCATCTGATAATGCAGTGAATGTTTAATTGAGTGTACAGTATAATGCTAGCTACTGCCTAGGCTTTCCAAAAAAATAGAAAATCCAGATTCTGCCCTCAAGGAGACTGGAAGTAAGCAAAGTAGGTAAGAGATGTACACACATAATGACCTTATCAGATGTAGGTCACTATACTACACGACATTGCAAAAGACAGCTTTAACATTGAACAACTTTAATATACATTGTGATACAAAGACTGTCCTATTTTAAATAGAGGGGAACTTACTTCAGCAAGGGTGATGATAACAGGAAAAGTAAGTCTTGGTGGAAATTTAACAACAATAGGGAGAAGATGAGAATTGAAGCAAATTGAATGATATAAACAGAGGCAGAGTTGGGAAAATGTATGAGTATGCTGGGATAATGAGTAGTATTTATTGAGCCCCACTATGCCAGGACTATCCTGGGTGCTTTACATGTGTTATTCAATTAAGCTTAACACTACTCTAACTTTGGTAGTTGAGATTCTCATAAATAGAGATGGGGGAATTTAGGCTCAGAGAGACATGTTTTCTTCAAGGACACACTGGTATGAAATAACTAATATTTTCTGATGCTTAAATTCAGGCTCTTTCTACACCATACTGCTTTCAAAATAAATAGTTCAATTTGCGCAGAATGTGGAAGGTTTGTTCAAGGGACTAATAAAAGATTATACCAACAGTGTAGATTAGGCTGAAATAATCAAAGGCCTCAGATGGTGGACTATAGATTTTAAACCATTACTGAAGTGTTGGTGCATTCGTTAGAGTTCAAACAGAGTGAAAGAACGAGTGGGATATATATATTAGGAGATTTTGTGTAAGGAATTGGCTTATGTGATTGTGGGGGCTAGTTGGCAAGTCCTAAATCCAGGGGTCAGGCCCTCAAGAGGACCACACTGGAGCTGGCCGGCGGGAGCTGAAGCCACACTCAGGAGTTGCACTTTCTTCTGCTGGGAAGCCACCATTGTGCTCTTAAAGATTTTCAACGGATTGAAGCAGGCCCACCCCAATTACATAGGATAATCTCCCTTACTTAAAGTCAGCTGATTACGGACTTTAATCACACCTACAAGATATGTTCACAGCAACACCTAGATCAGTGTTTGAAGAACTGGGGATGGTAACCTAGCCAAGTTGACAAACAAAACTGACTGTTACAGTTGAGGTTATCAAAAATATTTTGAACCCTTTGGTTCTGTTTGCAAAAACATTCTGATTCCTCTTCAGTGAGAGTTTATAACCTAGTGAAGTGACGCAATCTGAACAGTTCTGAAGGAAGAATAAAATGCCAATGGTCCATAGCCTTAACTGAAGGGAGGCATGGAGAGCAGTTAGGAGGTCAGATGAAGCTCAGCTGTGCATGTATTAGAATGAGATGCTTGCAGTTGGGCTGTAGGGAGGCTTCACAGGGGAGGCTGTTGCCAAAGTGAGGTCTTTTTGGTTTTTTTTAGGATTTTATTTATTTGAGAGAGAGAGAGCGTGCATGCACTAGCGGGGTGGGGTGGGCAGCAAAGGGAGAGGGAGGGAGAAGCAGACTTCCCGCTGAGCCGGGAGACCTGTGCGGGACTCGATCCCAGGACCCTGATATCATGACCTGAGCTAAAGGTAGACGCTTAACCGACTGAGCCACCCAGGCGCCCACAAAGTGAAGGCTTAAAGGGTGAATAGCGCAATAGAAAAAAGGAAGGCAGTGCACAGAGTGAGCAGCCTGTGCCAGATGAGGAGAGAGGTAGCATGGCTTCTTGCAAGAGCTGTGAGCCACTGATACGGCCAGACTATAGAGGGCCTGCAGGGGAGGGAGCGATGGGCTTACAACAAATATTATCCTCATTGCCAGATGAGGAAACAGAGCTTTAGACAAGCTAAATGGGTTAGTCAAATTGACAAGCAACTAGAAGGACAGCACTGGAATTAAATTTAGGTCTGATTCCAAAACTTAAGTCCCTTCTACATGACACCCAAATTATACAGGTCAGTTCTAATTTATCACCATTACAGGCAGTGAATGTCTTCTTTTCTTGAAATGTAATTTGCTACGGCTCCTCTTAATTGTGTTCTGCATGTAACTTCTACATACTCTTCTCCTCTGCTTTTTTGCCAGTTCAGATGTTACTTGCTTTAGAACTAAATATCCTTATTTTGCCACATGCTTTCCTTTATTTTCTTATTACCTAATAAAAATCCCAAAATATTAACCCCTTAAACCAAGTCTCATGATTTCCATCTCGACCTGTATGGTTTGAACTCCTTGAAGGCCAGCACCTAGTATGGCGCACAGCATAGAGTGTGCAGCTTAATCTGTGCTTGTTGGATGAAGGAGTGACCGTAAGGCACCAGCATGGCTCGTTATCATCAGGTGTTTTTGGAGGGGCCAGGGGGTGGTGGGGAGTCAACTTATGATAAAGTAGAAAATGCCCCCGACTCTTATTATTTAAAAGCCATTCAATCTTCTACTTCAGCTGAACTGAATTCTTCATGATTTCCTTTCCTACAGGTGGATGCCATTGGTAGTGTCTATTTTAGGTATCAAAGGATTAGATTATTACACCATATTATACTGACTCCAGAAAATCCCTGGAATTTTTTACTCTTTTCAACTTCTTTTGTTATTATTTTACTAGTCTCAAAATGATGTGAAACCAGTCTCACCTCTTAATATGTGTCTTGGCCACCTTCAGCTTATAGACTCCAGCTATCCACATTTATTTGAGATTTGTGCCTTGCTGTGGGACCTCCCTTGCTGTCTCACACATCTCCATTCCCAGTGCTGCTCACTTACAGGTTTCTGTAGTGCCTGCTGGGACTAATGCAAAGAAGTAGGAGAGGAGAGAGTAAAAATGACAGTAATAACAGCAGCTGTTGTTTACTAGGCATTAATGACATTCCAGGCATTTTGTTAAGCTCTACATAATCTAATTTAAACATTACCAACCTTGATAAGTAGATATGGATTATTATTCTCATTTTATAAATGGGATGAAATTAAGTCTCACTACAGTTTTGTACTTTGCTCATGGTTGTATATGGTTGTACCTAGATCAAGTGACTGAGCCAGAATTTGAGTTCTGCTCTGTGTAGTTCTAAACTCTTAATCACATTGCTGTGTTTCACCTTCCTTTTTACAACTATGTCCTAGTTTATCCTTGTTTCTTACTTCCTTTCTGGTGACATTTTATGCCTGTAAAGAGGAATTATAAAGAGGAAAAAAAATCTCTTATCTCCCTCCCCTGCAATTCCTCTACTCCAGTAATTCTTAATTCTCACCTTATTTAGCTTTGGCTAGCAAAGCAAGGGGAAAACAGAGACAAAACAAGGGACAGACGAAAGAGAATGCCAAATTGCCCCTCCATTCCTGGGTTTTTCCTCCGGTGCTGTTCTTAGCATCACAGCTTTCCATAGGTGTGTTCTTTTTCCAATTACTGGAATGTCTGTACCTGAAGCTTGCTTCATTACTCCTGGCCCAGAGCACCCATGGGCCTCCCCAGCCCATGGAGGCCATCACTCGTGGCTTACATTGAGGAACTCCTTTCTCGTTTGGCAGGCGGTTGAGAAGAGAAGATATGACCGAATGAACACACTGTGGTTGGGCAATGGAGAGAGGAGCGTGGGCAGCATGTCAAGTTGGAGTTTGAATAGATAGAAGCATTGCTCCAAATGAAGATTAAGTCCCACGGTTTATTGTGCATTAAATGGGCTTTTGTGAGCTGGTCAGGGAGCTCAATCAACATTTATAAGATTGTTACTAAGGAGAAATATGTTCAGAGTTCCAAACAAGTTAATTGCAGACAAACTTGAGGAACATAGTCACTTTTAAATTGAGAATTGCCTAATTGCAACAATGCCAGGATACCCAACCTTTTCCTCTGTACTGATACTTCTCCAATGACAGCATTTTTTTTAAATGCAGTTCTTCAGTTAATCAGGTAGTTGTGTGGAACCATTGAAAGAAAGTAGTAATATGTCCCTCCACTTTGTAAAATCTCTTTTAAAAACCTATCAGCATGAATTTAGAAGTGTTTCAATGTTCTGTTTGATTTTCAGAAACCAAGCCACCTCCTGCCATGTAGTTTTATAGCTATCAGTGTTTTAGTAGCATTTTTCCTTCTGATTCAAGACTGTCCCTGGACTTACTACGTATATTGTTTGTTGCCAATGCCAATATGGTATGCTGTGCTAAGAGAGTAAGTAACACACCTTGCTGTCTTATTTTACACTTCATTGACAGTTTAATTTGTATTTAAAGTGCATTAGATTTCTGTAGCATAAATCATAAAAGATATTTATAATACCCTCCAATCTCTGAGCCCTCCCACTTCATTTATAGCAGCACAAATGTTGCATATAAACGTCCTTTTTATTTTGCCTTTCTCTTTTGACTTCATCTTTTTTGCCTTGAGGTAGTATTTACCTTGTTCCCTTCTTTGTGTATGTATCCTTTATAAATAAGAAAAATCTGGACTACAAATAGAATAATTAATGTTGATGGTACTATGCCAGGAGTAATGTATATTTTGAATTTGTCTCATCATCTGAGATTCCAGTGTATCTTCATGTTTCACAAGGAAATGTACATGTTTTCTTTCCCCACACATTTTTGCCCTTCCTTTCGTAGCTATCATGTAAACCTAGATAAATGGAACTTTGTAATTAAATCCAGGCTAGTAATGTGTACACACAGAGGTGGATATTATTCACATGTACCATGGTTTCTTCCTTTAACTGCCTCCTCACAAGCTGGAAGTAAAATGGATTCTTACCATTGTAGAAAACATCAGAGGTAGAGCTCTTAGGCGAGTTTAAAGCACTTTAAAATAAAACCACTCAAATATTGGGCTGGTTCACGTTCATAGGCAGCGAGGGTCATGTTGCACATCTTGTTGACCTCTATATTTGCACCAGTAATCTAGAATTTAAACTTAGTCTTGGGCATCCAAGCATCCTCTGAGCAAACCAGACCCCAAAAGCAGGGAATTAGAGCCCAGACTTAAGGGTATTTTCAAGGTTGGCCTGAAAATTTCCACAGTTGGCCAGCATGTTTGTCATGATGTGATGTGTATTTTTATTCTAATTTTTGTTAACTCCAGCTTTGACCACAATGTTTAAAAACATTATTTTAAAATACTAACATTAAAATATCAAAATAAAAATTAATATTAAAATGTTTAAAATATTAACATTTAAAAGTATGAGACAAAAAGACACAAACAAAATGACATAGTGTTGCTTCTCCATTTGAAAGGAATTCCCATTGCTGGATATATGTACTCTGGCTTAAAAATTTTTAGAATGAATGTTTTATCAACGTTTTATCCTTACAGAAAATTCTATTCTACTACAGAACCTCTCCTGAATTATTAAGTGTCCTAATTATGAAGATGATGTATATATTTAAACTTTAAGAGGAAATGTGATTTTGAATGTACATTATGTTCTATCTTTATCTTTTTGATAGATTATATACAAAATAAAACATAAAAATTCACTTTTCTTATAAAATCTTCTAAATGATTTACAGAATCATCTCTTATTTTCTTGTGCTTATTCACTGTTGAGAACAAAAGAAGCATTCTCCTTTGGACTGGTGTTATCTTTGCTTTCCTACATGGTACCTTAGTAGTTTTGATAACATTATGTGGCCATTTTTTTCAGTCAGAAAAAGATCATAAACCAAATGATACTGACCTTTTCTAATTACCTACTTAATCACTACAAATGCTAAAAAAAAATTTTCCAGTGATGAAATGTAAAAAGTACTCAAGTATGTAATACAGTTTTAATGGTTATGGATTCACATTTAATTACAATGAGTGTACAGTTAGCAACATCTTAAATTGGGTTTGGAGAAGGTTATTTAGTTCAGTGAAAAAGTGCAATTAGGAGTTTCTCTACCTAGATTAGGAAAACCTACGCTTATTTTATTAAGACAGTTGAGATTTCAATATGATTGATCTTGGTGAATTTAAAATTTTTTCCAGCTTTTATCCATTTGGGTTCATTGTATTTTATTTCTGATCATGTATGTGTAATTGTATATGCTCATGTTTAAGCTAAGATCAAACATTTATTTATCATTAATGTTTATTTTTAAAACAAATTTTTGTGGTCATTATCAAATTCAGAAATTACACTTTTTCCTAAAATACTTCTTTCTAGCTTTCAAAAAAATGATTTAGGTAAGTGAAGCCATTGAAAGAAATCTGTTAGAAATTATATTAGTTTTTGAATAACCTATGAGTTGAAAAGTCCCTGATTTCTAGGTTTGCGCAGTTTTTATTTTTTACCATATATTACCTAAATTTTTTGTTCAATATATAGTATAAATAATCTTTTTATAAATAATCTTGTCAAACAGGTTTCAAGTCATTCAAGACTTTGTCTTATCACTGTTGACCTTTCCTCCAAGTCAGTTGGTTGGATATCTGTTCGTCTTTACCCTGGGCATTGAAGTATTAGTGAGTAATTTACCACATTCCAATATTTTGAGATCTCTTTCATACATATGTAACTCCTCTTAAATGACCTCATTTTTCATTTCTTCTTTGGAATGCATTGCTAGGTTCTCAGTTTCTTCTACCGCTACGTGCTCACAGCTGGACTTATTGCATTTGCGTGTTGGCCATTTATCACTCAGCTATGGACTCGAGCAAAGGTACAAGTACTTGTTTTGACATCGGACAGATTAGTAGCTACTTTGTTTTGATATGTGTTTAACTCAGGGAATTGTTCATTTTTAAAGAAAAGGGTAGAATGTGTCCTTACATAAAGAGCCTGGTCCTTTTGACGGGAGGACTGAGGTTACCTTCAAGTGATTCACATAGACTTTCATATCAAAATGAATTGGTCATGCAGTGACTGAAATACACTGAGGCAGAACTGGTCTATCCTTTTCTAAATCACTTCCTAGATTCTGCTGGCCTCAAATGTCTAAAGGATGGTATTGTCCAGAGCAAGGCAGTGGCTTGGGAAGCAGTGCTCTCAACTCAAGTCAGAGGAGTCACCTTTCTCCTAGCCTTGAGAATTGGCTCAGGTTTCCACTGTGATACTTTTTGATGGAGGTACCAGGAGGATAGAAATATCTTCTTTCCACCTCTGAGAACTTAGAAGATTCTCCAGTTAATGGGGTTATTGATAAATTTTTGTCTTAATCTAATTGCAGAAGTATTTTTACTACCTTCCCTCCTGAGCTCAATCACTTGATTATGATTGCAGGCCAGCTTTCTTATAGATGTCATCAGTATATGGTGTAACATAAATTGATTGAAGCCCTTGCTGTGAAATATGACCCAGGTTTAAGTCCTGGCTGTTTCACTTACTGGTCATAGACCTGGTACCACTGATACTTTAACATCTCTGTGCTCCATTTCCTCATCTGAAATATTGTGAGTAATATAACCTGCCTCATGAGGTTATTGTGAGACTTTAATCAGATAATGCTCATATTATACCTAATACAGTACCTATTACATGACAGATCCGCCACCAAGAGGAACTGTATTACAATTTAAACAGCTCTAAGGCTTTGCATGTGGTCTTCACACTCGTGCAGTCTGTGAAACACTAAAGACAGTTTTCTTAACCGTACTTGTCTAAAGATAACTTTTTTATTTATTTTAGAGCATCTCACTGAGTTGGATTTTCTTCTCATTGCTCCTGGCAGTGTTCCCACTGATGCCTGTTGTAGGACGAAAGCCAGATATCTTTCTAGTGTATGAACAATATTTTAACTTATTTTCTTTTCAATATAATTGTTTTTCTCAATCAGCACTGTGAAATATGAACCTAATCTTGGTCATGAGTTTCAAAATTAACTAGTGAATAAACTAAAAGTTAAAATACTCATATCAAACAATTAGTCATAAATATTGGCTCAGGCTCTGGGGAGCATTAAAGCTCCTTGGTGATGCTTCTGGGCCTTCAAAAAAAATGAAATTGGGCCAAACATTGATAACTTAAAATGCCAAAAAAAAAAAAAAAAAGGTCTAGACTCTTTTGTATATTGAGGAATCAGTAAAAGGGTTCATATGAAAAAATGTTCTGTTTGCCAAAAATGAAAATATCTAAAACCCATTGCTGTAATCTTTGCCTTTGAGCATTTCCACACTTTAAATGTCTTAGAATAATGAAATTCTCTCCTAATCTGCACATAATGATCTCTAGGGGAGAAAGCTCTGTACCTTGACAACTTTACCATATCTAATCACTTACACTGTTAGAAAATTCTGTATACCTTACCTAATTCTCCATGCTGCTGTCACATTTATTTCTTCTCAATATGTCCCAAATAAATCTGTAAAATAATTGATTACCTTTGCTTTTGACTTTACTTTTAAATTATTCTCAAGAAATCCACTGGCTGTGTGTGTGTGTGCGTGTGTGTGCTTGGCAACTAAATGATCTGTATTTTGTGTAACATTTCTTCTCATTTTCTAATCATGCAATCATCTTTGTTACTTTGTTTTTTTTTTTTTTTTTTTTTTTTTTTAAAGATTTTATTTATTTATTTATTTTTTTTTTAAGATTTTATTTATTTATTTGAGACAGAGAGAGAGAGCACATGAGAGGGGTGAGGGTCATAGGGAGAAGCAGGCTCCCTGCTGAGCAGGGAGCCCGATGCGGGACTCGATCCAGGGACTCCAGGATCATGACCTGAGCCGAAGGCAGTCACCTAACCAACTGAGCCACCCAGGCGCCCTTTGTTACTTTGTTTTGAACTCTGTATAAGCAACTTTTTTTTAGCGTTTTAACCTAATATTGATGAGGGTATATCTTTTTTAGCTGAAAGAATATTAACTAAATGATATTTTTTAAAGTATGTGTTAATTTTTGAGTTTCTGTTATTTATCAGTGAACACATTTTATCTCATTCTATGAAGTACTAGTAGGGAATAAGTCAGAAATTATTCCAGAAAGTCAGTTTATTAGCAGAGCCCAAAATAATTGTATTGAATTCTTATTTTTTTTTAAGATTTTGTTTATTTTTTGACAGAGAGAGACACAGTGAGAGAGGGAACACAAGCAGGGAGAGTGGGAGAGGGAGAAGCAGGCTTCCCACGGAGCAGGGAGCCGGATTTGGGACTCAATCCCAGGACCCAGGGATCATGACCTGAGCCGAAGGCAGACGCTTAACGACTGAGCCACCCAGGCGCCCAATTGTATTGAATTCTAAGACCATACTTCTAAGACATAATTTATTAGTGTTACTAAGTAAAAACATTTTGTATCTGTCATAAACTATAGTAGTAGGTAAGAAGATGAATTTATTGCTTGTTTCATATTTCTGTGAGCTCTCCTGTTGTCTTTACAAAGCCCCTTTCCCCACTTTGGTCAATCTCTGCCTTTCTGTCCTGCTCAAGCAGTGTTGACATAGTTGAGCAGAATTTATACACAAAAGGAGAAGAGATTATATAAATAGTCTCCATAGAACTTTGCCACTTGCATATTTTACTAAAGATGAATTCAAGAAGCAAACTTGTTAAAACATGAGAAATCTAATTTGTATTTTTAAAAATTATGTTTTTTCCATCTATGCTTAATTTAAGTTCCTCAGTGATTTAAGTTTGTGCTGGTATTCTAGTAAGCTATATTTGCAACTTCTTTATGTTGACTCCTGGTTCATGGAGAAATTTCTACTCTCCATTTGATCTCTCACATCACCTCCTTTTAGACACTTACCAAGACAGATATGTAAAACATTTAAGGATAAAATTAAAGGAAAAAGCAAAAATAACAAAGCTATAATATTCTTCTTACTCAAGTCTCTAAAATAAAAACATTTGCCAATGAATTAAAATACCAAATTTTTTTTAAAGGAAAAGCAAATAATCTTGATCATAGATGGCTGTTTTCATAAGTCTTAATGGTAATCCATGTTGAATGTATAACTACTTTTTTCCCTTACAATTCTCAAAGAGTATTAAAAGAATCAAAACAAAAATAAGCAGTACTTTCCTAGGAGTTCCTGCTTTGCATTCATTTTTAGCCCTGCCTTTTTGCTCTTTCTTATTCCTCTTTAACCAACTCCTTTTCTCTTAGTTGTTGTATTGCCTGCTTCCAGATTCTGTCCTTAACCTTATTTCAGTTGTCCTATGTTACTCAGATTTTTAGGAGGTGAGAAATATAGCTTAACATTAGTATACCATTTCCTTGGTATCAGTTTCCTTCAACTTTAGGAACCATACTACACCTGGTGTTCTTGAAAAAGTGTAATTTTAATCAGGGCACCTGGGTGGCTTAATCGGTTAAGCAACCAACTCTTGATTTCAGCTCAGGTCATGAGGTTCAGGTCTCAGGGACTCCGCGCTGGGTGTGGAGCCTGCCAAATATTCTCTCTGCCCCTCCACATCCTCCTCCCTCCCTCTCTTAAAAAAAAAAAAGTGTAATTTGTTGTTTCTTTACTGTACAAATGCCTCACCTGCATACTACCTTTGTGACCTCTGTCCTACCCTTCCTTTAGCCAGGAGCTGCTGAGGAAAGCACCAAGATTAATGATAAAAAGAAACATTTTGTCCTACTAACACTAGAACAATAATAGGGAATAGAAATGTTGATCCTTTTTGTATGAGTAAGTGCTCATAGTCAGAAAATTTATGTTGTAGATACTGATGATATGTTTAAATATTTTTTATATTGTTTTCTGTAAATTTATCCAAGTCAGGCTAAGAATTATGGTAGCTGGTATGCATAAAAATTTAAAAAATCAAAGTAAAGAAATAAGGTAAAGATATCTAAAAAATTGTGAGAAATTAAAAGTAACCCCATCCCTACTGCATCTTTTTTTTTTTTTAAGGTTTTATTTAATTGTTTATTTGTCAGAGAGAGAGAGCACAAGCAGGGGAAGCGGCAGGCAGAGGGAGAAGAAAGCTCCCCCCTGAGCAAGGAGCCCAGTGTGGGACTCGATCCCAGGACCCTGGGATCATGACCTGAGCCAAAGGGAGACGTTTAACTGTCTGAGCCACCCAGGTGTCCCCCTACTGCATCTTCATCCTGTGATTTTTATTCTTCTTACACCAGTATACCTATTTTGCTCCTTCATCTTGATAAAACCAAATGACTGATAGGGTCTACATTAGAGTAAAATACCTAATATTTTTATGTGTTCAGTAAATATCTTAAGAAAATTTGAAATTGCGAATTGTGTTTTAAAACAGAATGGGTGCCGGCTTGCTGGTTCTTCTGCTATCCCTTTGTGTTGTAACATCTCTCATAAGAAGAAAAGATCGTTTTATAAATGAAGAGCTGCTGTTACATCTATTTCAGGTCAGTTACAGGTTTTCAACATCATGTTATACTAATGATACACCAAATGGATCTTATGGTTGTATTTGATGATATTGTTCTTAAGATGCCATCACATTTACATTGCTCAATGCCTGCCAGCTGAGAAGAAAGTTCTCTGTTTAAGATATTACACGGAAATATATTCTCTAAAAGGTATGAAATAGCCAAAAGGTCAGCAGGAGGCAGCCTGAAGATGCCAAGAGAGCAGAGGTTAAGGAGGTATAAGAGGCATCCATATTGACCAAAAAGCTGAGCTATGAACAGCCTCCTTTGGCCTGCGATTCTATGTTGTTCTCGTTTGAGTCAGGAGAAGGGTAATCTTTGAAGTGAAAGCAGCCTCTGACTATGTTTATATGAAGAATAGCCAGTTTAAGACTTCAGATGCTGTGCCAGGGAAAGTAGACCTCACCTTGGCTGCTGGCTTTGGTGTGGTGAAAAGAACTTTGAACTTGAGGTTTCAAAATTGAGTCAATTCTCAGTTACACTGTGTACTAGATAATGGATTTTCAGTGATATAGCTTTGGTCTATTTGTTTTTAATTTGTAGAGATAATATCTAATAGAGTTGTAAGAATTAGAGAATATATGATGTCATATTTTGTAAAGTGATAGCTGTTTTGTATATAAGCACGGACACTACTTAAATTTGTTTTTTTTAACAAAAAAAATTAAAAAACATATCCAAAACACTGACAAAAGAAGACTTATAGGAATCTTCTCAAAGAATTTCCTCCGAACAAAGCTGGGGTAATAGAAAGTAATGCCAAGAACACTCTAAAATAAAAATATAACAACACTTAAAAGATGTTAGTTTATTCTTGGAGAACAATAGAGAACATATAAAAAGAGAAGAAATGTTTTGTCAAATATCCCGTCAAGACATAGGAATGTATATTTCATTTTAAATGGTGCACTGGCTGGCTTTACACTAAAGCCCATAGGTAGCTTTGACAAAATTCACCTATAATTATGACTACTTTGGCAGAAGTGAATGTTCCTGGATCCTACTCTATAGGAGCAAATATCATGTTAAAATTCTCACAGTCTTTGTTGGAAATACTGCTGAGTTGATAAATCTGTTATGAAATTTCTTTTTACATTAACTTTATTAATTTGGATTGATTGCTCTATTGTATAGCATATTTTTGGTGATTCCAAGAAAAATATCTTTGACATGTTAACATCTCTGACATGAGAATGTGTCCTACAATTGAAAGGATCCTAGGATTGTGTCATAGTTTTATCAACAGCATTTTTTTTTCTAAATTCACTGAAAATATAAGAGAAATTAAAGGTATCTCAAGGATTGGTGATGGGGTTGCTAATCTGATCTCTAGGAGATTTTACTTCATTTACAACTGTAGCTATGTCATTCCTTAAAAATGGCAAATAATCCACTAGTTCGGGGGTTAGCAAATAATTTTCTAAAGAGCCAGATTATAAATATTTTAGGCTGTGGGTCATATGGAGTCTTGTAAATTCTCAGCTCTACCACGTAGCTCAGAGGGAGTTGTAGATTACACATAAATGAATGAATGTATACTACACATAAGTGACTGTGTTTCAACAAAACGGTATTTCTAGGAACAGGCCACCAGCCTACAAGCCATAATTTACCAGTGTTCCACGAGTTTATATATATTCCCTGAAGAATACTGTGCTCCTTGTGTTCCCAGTACCAGGTGAACATTCAGGCCACAAATACGTGTTGAATCAATGGATATGACTGGGTAGAAGACACTCAACCACATTGCACTGTCTGCATTTCCATGAGTTAAGAAATCTTCAACGTTAATAATGAATATTTCTAAATAGATATGGTGTGATCATGTATACCAGACTACTCTTGAAAGTGCAAAATGCCTCATTTCGTGCTTGTAAAGGAGGGCCTCTGCTTACTGCCAGAGTTCTATCTTGTAGCCTTGGCTGTGAGTGAGCCGGTCCAATTTCACTCGTTTTGGGGCTAGATTCCAGTTGTTCAGGCACTTTTCTAAGAATTCTTTTTATATATAAATTAGTCTCTCACCACCTTCTCTTCTACTGGTGTTTTGTATTTACTTTCAGATGCTGAGCATCGTGCTTTCCATGTGTGTTGTGTATACGACCCATGACAGTTTGCTCAAGAAACAAGGACTGCCTCATTTTAACCAGATCATTAGCTGGATAACGTTAGGTAAGAGGACAGTCAAACTAAATGAGTTAATGTTATTATAGCAAGTCATATCTTAAAATTATCCACATATACCTGTATTATTGTTATTGAAAGAAATAATTTTGTTGAATGAAAATAATAATAACCAGCTATGAATTCCATCTCATGCTGGAATTTGACAAAGAAAATTAGAACTTTTGTTCTAACACATTCATGTGTTAGTAAGAATTACTTGTTAGAATATTATTGGCCTGATAATAAGGCTATATGTTTATTCACATCTGATAAAACTCTAATGGATTCCCAAAGAGAAGAGATTCTTATGATGAAATTTCATGTCAATTCATAAATTCTCCATCCTTACACAGGGACTAGGAAATAGTTCAGTTTTATCTGTATTTCCCTTGCTGAAAATAACATTGATTAGTCACTTCCCAACACATTACACATTTTATAAAGCCAGTTAAATGTTTCAAAACGCATTCCTCTATAGTACCTTTATTTAAGGATCCTGAAGTGTGCATGTGAAGGAAACAGAAGTAATTTAAGGACCTAGGGTTTTCCTTCCAATTAGAAGATAAGACAGAGGCAAGCTTGAAGTCTAGGATTTTCCTTTTAAAAAAAAAAAAAGACACTTTGTGATGTCTATGAATAATGTGACATGCAATTTAGCCCCTCTGTTTTTTTGTGTGTGTGTTTTTTTAAATGATTTTTGTTGTTCATTAAAAAAGAAAAAGATCTTTGGATGGAACTTTACCTTAAAAATGATGAAGGCTATTCTGCAGGCTTTCCCATTAAATTATCTTGATTTAATAAAATTACTATTTATATTCATTTTGCATGAACAATATTGATGACCGCTCCTTCATTTAAAAAAAAAAATGTGTTCAGTTTGTACTATGTTCTGGCACTGCACTCTTCTGTTCCCTGAGAAGAATAAAGATAGGCCAAATCCCTGCCCTTTTGGAGCTTATATACTGCAAGGAAGGGGTGGGTAATATTCTAATGAGGTGACTATTAGTAATGATCTCTCTCACATGATGTGTTAGTTTTTAAATCCCCAGAAAAAACAGAAACTGTGAATGGGAACTGTAGTACTAAAGGGAAGTCTTTCTGTCACAGTCCATCATTTCTCAAGTGCACAGTCATATATAACTCACACCAGCAGATAAACAGTATATGGCAAATAGGAGACCCAGTGTACATAGTAGCAATGCATCTGTTGCTCATTCCTTTCCAGTGCAGCCTGGCTCACCTCCTTAGTTTTCTTACCTACATAGGGGTAAACTACGGTGAAGAAGAGAAGCAAAGAAAACATAATTTGTGTGCATTTCATTATATCTCATTTTTAAATTTCTAAAAAGGTTAAAAAGAGAGAGAACATAGAATTACAGAAAACCATCCTCCATTTCATGTGCTTGTCCCTCATCTGTGTTTATGAATATATGTATGGGTAACATTTTTTAGATACCATATTCAGTATTTTTATTTATTCTGCCATCCTTATATTAATTTTTCAGCTGACCTAGCAATGTTCATGGCATTTTTTTCTTTGTCTTTTATGACATTGACATTTTTGAAGAATATAACCAACCGCAACACCCACCCCGCAATGGACTGTTACTCAATTTGGATTTGTCTGATGTTTCAGACATAAGTGATGCTGTGCCCTTCCTAGGGTCACATTTGGAGGCGCATGGTCTCTATCTCTCCCTCATTGTTGATGTTAATTTCCATCACCCTATCAAGGTGTCGCCCAGTTTTTTTCATTGTAAATAAGCTGTCAGTGGGGACACTAAGACCAGCAGATATTCTCATCAAAATTTCTCCCTAGATGTAGCATCCATTCATAAATCTTTGCTGATCCAGTCTTTGTCATGATGGCTACAAAATAACTCCTACTGCATTTATCAGAGGTTCTCAGCATTCTCCTCTAAGAATCTTCCCTTCTTTCCTATTCATTCATTCATTCATTCATTCGTTCACTCACTCATCTATTTATTATTATTGTGGACTCATGAGCACCTATTTTTTCAAAGATTTATAACTCATTACTGTTGATACTTTGGTGCTCAAATTGTCCCAGATTTGGCTAGAGATAGCACCTTCGAGCTAGCTTGTAAATAGACAGCCACCCTCCCTTAAGTTTTTTGAGCACTTTCTTATTTTCTGGCATTAAGGAGATGTTTACTTTATAAGGTTTACCTTGTATCCACACTGTCCCAGCTCTGGAATCAGTTATTTCTCTGAGGAACCATAGCTCTTTTTATTGGGTGAATAGTATTAGACACCAAGATCTGAGTGCCATATGTACTCATCACTACTGGAGTATCTTTGCTTCTTTGCTCTTCAATGGACAGAGCTAGGAAATATATGCTTTTATATCCATATAACTTCTCTTACATATAAATACATATACACAAATTAACACACACATATATGCACATAAACATGCATACCTATACATATTTCAGAAATCGTAAGTTCACACTATACCTATATCTCTGTCTATTCTTTCTTGCCTTCCCCCATTCCATATTTATATGCTCCTCCCATGTTGATAAGTAACCCTGGCTCCCAACAACGTCAACATGTGTACTCATTTGTTCAGTCCTATAGTACATCTAAAACAAATTCAGGAGTCTTTCACCCATACCGTCACAATAAACAAACTTAATATTATTCGAGATTTGTTTGTAATTCTCACTCTGCGCCCACACTTCACCTTGCCCAAGACCAAGGGTTTATGGTTAAATATTGTGTTCATAGTTATTTGGATTTGCCAGCCTGCCTGCCTCCCTCCCTTCCTCCATTTTGTTCACTGTGATTATGGTATTCATTTGAACTACAGCTAGGTTTGTTTTGGCTTTTTTTTTTTCTTTCCTATTCTTTTTTATTTAATTTTTTATGTAGGTAGAATATTCACATGTTTCCAAACATAGAAACTATACAAAAAGGTATACTCAAGTGCTGCCTCTGGTCCTTTCCCCCCATTCTCCTGTACCCCTAATCCTTCATGGGCTAAAGGATAACCAGAAACCATTGCTTTCTGGTTATCCTTTATATGTTTCTCTTTGCAGTGATAAATAGATATAAGGATGTTTTCTTACTTTTCCTCCTTTCTTACACAAAAGGAGTAGCATTTTATATATCCTCTTTTGTACTTTGCATCTTTCACTTAACACCTCTTGGTAATCACTTCATATCAATTCATAGAGCTCTTCTTTATTCTTTTTTACAGCTATTTAGTTTTCCATTGTGTGTGTATTCCATTGTTTATTTAACCAGTCTCCTATGCTTTCATGTTTAGGTAGGTAATCTTTTTTCTTAATTACAAATAATCCTGCAACAAATAACCTTGAGCATATGCATAGTTCATACTGTTAGAGGTATATTTTCAGGATAAATTCCTAGAAGTTGTATTACTGGTACAAAGGGTAAATGCACATGTAGTACTTTTAGATATTGCTAAATTCCCCTCCAGAGGTGTACCATTTTTCATTTTTGTTAACAATATAGGAAGAATGCCTATTTCCCCATAGCCTCACCAAAGTCTATTGAATTTATGCCAATCTTGTGTTTGAGAAATGGTGTATCTGTGTTTTTAATTTGTATTTTTCTTATTAATGAGTGAGTCAAACACCATTTCACATGTTTAAGGGCCATTTTTATATGTCTCTTGGGAATTATCTATTCATCTCTTTTCCCTCGTTTTCTATAGATTTTTTGGTCCTTTGCTTTCATTTTTAAAAGCTCTTTATAAATTAGGGATATTAGTCCTTTACCTATGATATATGTAATAAAAATTTTTCCCAGTTTGTCCCTTGTCTTTTGACTATGCTTATAATAAGTCTTTTGCCCTCTAAATGATTTTTATTTTTGTGTAATCAGTTTTTTTTAATGCATCTGGCTTTTTAGTCACAGTTAGAAAGCCTTTCCTTGATACCTAGGTTATAGAGGAATTCACTTATATTTTGTTCTAGTACTTGCATACCTTTACATTTTACATTTCAATCCTTGATGTATTTAGAGTTAATTATTCTAAATATATGGTTTAAGGAAAGGATTTAATTTAATTTTTTTCCAAATGGCTATCCACTATCATTAATAAAGACTTTATATGCCCCAGTGATTGGAGATAACACTTCTATCACACACTAGATACACTGGTCTATTTCTAGACTTTCTAAACTATTCCAATTATATGTCTATTCATGTGCCAGTAATATACTGTTTTAGTTACAGAGACTTCATAGTATATTTCAATAAAGTATGAACTTTAGGATCTACTTGCTCAAACTTCACAAAAAGGCCACTGGAAATTTTATTGAGATCATATTAAATATGTAAATTAACTTAGGGAAAACTTGTATTTTAATCATGAGTAATGTTGAAACATTCTAACCAAGAACAAGGGATGTCTTTCCACTTGCTCCAGCCTACTTTTTTGCCTTTAAGAGTAATCTTTATAGGGGCACCTGGGTGGCTCAGTCGTTAAGCGTCTGCCTTCGGCTCAGGTTATGGTCCCAGGGTCCTGGGATCGAGCCCCGCATCGGGCTCCCTGCTCGGCGGGAAGCCTGCTTCTCCCTCACCCGCTCCCCCTGCTTGTGTTCCCTCTCTTGCTGTGTTTCTCTCTGTCAAATAAAATCTTTAAAAAAAAAAAAAAAAAGAGTAATCTTTATAGTTTTCTTCATACAGGCTTTACAGAGTTCTTAAGTATATTCCTAAGTATTTTATCTGCTTTGTTGCTATTGTAAATGGGCTTTTCTCACTCATTTTATCTACTAATTATTATTGAGTATAAGTTGCTATTGATTTTACATGTTGATTTTATATTCTATTTTTTTTACTGAATTCTTTCATTTCTTGAGTTAGGATTATCATTGACTCTAGGATTTTCCAAGTATACTGTCATGCCATTTACAAATATAGATGTATATTTCCCCCCTTTTCTGTTCCTATTCCTTTAATTGTTTCCTTTAGTTCATTTGCATTGGCTAGTATCTCCAGAACAATGTTAAATAGGTGGAGATAGTGAACTTCCTTGATTTTTTTTTTTTCCTTGACCTTAGTGGGAATGCCTCTGGAGTTTCCCCATTAAGGTAGATGCTGGCTTTAGGATTGAGCTACATGTATTTGTCATGTTAAAGAAAGTACACGCATTCTTGTTTTGAGTTCTTATTAGGAATGCATGGGTGTTGAATTTTGTCAAAGGCTTTTTCATCATCTGTGGAAATAATAATGTGATTTTTTTTCTTAGACCTATTAATATGGCCTATTAATATTACCGATAGAATTTCAAGTATTGAACCATCCTTGCATTCCTGAAATAAACCCCTAAAACACATTTTATTATAATGTGTTATTTTCTTGACATTGTGTTGGAATCCATTTGATAGTATTTTTCCATCAATATTCACAAATGATATTGGCCTTTAATTTTTTTTGTTCTATATTTATCAGGTTTAGGTATCAATATTACACTTCTTCATTAAAAAAATAAGTTTCTCTTTGATTTCTATACTCTGAAATAATTTAGATAACACTGGGCCTATCTGTTCTGTAAAGTTTTGGAAGAATTACCCTTTGAAACTATCCAAACGTAGTTCTTTGTTAGGTAGTTCCCTGATAACTTCCTACGTTTCTTATATGAAATTGACCTGTTTAAGTTTTTTTTATCTCTGCTGGGGTTTGGGAAACTATATTCGCCTAAGGAATTAAACACTTCTTCTAGATTTTCAAATTTATTTGCATAGAGGGATGCAAAGTAATCTCTTAATGATTTAAAACAATTCCTTCTGTATCATTAGACATTTCCCTCATCATTTATTTTGTGCATTTGCACTTTTCCCCTTTTCTTTGATTAACTTAGCTAGTGTTTGTCCTTTTTGTTTATTTTCTCAAAGAGTTTGGATTTTGATTTATTAATTTTTATTTCTATTCACTACCTCATTAGTTGTTGTTTTATTTTTAATTTCTAGTTTCATTACATTGTGCCTGAGATGGTTGTTTGTACTATTTCCACTTTATGGAACCTACTGATATTTTCTTTGTTCTCTAGTGTATATGATACGTTTTTGTAAACATTCCATATGTACTTGAGAAGAACATATAGTCTCTATTATAGGACTGTACTTCAGTATATATCCAGAATATCTACTTTGTTGGTTATGTGGTTTTATATTCTTACTTGTTTTTTGTCAATATATCCTATCCTATTGAGAGTGGGGGGTGTTACAGTTTTCTGTTATTAGTATGTTCCTACATATTTTTGTATCTCATAAAAATTTTGTATTGTGTAGGTAGTGGATGTGTTCATTGTAGCAAAATTCATAACTGTTATATCATCATTGTGGAATGTGGCTTTAACATCATCAGGTGCCCCTCTTTGTCTTGTTTATTGCTTTTTGGCCTGAAATGTACTTTATCTGGTATCAGGATTGCAACCCTGAATTTCTTACTGTTAACATTTGCCTAGTCCTTTCCTTATTTTTAGTCTTTTGAATCACTGTGTTTTAAGTCTGTCTCTTTTATTCAGCCAGAGAGTTGGGGTTTTGCTCTGTCTGCCAATTTGAATTTTTTTCTTTTAAGTGAAAATATTCATGTTTAAGCTTGGTCTCAATTCTGTCATATTTTCTTATGTTGTAATTATGTGCATATTGTGCTGTACTTCTTGTGCTTCTTTCCAAATTTGGAATGTCCTATATAATTTTATTCATTGTCCTTATTGATTTTGTCTTTGTTTTGGGAGCGTGAGATTCAGTCTACTGCTTTTCTCCAAATACATAAATGTTCCTCTCGGCATCTGTTTTATTTTTATTTATTTATTTTTCAAAATAATATTTTATTTATTTATTTTTAATTATTGAGATATAACTGGAACATAACATTGGATAAGGTATGGGGATACAGTGTGTTGATTTGATGCATTTATGTATTGCAGCATGATTACCACTGTAGTGTTAGCTCACACTTCTATCATGTCACATAATTATCGTCTCTTTTTTGTGGTGACAACAATTAAGATCTAGTTTCTTTGCAACTTTGAAGTTTATAATACAGTATTATTGATTATAATTTCTTTGCTTTGTCTTAGGCCTCTAGGACTTATTTATCTACTGGTTATAAGTTTCTGCCTTTAAACATCTTCCCAATTCCACTACCACCCGCTCCTGATAACCACCATTCTACTCTGTTTTTATGAGTGTGGCCTTTTTAGATTCCACATAAAGGTGATATATACAATATTTGTCTTTCTCTGCCTAAGCATAATGACCCTTGGGGTTGTCACAAATGACAGGATTTCCTTCTTTCTCATGACTGAATAATATTCCCTTCTGTATAGATATACCACGTCTTCTTTATCCATTCTTCCATTGACAGATACTTAGATTATTTCCATGTCTTGGCTACTGTGCATAATGCTACAGTAAACATGAGTGCACAGACACCTCTTCAAGATCTTGTTTTCAGTTCTTTTGGATAAATACCCAGAAATGGGATCATTGGATAATATGGTAGTTCTATTTTTAATTTTTTGAGGAGTCTCCATACTATATCCATAGTGGCTGCACCATTTTACATTTCCGCCAACAGTGCACAAGGCTTCCAATTCTTCTCCATCCTTGTCAACTGTGGTTATTTTCTGTTCCTGTTTGTCTGTTTTATAATGGCCATTCTGCCAGGTGTGAGGTGATATCTCATTGTGGTTTTCATTTGCATTTCTGTGATGATTAGTGATACTGAACATCTTTTCATGCACTTATTGGCCATTTGGATGTCTTCTTTGGAGTAGTATCTGTCTAGTTCCTCTGTCCATTTTTTAATTGGATTGTTTTTTTTGTTAATGAGTTGTGTGAGTTCTTTATATATTTTGGATATTAACCTCTTATCTGATATATGGTTTGCAAATATTTTGTCTTATTCCACAGGTTGCCTTTTCATTTTGTTGTTTTGTTTCTTTTGACATGCAAAACTTTTTCATTTGATGTAGTCAATGTAGTTCATTTTTGCTTTTGTTGCTTGTGCTTTGGATGTCATATCAAAAAAAATTATTGCTTAGAACAATGTTATCCTTAATGTTATCCCCATATTTTCTTCTAGGAGTTTTATGCTTGAGTCTTTAATCCATTTTGAATTCATCGTTGTGAGTGGTGTAAGATAGTGGTCCAATTTCATTTTTCTGCATGTGGTTATCTAGTTTTCTTAATACCATTTGTTGAAGTAACTATCCTTTCCCCACTGAGTGTTCTTGGCTGCCTTGCCAAATATTAATTTACTGTGTGTATGGGGGCTTATTTCTGGGCTGAGCATGTATTTTATTTTATTTTTTTAAAGATTATACTTAATTTATTTGAGAGAGAGAGAGAGCACAGAGGCAAAGGGAGAGGGAGAAGCAGACTTCCCACTGAGCAGGGAGCCCGATGTAGGGCTCGATCCCAGGACCCCAAGATCATGACCTGAGCCTAAGGCAGACACTAAACCAACTGAGCCACCCAGGTGCCCCTGAGCATACATTTTAAATAAGACATTTAGTCCTTGAGATTGAGAGAACTAGGTACTAGAGGATGCCTACCAAGTGCTGTAAGGCATGACTCATAAGTAGGTCAGCAGTATCTCCAGAGATCTCTTCCAGGCACGAATTCACCATAGTCTAGTTCCAGTGAGTACTTTTTGCTAATGTGCTGTGATCTCCAAATGGATTATATGTTATGAAACTGGTTCTAACATATGTCATTCAGAATGGGGACTCTTATTTCCCCCTTTAGCACCTCATCAATTTTTTAGACAAAAGTAAAACAAGGATAGAAAATAGAGTTTTACAGAAGAGGTCTCATTTGAACTGGCTTTTATAATAAGAAATATTCAAATGTTACTTTTTTCTGTTAAAATACGTATCAGGTGATGATCACAGTATTGGAACTACACATCTGAAAAATATCAGAAGCTATTTGTCTAGGGGACTATCAATATAACTTTCAGAGACTTACATCTTGCAGTGAGTTGACTTTGAAGGAGATTGTTTTTAAATTTAACTTATTTGTAGATATTGATTAGTAATTATAAAGCAGCTAACAGTTATTAAGCACCTACTATATCCCTCGCACTATGCTCAGGGAGCATATTACAGGCAAAGTTGTATTTAAGTCTCACAACAGCCTATTTATATCCTCTCTACTGGGCAGATAGGAATACTACTTAGATGGGTTAATAAACTTGCCCCATGGTTAAAAAGTTAATAATGAATCACCCAGGATTTTATCCCAAGTCATCTGTCTCCATACTCAGGAGCATTTAACTCCATGCATGTTTCCTGCCTAACTAGGGTGATGAGGAACTTAGGCGTATTTCCTTCCCCAAATAGAAATGGGCAGTTAATGTTTTGCTGCCCTTCTACTGAAGTACTTGCTTTCTTGTCCTGTGGGGAAAGATTACTACATTACTCTTATTACAGCTCTCGTGTGGGGAAACCCTCTCCTGTTTTTCATGTTCTGAGTGAGGCGCTACCACTCTCGATGCCTACTTTGCAGCGGGAAAACTTGGGAGGAGAAGGACTTTAGGAAAAATCAATTTCTGGGGAATAAGTTGTCTTTGAACTAAATGCCCAGTTAAAAGAAAATCTGCTGAATCTTGAACAATATGTTGTATTATGGTTTTTATTATTTATATTAGCAAATAAATTATTTGTTTCGTTGTTAATGTTACAGTGAGCAAGGCTAAATAAAATTGAGAAAAATCTGAGCCACAATGTGGCAAAATAATGAAATGTAATTTTAATTAAAAATGTGAAGTTTCATTGCTTCTCGGCCTTTTGGCTAAGATCAAGTGTAAAACTGTGAAGTTTCAGGGGCACCTTGGTGGCTCATTCAGTTAGGCCCCTGACTCCTGATTTCCACTCAGATCGTGATCTTGGGGTTATGAGATCAAGCCCCATGTCGTAGGGCTCCACCCTTAGCGGGGAGTCTGCTTGTCCCTCTCCCTGCCCCTCTGCCCCTCCCCACCCGCTCTCGCGCGCTCGCTCTCTCTCTCTCTCTCTCTCTCTCTCTCTAAAATAAATAAATAAATAAAATCTTTTTTTAAAAATGTGAAGTTTCAAATTTCTTACAAAAATGATTAGGACAGTATAGCCCATTTGAGAGGTCACAGAAACAATAAATTCTATAAATGATACTAGAATCAGTGCTTCTGAACTCATATACGTTGTGTTTGTCATACTGACACTGCCCTGCTTTGTTTTATTGCAGCCTCTTCCTTCGTCCTACCACTCCTGAGTCCTACAAGTCTCTTTGAGCGGTTGTTTAGCATACTTCTTTCCTCGATGTCAGCCTACCTACTGCTAAGCACAGGGTATAAACTGTTTTTAAAATTTAATTTTTAGTAGCAAGTTTTAAATGATCTTGACATTTCTCTTTGAATATTTTACCTCTGGAAATGAAAAATGTGTGTATCTTGAGGAATAAATTATAAATATTTTCTACTTCATAAGAACTATATATGACTTGATCTTAAATCTTCTGTTTTCTTTTTCCTATTTTTATAGTATTGTCTGTTGTCTTTGTCTTTCTGTTTATTTCCTGAAGTTGCTAAAATGTCATTTCCCTACAATGTTAGAAAGTTCTGATTGATTATGGAGGAATTTGAAGTCTTCTCAAATAATGACTTAGAAGAACTGTAGCATTGTTCCATTCCTTTCATGCACTTCAAATTATGCCTTGATTTGTTCATTCTTATTTGAATATATTTTCTTTTTATTTTTACTCTTACATATATCATAGTCCAAATATTCCTTTTGATTCAGAAACTTTCAGAATATTTTCCCAGAAGTTAAAGAATCCATTTTTATTTAAGATTTAAATTTTCTTACAAAACAAAAACTAGCAGCTTGATTTGGGTTGGATCCTAAAATGTTCTCTAGAAGTCCATGAAGCAGTGATACAATCTCCCCATCTGCTTTGAAGAAAAGGATTCTTCACTTGCTTTTGAAATTTATTTTATCCTTACTTAAATGCTTATGAGGGTGAGAAATGTGTGCATTATAACAACATTTTATAGAACAGACAAATCAAATTACCACCACTCATAGATAGCTCAAAATTTGGCCCAAATAGAAGATCTTAATCCCAACTAGACTAAACCTCAGATTCACCATTGTGCTGTCAACAGATTATTCCCAGTTTAAATGATTTTGTAAAGCCATTTTGGGTCCAAGACTTAGGTTCATTTTTTGGGAAACTTAGTTGTCCTAATTCAGAATTAGAGGGATGTTCTAAAAAATCTCTTCATAATAGGCCCTAACATCCTAAGTGACCTAGGCCCCAGGAGTTCTTGTAGTCCTCAGATAAGAGATGATCCAGTGTGGGGTACGAAACCTCCTCTTATCAAAGCTCCCCACACCTCCTGCCTTCTTTTCTCCCTGCATAAACAGATCTGAAGCACAGATGTGAAGAAGTAATATAAGCAATAGGGAAATCTTCACCAGTTACCTAATAAGATTTTAAGAGGGGCTTGCTTAGAGACTTAGAACTTTGAACTTTCAAATAAAACTTGAAGTCTATCAGCATATTCTTACTCAAGACTGATAAACGTAATGAGACTTTAAAACTGTTCACTCTTGGGGCACCTGCGTGGCTCAGTCAGTTAAGTGTCCAACTCTTAATCTCCGCCCCCGTCTTGATCTCAAGGTTGTGAGTTCAAGCCCTGTGTTGGGCTTTGTGAAGCCTACTTAAAAACAAATACAAAACTGTTCACTCTTTTCCCCTTTATTGGTGAAATTTCAGGATAAATAATTTAGTTTAAATCAGAATCCATCAAACTATATATGAATTAGTTTTTAGTCTAGATGAGAAGGCAAAATATAAAATAATTTCTATTCTAACTCACCACTTTGGGGTGACACGCAAGTTTCATTAAGAGATCTTACCCAGAGGTTGCCTTAAGAAAGTATGTATTTGAGAGGGTCCAGAAATATGTGCCAACTTCTACACAGTCACTTAATAATCAATAAGCCCTTTTCTTTTTTGAGCCTTCACATTCTAAAGCAATAAACAAATTTAAAGGAATGTGTAGAAGATTTAAGAAATACAAATCTAGAAATAGATCTGGTTTACTGGATTAGAAAGAAAGGAAGGAAGGAAAGAAGAAAGGATGATTAAAGTTGAATTTTGAGTGAAAAAATATTTCAGAATGTATAATGAGGTTAATCATGTAACTTACATTGGGGATAAATATGATAGTATTTTAAATCATCAATTTCAGAGTCATAAAGAGACCAAAGCGTATTACCATAAGCACATTTAATTTATTTTAAGAAAATCTGAAAAGCAAAAATTCAATTAGCACAGTTTTCAATTTCAAATCAGTTTTGCAAAATTTATAGTCCACCTGATTGTTCTACATCACAATTTTGGACAATCTGGAGGATTCTTTATGTAAATTAGTGAATACGTGAATAAATAAAAGATATTTAAAAGAAATGCATTTTTATTACTTTACAGAAATACAGTAATAGTAATCCTAAATTCTAACAATGTATCCTTGATTTAATGAATAAAGAAGATTCATTTTAATCAGCATTTCATTATTTTTATGCAAATGGAAGCTATTGAAATGCTTGAAAATAGTTCTCTTAAGTTTATTAAACATTTCTCGCCAAAACTGTATTTATATTATCCCTTTGCTTAACAAACTATAATACAAAGCTAAATGCCTTTTTTCCCCTGTTGAATTTGCACGGAGACCAAAGTAGGAGATCCTAATTTTGTAAGGTTCTACTATGTACACTGTGAGCCTGTGATGACATTTTATTGGTATTTCAGTTTATTAATTCAGATATGCAGACTTTATACAAGATATTGATTGTCTAAAGAAATAAAGTCCCATAGGAAGATTGTCTTTATCAGATTTATTAATCTACATTTTACAAATGAAAGTGATTATAGTTTATAGTTTCTGAAAGGAAATAAATCTGTAGCACTATTCGTAGAAGTATGAAATTTATGTTTTCATATATTAGGAAAGAATACTTTCATATATAACTGCAAATATTTTTAAAAATCATGGTCTTCTTTTGCTTAGAGTATACACCTTCTTGATTCAATTAATCAACAGTTGTTTTTTCTTTCCCATCTCCGATACAACAGACAAACAGGCAGAACAATAAGCTTACCCCAGGTGTATAATAGAGTTGTAAGCTGCTATAAAATAAGGACTTGATTTTACAGTGTTAGGCAATTACAGAATGCAACAGTTAAGTTATTGTTACTTAATTAGGTTGGGAATTGTAAGATATAAAGAATGGCTAGAGAAAGAATTTGCGTAGGGGAGCTGAATTGGTGCCGTTGACATCAAGGACTCCTGTGGAAGTTGAACTAAATTTTAAACACTAGCTAGGATACAGGCATTCTAAGTCAACATTTGTTTTTCAATTATTTTTTTTAAATCATTGTAAAAGTGGTATTGATCACATTTTAGAAAGTATGGCTAAGGGGGAAATCATCTATTTACCCTACCCCTCCTGCTGATACTCTGATATATTTCTTCCAGTCTTACCTCTGTATTTGTCTTTTTAACATAGTATTAATCATAGTCCATGTACTATTTCATCTTCTTTTTCTACCTAATATTATTTTATTTTAAGAATTATTTATTTGAGAGAGTGAGTGGGGGGGGGGGCAGAGGGAGAGGGAGAGAGAATCACAAGCAGACTCCACACTGAGCACAGAGCCCTACGTCACAATCCTGAGATCACGACCTGAGTCAAAATCAAGAGTCTGATGCTTCACCAACTATGCCACCCATATGCCCCATACCTAATATTATTTTAGAAGCATTGTCCCAGATGGCTCATAGGCTTCCTAACCATCATTTTAATAGATATTTAATATTCTGTGATGTGGAGGAACCTTAATTTATTTAGCCATTCCTCTGTTTTTGATCATTTTATTTATTTCCATTTCTTATTATAATGCTCTGAGTTATGTTTTTGTGCACAAGCTTTCTATATAGTTTCTATTACTTCCTTTGTTCATTTCTCACATGTATAGCTGAGCCATACAGTACGAATTTATTTTTTATTTATTTTTTTTTACTTTTGTCTTCAGAACAGTGCCAATTTATAATATCACCAGCAACTGCTGAGGGGTCCCATCCTTCACAGTATTTGGTATTTTCATTTTTAAATAAGAACATCAATGGCTATTTTAATAGGTCAAAAATGGTACAGCTTTGTGTAAATTTTCTATGCCTGTTTTACCAATGATATTTTCTCATGTATATATTGTCTGTTCATATACTTGGGCATTCTGCATCTTCTATACCGAGTGATTTGTGTATGCTTTCTTAAATCCAAACACTTCCTTCTGCCCGGTCTTCAGTTTTTATTTTTATGATCAGTGATAGAATTTAAAGCATTTTGCTTCTTTTGTCTTCTCATGTTTAGGAAGTAGCACCAAATGGAATAGAGTTCAATAGGTGAAAAAGTTGAGAGAAATAAAGTTTTTTTGTTTTGGTTTGGTTAGTTTGATTTTATTTTGTAACTTCCACTTAAGTAACTCACTCAGCAAATACTTCTGTTAGCTGGGCCTGCAGTGGTGACAAGACTGACACAGTCAGAGCTTTTCCAAACTAGTGGGAAAGGCGTGTCATGTGATTAAAGGTGTGAACATGTGATTAAAATGGTGGGAGAAGAACTATCATAGAGTATTTGAGGGATTACCAAGGTGGCACATGTATCCCTAAGTAGGCTAGAGGGGGATTAGAAAAGACTTCTGTCACTGTCTATCTCATGAACATTTCTCCTTTGTCCACATTATAATGCCCACATTTTACTAGCCTAGAGATGTACCATACATTATTTAATCACTCCCTAGCTTGTTTCCTGTTTTTGTTTTTGTTTTTTCCCTCCTGTAAACAGTATTACAACAAACATCTTCATAGGAGAATTCTAGTGCCCATAGTGAATTATTTTCTCAGGGTAAATTCCTAGAAGTGACATCATTGGATTATGGTATATGAATATTTTTGAGATTCTTTTTTAAGATTTTATTTATTTGACAGAGAGAGTGAGAGAGTACAAGTGGGGGAACAGTAGAGGCAGAGGGAGAAGCAGCCTCCCCGCCAAGCAGGGAGCCCGATGCAGGGCTCAATCCCAGGACCCTAGGATTATGACCTGAGCCGAAGGCAGACGCTTAACCATCTGAGCCACCCAGGCGCCCCTATTTTTGAGATTCTTGATGCAGAGTGTTGGATTGCCTTCCAGAAATTGTTTATTCCTATATAGAGAGTATGAGGGTTAGTTTTCATTATACTCTTGTTGACATTATTTTTTTTAACTGGATAAATGTGGTAAGTGAATGTGGTATCATCTTATTATTTTAGTTTCCATATCAATTATCAGTAAGGTCAAATGTATTTTCATGTGTTTATTGGCTCTCTTTTTTTTTTTCTTTCTGAGAGATTTAGATCCGTATTGCACCCATTTTTTTTTAAATTTGGAACATTGGTCTTGCTCTTCTATATATATTAATGATTTTAACTCAGGCATTGTCTTTTTACCTTCATCTTAACGTTTTCTTTCCTTTTTTGTATATTTGTCGTTTACCCTATGAATGATTTCTAAATATCTCTACTATTTTAAAATTAAAATGATCTCAAGATTTAATAAATTTCAAAAAAAGATGGTGTTGGAGTTGATATTTAAATGTTCCTTTCTGGGCGCCTGGGTGGCTCAGATGGTTAAGCGTCTGCCTTCGGCTCAGGTCATGATCCTGGGGTCCTGGGATTGAGTCCCGCATCGGGCTCCCTGCTAGGCGGGGAGCCTGCTTCTCCCTCTGCCTCTGCCTCTCTCTCTCTCTGTGACTCTCATGAATGAATAAATAAATAAAACATTTAAAAAAAAATAAAAATAAAAATAAATGTTCCTTTCCTTTCCCGCCTTCTTCTTCTGGAAAGCCTAGAAAATTTAAATTTTGTGATATTGTGACTTTGAAGTATTATCAAGGTTGTTTTAATTTTGCATAAATTTGCATTTTTACTTGTTTAATGTTTTTTTCTTTTCTTTTCTACCCTCCCACTTCCACCCCAAATCCCTTTGCCCCTTAGGTATGAAGCTCTCTTTCCGTTAGTATTGTCATGCTTAATGTTTGTCTGGATACAGGTGGAACAAGAAACCCTTCAGCAACTCAGTGTTTCCTATAAACAGAAGGTAGCTTGTCAAAATCATTGTTGTGTTTATTTGAGAATATTAAAATATTCCCTGTTCTGTAAGGAAGTTGCAGTGTTATTTCATCAAAAACTATGCACCATTTAAGGCAGTCATAATTTAGTTAACGATTAATCAAGTTAAACAGTTTGTAAGAAAATTGTTCGTTTACAACAGAAAAGCATGATTTTATTCTTTAATAGGCATTAAATAGGTTGGGTTTTTCTTAGAGATTATTTGAGAATCACTGATGTACAAAAACATCAATGTAGATGAAGGAGTGGAGGAGAAAGAATGCTTTTTATCTTATTTTCCTCTGTTTTCATATCTAATTTTTCTTTCCCTCAATTTATTGTATTCACAAGAATATTTATGTTGTCACAAATCAGTTCATGAATTTGATCGTAAGGTGACATTTGTGTTTGCAGTGTGGTTTTTCTCTTTCTAGTGGTCCTACTCCAAATTGCTTATTCTGCCACCCTAGTGATTGTGGCCTCAGTCCAAATCTTAGGCTGTTTATTCAACACAGTACACTTTGAGTTGGCTAAAAGCCAGCTAAATTTTAAGGACACATTTATCATGCTGAGCTATAGAGTTAAACTGATGTCTCTTGCCTTTATTTTAGAACTGAAGATAATTATAAACCATTGGTGATAGAATATTTACAGTTTTACTGAGGTCAGATAAAATGAATATTGCAGAAAAACACCTTCATAGTTGATCCATTGAGCCATCCATAACTGGTTCCAGTTGAGCTTACAGAGTAATTGATAATTTAGAATAATTAATTTCAATAATGAGGAAACTTCATTGAAGTATATTAAATAATTACTGGTTTTTAACATTCAGCCCTGAAATATTAAAACAGTACATGAAAACAGTTTTGTTCAGATTCTAGTAAATGGTCAGACTGTCCTTAATAGTAAATATTAAATATTTTAATATTAAATCTAAAAATGAGATTCATTGTGTCATTTTTTAAATTCTGTTTTTTAACGGAAAACAGATATTTCTTCTTATAGAAAGGAGTATTAAAGCATCCAAAGAACTTAGTGGAAAATTACATGGATAGTGGAGGAGGGGAAAGTTTCCCTTTAAACTCACCCATGAGTTTTTCTGTTTTGGGGAGAGGGGGATTAAGCAAAAGTGCATCCTTCTTGTTGAAATTGAGTGACTTTCTATTTTACCAAAAATAGGAATATTTTGCATTTGTATATAGAGAAAATAATTTCTAATTGACAGAAGAACAAGGAAACAGAAATATTTGATTTTATCATGCTTTTTTAATATGATAGTTTTAGAATATCAGGACACTGAGAAATCAGGACTTAGAAAAGGGAAGAGTTATATAGGGATTTAAGAGTGAAGCATTTATATAAGATAAGGAAAAGCCTGATTCTCCCTTTTATTCAGCAATACTACAGCTCTGTTCAGTATGTTACTAGCAATGTATTCTACCTTTTGGCAGATTGTATTAAGATGTAATTAAACTATAGGAACAGCTTTATTGTTAGTTAATTTTGTCAGTGCGGGATAACTTTCTAGCTATTGTACCAGACTGGAAGTTTGCCCTTGAGGGTAGAAGTAAGTGAACTGTTCTTGTGTGCTCATGTATTTCTTATTGTCTCACAGGTCACCAGTCTCCAGTTCACCTACAATCCTGATATAACCCAGTTTCGACAGATTTATCTGGATGATGTCCGGAGGGCCTTTTTCCTTGTATCCTTTGTTTGGACTTTTAAGGTGCTGCAACCTCCCATTTAGTGGAGTAAGGAGGTACTTCCCTTGCTCACTTAATAGTGACCACTTGGAGGCCATTTAACCCCCTCTTAACTATAATTTTCTCATACAGTCCATATTTTTAAAAAATGTCGAAACTGTAGAAAAGCATGCAGAATGATATAACAGGCAAATGTATATGTGTGTATTCCCACCATCCAAGAGATCAACAATTACTATTTTGTCACACGTGTCACACATTTTTAAAAAATTAAAACATTACCGCCAAAGCTAAAGTTTTCTTTCAATTCCCAACTCCACTCTAATTTCCCTCATCCAGAAGAAACCACTATGCTGAGTTTGGTTTGTACTTTCTTTGTGTATTTTAAACTGTACTCATGTTCTATAACATCTACCTCACAAGGTTTTTGAGTCACATCAGAGGCAACATTGTGTGAAAGTTGTTAGTGTTAGAAGTTTGAAAGACAATATGGCAGAATAAAGTCTCGTTTGGGAAGGCAGGCTGACCGGCTTCCAGAAATTTGTAGGGAGGTATTTCCTTTGAACTCACTGTGGTGCTGTCCTTCTCTACCGCTTGATTCTGTCCTCGGTTGTGCTCTCTCTGTCTTTGCAGCCTCCTTCCATCACCCTCTATTAATCAACACTTCTTCCCTTGAACCTGCGTCCCCCTGAAGTATAATTTCATCTTGTCTTTTCCTGTTTACAACCGAGCTCCTTAAAAGAAGAATCTGTCGTTGCTGCTCCCATTTCCTCCCCACTTAGACACTGGATCTTGAAGCCTTGAGCAGTGCCCGGGACACAGTAGCTCGTGAGTATCTGTCCGATGTCCCCGCCAGGGCTGTGCCGTCGTCAGCCGTCTGCAGGGGCTCCCTGCCTGCACAGTTCAGGCTTCAGTTGTACTTGACCACTGTAACATTCAGCTCTGTTGACTTCTCTTGCTTTTCCCTTTCCCTCCAGGACGTAATCCAGGTTCTCTTCTTAGCTTTTATATCCTCTCTCTTCTCCTTCACTAAAACATATTCTTTCTTTGTCTGATCTTGAATGATGTTCTTCTCCAAGTTCTACCCTTAACCTTCTCCTCTTACACTGCCTGGATACGGTCACCCTCTCCTATAGCTTTGACTCATACCTCCGTGCAGACAACTCTGAGATTTACTTCTCCAGCCTTGACCTCTCTTGACCTCACGAGCCGTATGTCCAATATTCTGCTGTGCATCACCAAATATATGTCCCAAACTGACTAACAACCGCCCACTCCTCTCCAAAGTCTCTCTCTGGCAAGCCTTATCTCATTGAATGGCATCACCATATTCCCAGTCACCCAGGCCATCAAACTTGTCGTATTTAACTACTTCTTGTCCAGTTCTAAAGTCCCACTGTCTCCCCCCACTTCTCCATCTCTGCTCCCAGTGCATCAGTTCAGACCTTCCTTGCCCCTGACATGAACTACTGAAATAGCTTCCCAATTGTATTTCCTGCCTATAATTATTTGTCTCCCTGATTTGAGTATCTCACTGTCGCTGGTATTTCTTGTTTGTATCACTCACCTAAAATGTTTGCTGGCTTTTCATTGTCTCCGCAGTAAAGTTCAAGGCTTTTTATTAATATGCCACCAATCTATGTTCCTGCCTTATCTTTCACTGTATCCTTCAATAAACCCTAAGCTTCTGTCACACCTCTTAATGTTTCTTGACTATGTCTTTTATTTTCCCTCTGTTTACCTTAAAATGCCTCTTGTATACTTCTGTATATCATCATAATCTTAGTTAACATGGGAGCACTTTGAGACTATTTTATTCATATTTATGTTCTTAGGGTCTAGCTCTGCCTCTGACATATACTAGACAATAAATGTTGGTTGGTTAATTGATTGGTTGAATGAATAGATCCATGAATACATTTGAGGTTCAAGTCACCAATTCAAATGCCACTTTTTCACTGAAAGTTGTCATAATTCATACATTCTCTTCAGTGTTTCTTTACCACTTTTGTGTATGTGTCTATAATAATAAAATAGCTAACATTTATTGAGTCCTTTCAATGGGCCAGACAGTATTTTCCTAGTGCTTTCCTAGCAGTTAGTTCTTAGACACCAGTAGGATTAATATTTACCTTTTATTACTGCACTAAAACAAATGTAAGCTTAAGAAGTGTCAAAAAGATATCTAACATTTTCTCGTGACTCATTCTCTGTTGAATTATTGTAGAACATGGTCTCTATTTCTTTCTGAGCCTTCCAAAGAACCTGGCACATTTCACATGTAGTGGGGCACACAGCAAGTATATCTGAACTGAAAATAATATTTCTCCTGAAAATATCTATGTGATGCACTAGGTCCCTGTTCTTGTAAAAAAATCATCAGTGGCCAACTACAGATACAATACTCGGACTTGCTTCTGCTAGAGAAGAGGAAAACGCCCTCCCAAAGATACTAGTGCCAAGTGAGGATAAACTCCCACGCCTCCGGTTCTTAGCACATTGCCTCTTCAGTCTGGTTCTTTCAAAATGCATCCACAGGAGATATAATGGAACATTCACTTACAACAATTTATGGCCAAATGTACAGGTTAAAAATCAAGTTACCCTCGTGGTAGAAAAGGCATATCTTTTCTAAATGAAGGAGAAATTTGTATGAATTCTGACTTGTTTTGGCATTTCCTTAACTCTGTTTAGGTTTTCTTCTTAGTGACAGCATTTTTTGGAACTGGGAACATAGCTTCTGTTAACAGGTAATTTTAAACGAAAACAGCATATTTATAATAAAAGACAATACAAGTTAGGATTTCGTTCTGTACTGTGCGTTTTATACTGAAGGATACATTTGGAGGTTGGTATGTATTGGCACAAACAGATCTACCTCATCATTTTCGTGGCTTCCTGATGTTCTTGGTACAGTGTACGCTTGTGTTTTAGTAAGAGTCGTTTTCAGAAAGTTATTTTAAACATCCTTTTTAGTAGAACATTCTTTTAAAGTTACAATGTGAGTTCTAAAATCTTTTTTCTTTATGTTGGTTCCTTAGCTTTGATCTTGCCTCTGTCTATTGCTTTCTGACCGTGTTTAGTCCTTTTATGATGGGAGCCCTGATGATGTGGAAGGTTAGTTTTCTTATTTTCTTATTTTCTTAAGATACTTGTTAAGATTATCAATTCATTGTGACATTAAGATTCTGTAACATTACATGACTTTAAGACTCTAAAGTCATTCTGACAGAACGAAATAGCACGGAAAGAAGATACCTTCACAGATGATGCTGAATGGGAGGTGGGACCCTTTAGCTTTTACTCCAAAATACAGTTAACCTTTTTGCTTTATCCTTAAGCCCATTTAAATTCCACAGAGTACAGATTCTGTGTAAGTCCTGGGAAGTCCTATCACAGATGATGAAAGCCTGTGGGGAAGGGCAGTGCAGATCAGAACTGCAGTGCTCCCAAAGATTCTATATGCTCCCCACGAGACTGCCCACATGTTATAATCTTTTCTCATAATCCATGTACCTAGAATGGATTGATTCACTCCACAAATCCATCATTGAGTGCTTACATTCAGTAATGCAGCAGGCACCAGCTGGGTGCCGACGATACCAAGATAATGGCAAATTCCTCAGCTTTGGAGGTTTAGACTCCTATGGAATGTAATTCACGTTCTTTCCTTCTTAAGGGTCATTATGCCTGTCTTATTCCCTCTACCACAGTGCCTGGCACATTTTATGTAGTTAGTATATATCTGCCTAAAATCTAATTACCTTCTATTCAGTTCACATAAGTACTAATTGTTAAAAAGTATGTGTCTCTTAATTGGATTAATATCCTTTTTTTGTTACTGCATTAATACAAATGTAATCTTCAGAAATGTTAAAAAGATATTTTTCTCATGTTACAATTTGTTATTTTGTTATGTTTATTTTTTCTTTTATTTATTTTTATTTATTTTTTACTTATTGAGTTATTTTAAAACATGCATTATTTCTTTAACTTTCTTTTACATTTTTTAATGATAGTTGCTCTTAGTCTATAAGAGACCATTGGCCTTTCATTAAAAATAAGAAAAAAGCAGAGAAAAACAAAAGTTTAAATTAGAATACTAGATTTACTCTCCAGTCTCATTCAGAGCTTTACTGACATATGCACTCAATGGCTTTTTTTGTCTAATGTGGCCAGAAGGGAAGGTTCTCCCAAACTGTTTTAGTCATATGTCCTTCACTTGAAGGAATCTTACACTGTCCTGAACATCATTTCTTTTCCGTATTTTCTTTCTTTTTTATTATACATCAAGTATATATATGTATATATATATATATAGAATTGGTTATTAGAAAGCAGTATCTCAAAATATTAACAGTATTAGCTCTGGGTTATGGTTTTCAACCAGTATAAATTATAATATACCTTTCTCAAATTTTTTATAAATATTTTACAGTGAATATGAATTGTATAATCAGAAATAAAGTTGTATTAAGATAAATGCATGAAAGATCATGTTTATAGAGTTATAGTATCAAGTGACCAGATGGATTCAGGAATCTGTGAATCAAATTATCAGGCTCTATGATTTATTTGATTTGAGCATTTTGTGCCTCTCATACTCTCTTGGAATCATTTGAACATGGTCATTAATTATTATAATGAGTTAGAACAAAAATTTGTATTAGGTTTTATTTGGAATAAGTGTTGATATTTATCTTTTTATACTACATACACTGTTGATGTAGATTTTTAAATCCATTTCATCAATATTCTATGTCATTGATGTCATGGTTTTATTTCAGAGTTTGCTCTTCACTAATAGAGATAAAATTTATTTGAGAAGTTGAAATATTGCTATAAGCAGAAATAGCATTTATTTTTAAGTTTTTCAAATGTTTCAGCTACCCATGGCATGGTTTGTTGTCCTTTTAAACAGATTTTAATCCCCTTTGTTCTTGTGATGTGCGCTTTTGAAGCGGTTCAGCTAACTACCCAGTTACCATCAAAAAGGTAAGGTGAATGTTTAAGAAGCACTGGACTTGCCCATGTCTCTCCGGCAGTGAGAGTAGATATGTGATTGCTACAATGCTGTAGCAGAGGTTGTTCATTATAAAAATGAGAAAAAAATGTTGTACCCTTAGAGCCAGAGTTCAGCCATCATTAGAGGGAATTAGTTGATTATCAGAGCCTCTAGCAGACAAATATGCTTTCTCAACAGTAAAATGTTATTAGAATATTATTCAAGCCAGTGAAGAGCTTCCCTAGAAAACAGTAAAACATAAATGTTAAATTATAGTTAATGATTTGTTTATTGTAGATATAACTGTGCTTACAAAACAGGAGGGATATCATTCTGTTTTGGGTTATTTCTTAAAATATGTATGAGACAAATGTGTTAACATTATTTCATTTACATGGCTTTAAATTAACTGTTCTACGTGTCAGTAATTTACGTACCTTCTCAGTCTTATTTTCTACATGTTTGACAAGTGGAATGGGAATTATTCTTTCTAAGTTTTGAGGAATTTCTGGAGCAGTCAGTCTTAAGCAATCAAGACTCTGAAAGAGAAGCTAGCAGCTAAACTATTTGCTTTTTTGAACTAATAAAATTGCCTCATCAGCACAGAACTGATCAGCGTCTCTGAAAGACACTTGAGATAAATACAAAGCTTTAGCAGTTCTGTTATTCTTGAATCAAACTGGCATATTCAGTGCTGAAAGAAATAACTAATATTAGCATAAATTTGCATATTTTGATGAGTGTAAGCTAGAACTGGGTTTAGCATATTATTATGCATATGCCATAATAACAATTATAATTTTAAAAGGTTTTCTTCCACTATTTAAAAATAGTAGAAATTTCTTTCTAGTTTAACTATTTAGTATTTTTGCAGGATATTTACATAAATTTAACCGTGAAAACATTTATACCTTGTCAGCATCACATAAAAAATAGTTACTTAGATGCAATAAAAAAACTCGTAAATGACATGTACTTTCTTGCATCTCCATTAGCAGATACATTTCTTTTAGCAGGGATTTTAAGGTTTAACTAAGAAGAACTGGTAACACATGGAATGAGAAGTAGAGGTGTGTGTGTTTGTGTGTGTGTGTTAACTGTGTCCTGACACATGGAACGAGAAGTAGAGGTGTGTGTGTGTGTGTGCGTGTGTGTGTTAACTGTGTCCTGAGAGCCGCACAAGGAAAAACTAAACATCAATGTAGAGAACTGAGGCAAAGGTGACTAAGACATCATAAATGTCTTCTCTTGTGACTTCTAAACCTTTACAAATTACTTGCAATGTCACAGTGACCCCTCAAATTTAATATGTCACATCCTGAACCTGGTAATTCCCTTTCTTGCTATTGACAACCAGCTCATCTTGTTTTCTTTATCTAATTCATCACACACGCCTAAGTCCATCCTTCCCACCTTGCCACTTGCTAAATATCACTGATAGCATCTCTCCTTTTTATCCTCGTTTTCAATCTTAGTATTTATATTGATAAACATTTTCTTACAACACAATTTTTGAAAGCCTAGGGGTTAAGGTGGAGGTGGCATTTATACTAATGACTGACTTGTTAGATCCATAATGCCAAGGATGAGTTCAGTATAACAGACCAGTGAGATGATTCTAACTGCTTTTCTTTCAACTCATTGCTTAAGTTAGTATTTAAAAAGGTGAAGTAGAAAAGCTGTGTTCACATTATTTTATTTTGCATGACTTTAAAATTAACTTTTCTAAATATCAACAATTTATCTAGTTCCTCAACCTTGATAACTAGCTTCGTCTCAAAGACTTGTGTATTTTGCACAGAGATCACTACAAGGAAGTATCTGGGTATGAAGATTATTTAGTGATTGAACCATTAAGAATGCTTTTGAAACTGGGGTGCCTGGGTGGCTCAGTCGGTTAAGCATCTGCCTTCGGCTTAGGTCATGATCTCGGGGTCCTGAGATCCAGCCCCGCGTCGGGGTCCTGAGGTTGAGCCCTGTGTCGGGCTCCCTGCTCAGTGGGGAGTCTGCTTCTCCCTCTCCCTCTGCTCCCCCCCCCACTTATTTTCTCTCTCTCTCTCAAATAAATAAATAAAATCTTTAAAAAAATGCTTTTGAAAAAAAAAAGATGCCTTTGGTTGTAAATAATGAAAATCTAATAGTAGCTGAGAGAAATAGGGAATTATGTGTCTCATGTAACTTGGAGTCTAGAGGTTGGCAGTGCAAAGCTGGTGTGATGTCATCAGCAACCCTGCCTTTTTGCCCTCCCTTTCTTAGGGTTTGGCCTTTCTCTTCATACCTCCATGCATCAAATCTGCCATCCAGATAGGAAGAAGGACCATTAGGGGAAGAGACAAAAAGATACGTCATCAGATTTCCCCTCCCATCAGGGAAACAGTTTCTTTCCCAAATGCCCCATCCAACAGATTTCAGATTATGTCTGAATGAGCAGAACTCTAATGAGCACAAGTTCCTTCTAACCTGGAAGGTGACTAGAGAGCAAGAAGTTGTGGATTGGAATGGGTATAGGAAACTGACAACCCAAAGTGCCTGTCACAGTTGAGGAAGACATTTTGAAGTTAATCCATTTCACAGCATGAGATAACATGGAGCTTCCTCACCTCTAGAATGCAACAAAGCATAAGAGACTATGGGACAGCAGCTGAGAAAGAGAAGCAAGTTTTAGTGTTACGGAACCTGGACTGGATCGCCCGACAAAAAGAACCAAGTGGCCCTCGGAGATCTTGGAGGATAGAAGGTTTATTTAACGCCGGTGGGCTCAGAGGAGAGTGATCTCCAAAAGTCTGAGCCCCAAGCACAAACAAAGGGGGGAATTTATACACTTCTACTTCCTCATACTTGGCACTTTTGGCACATGCGCGAAGCAGGGCAGGGAGAAGAACCTGGAAGAGCCCTGGGGCAAGGACTGGGACTCTCGCTGGCTCGGTCGGCCATCTTAGAACACAGATTTTCCTTATCATTAGGATTACAGAAGTGTTTGACAATCAACCAAATGACGAGACCTAAAAGGGATAATTTTCTGTTCTATATTTGATTACATACTCAACTATACAAGCAAGCCATGGATAAACAATAGTGATTGAAAAAAGAATTTGGGGAGGTCAAATTGTCAGCAGTGTGATCCAGCAACCAAAAAGCTAGTTTCTCATGCCCTGTACTAACTGAAATGAATATAAGATATTTTGACACTATCATTTTAAATATACTATTTTGTCCTACTAGACGTTTTGATCTTCGGGATAGTATGCCCCCATATTTAGGAATTCAAATTTGAATCAGAATTATACCTATATTGAGGCGCCTGGGTGGCTCAGTCGTTAAGCGTCTGCCTTCGGCTCAGGTCCTGAGATTGAGCCCCGCGTCGGGCTCCCTGCTCAGCGGGAAGCCTGCTTCTCCCTCTCCTACTCCCCCTGCTTGTTTTCCCTCTCTTGCTATCTCTCTCTCTGTCAAATAAATAAATAAAATCTTAAAAAAAAAAAGAATTATACCTATATTAAATCACTTTTATTGCAAGAGCATTTTCCAGGGGAAACTATATTAAGCCAGCTTGATTTTTTAATTTATATGAAGTGAAACTAAATTACTTCCAAATATTTTAAAATTTCTTAACAAAGAAATTTGCGTTCGTTTATCTAATTTTTGTCTATCTTAAAGTCTATGAATTTTAGCTTGTTCTGGTGTGATTTCTTTTAATGGTTATTATCTCCAGCAGTTCTAACTAATTTACCTAGGTCAGAGTATAGATCTGGTTTTTGTCAAGAAAATTTGCTTCCTCCATCATTATTTTGTCACTTCCAGATTTTACCCTGGTGGTTTTAGCTTTCTATGGTGTTATTTGGTGTTGTTTAGAAACAATTTTGTAGGGGTGCCTGGGTGGCTCAGTCGTTAAGTGTCTGCCTTCGGCCCAGGTCATGATCCTAGGGTCCTGGGATCGAGCCCCGCATCGCTTCTCCCTCTCCCACTCCCCCTGCTTGTGTTCCCTCTCTTGCTGTGTCTCTCTCTGTCAAATTAATAAATAAAATCTTAAAAAAAAAACAATTTTGTAGTGTTCTATGGAACCAAAAGGTAGAAGTTCAGTCAGTCTTGTGTCTAAAAAAAATGTCACAATATGTAGTAGTAGCCATTTTCAATTTTATTTTATGCTGATTACTTCTACCATTCATTTAGCATATGATGTTTTGAGTTTCTATTACAAGCCAGCCACTGTTCTAGCTGCTGGTAATACAGTGGTGAATAGAGCTTACCATCTACTCAGGGAGACAAATAAGAAATAAAATATTTGCCATAAAATGTCAGGTTGTGTTAAATGTCAGGAAGAAAAATAGATTGAAGAGGAGACATTTAAGCAGAGACTGAAATAAACACAGAGTGAACCATGAAACTATATGAGAAAAGAGCACTTTTAGGTAGAGAGGGTGTGGAGCACACAAAGGGCATGAGGTGAGACCGGTGTAGAGTATTTGAAGAACAGCAGGAGGACCAGCCATAAGCAGAGTGTGCTAGCAGAAAAATTGTAGGAAGGACGGTTGGAGAGATAGGTAGGGGCCAGATCATATGGGGCCATTTCGGCCATAGTTTGGACTTCTGAATTTTTCCTAGTTGAGGCAAGAAGCCATTGGAAGGTCTCAAAGTCTCCTTTGTTCTATGACTAATACCTTTAGGAGGACAAGAGTAAAAGCAGGAAGATGGTTAGAGCTGAATGACCTTAGTGGGTTGGTGGAAGTAATAAGAGGTAACATTCATTATCATTTGTATGATACTTTGTTATGACAGCCCAAGCAAACTAATACACATCCTATGAACTCTGAAAGGGCAGAGATTCTGTCTTTCACTGTGTCTTTAATTTTATCTAAAGTTTTTGTTACAAAGAGTGAAAAAGAAATCAGTATATATTAGGCACCTACCATATGCAGGCACTGTGTTAGATAATTTACATATATTACTTAATTTTCCCAACAGTGCTCTGAAGTAGGTATTACTCTGCCCATTCTATAGGTAAGGAAACTGAGGCTGAGAAGATAGTAAGTACCCTAATCAGGTGTGTCTTACTTCCAAAGGGTTGCAGAACATCATCTGTGTCCTACAATAAAATGTGGTTTTAGAAAAACATTTAAAAATATCAAACCAAACTTCAAAAAAGATATTTAAAAGTCTGTTGCATTTAATTGCATTTCTTTTTTTTCGTTTCCAGTTTTTATTTAAATTCTAGTTGGTTAACATGCACTGTAATACTGATTTCAGGAATAGAATTTAGTGATTCATCACTTAAAAACCCCTAGCGCTCATCACAACAAGTGCCCTCCTTAATACCCATCCCCCATATAGCCCATTCCCTGCCCACCTTCCCTCCACTGACCCTCAGTTTGTTCTCTTAAGAGTTTGTTCTCTGCCCTTTCCTCTGCAGTTTGCTCTCTGTTTGCCTCCCTCTCTTTCTTTCCCCCCATTCCCTATGTTCATTTGTTTTGTTTCTTAAATTTCACATATGAGTGTAATCATATGGTATTTGTCTTTCTCTGACTGACTTGTTTTGCTTAGTGTAATACCCTTGAGTTCCATCCACATCATTGCAAATGGCAAGATTTCATTCTTTTGGATGGCTGAGTAATATCCCATTATATATATATACACACCACATCTTCTTCAGCCATTCATCAGTCAGTGGACATTTAGGCTCTTTCCATAATTTGGCTGTTGTTTTTGTTTTTTTTTTTTAAGATTTTATTTATTTATTTGAGAGAGAATGAGAGAGAGCACATGAGAGGGGTTAGGGTCAGAGGGAGAAGCAGACTCCCTGCCGAGCAGGGAGCCTGATGCGGGACTCAATCCAGGGACTCCAGGATCATGACCTGAGCCGGAGGCAGTGGCTTAACGAACTGAGCCACCCAGGCGCCCTTGGCTTGGCTATTGTTGATAATGCTGCTATAAGCATCGGGTGCATGTGTCCCTTCGAATCAGTATTTTTGTATCCTTTGGGTAAATACCTAGTAGTACAATTGCTAGATCATAGGGTAGTTCTATTTTTCACTTTTTGAGGAACCTCTGTGTTGTTTTCCAGAGTGGCTGCACCAGTTTGCATTTCCATTAACAGTGTAAGAGGGTTCCTCTTTCTCTGCATCCTTGCCAACATCTGTTGTTTCCTGTGTTAATTTTAGCCATTCTGACAGGTGTGAGGTGATATATCATTGTAGTTTTGATTTGTATTTCCCTGATGATGAGTGATGTTGAGCATCTTTTCATGTGTCTGTTAGCCATCTATATGTCTTCTTTGGAAAAATGTCTGTCTATTCATGTCTTCTGCCTATTTCTTAACTAGATTATTTGTTTTTTGGGGTGTTGAGTTTGATAAGTTCTTTATAGATTTTGGATACTCTTTATCAGATATGTCATTTGCAAATATCTTCTCCCATTCCAAAGGTTGCCTTTTAGTTTTGTTGATTGTTTCCTTCACTGTGCAGAAGCTTTTTATCTTTTTTTTTCTTTCTTTTTTTAGAGAGGGAGAGAGAGGAAGAGAAGGAGAGAGGGGGTGAGGGGCACAGGAGAGGGAGAGAGAGCATCTTAAGCAGGCTCCACACCCAGTGCGGAGCCCGATGAGGGGCTTGATCTCACAACCCTGAGATCATGACCTGAGCTGAAATCAAGAGTCAGATGCTCAACCAACTGAGCCACTCAGGCATCCCAAGAAGTTTTTTATCCTGAAGACCCAGTAGTTCATTTTTGCTTTTGTTTCCCTTGCCTCTGGTGGTGTGTCTAGTAAGAAGTTGCTGTGGCCAGTGTCAAATCCTGTGCTCTCCTCTAGGATTGTGATGGTTTCCTGTCTCATATTTAGGTCTTTCATCTGCTTTGAATTTACTTTTGTGTATGGTGTAAGTAAGTGGTCCAGTTTCATTCTTCTGCTTGTTGCTGTCCAGTTTTCCCAACACCATTTGTTGAGGAGACCGTCTTTTTTCCATTGGATATTCTTTCCTGCTTTGTCGAAGATTAGTTGACCGTATAGTTGTGGGTCCATTTCTGGATTTTCTCTTCCGTTCCATTGATCTATGTGTCTGTTTTTGTGCCAGTACCATACTGTCTTAATGCCTGCAACTTTGTAATATAGCTTTGAAGTCTGGAATTGTGATGCTTCCGGCTTTGCTTTTCTTTTTCAAGGCTGCTTTGGTTGTTTAGGGTCTTTTGTGGTCCCATACAAATTTTAGGGTTGTTTGTTCTAGCTCTGTGAAAAATTCTGGTGGTATTTTGATGGGGATTGCATTAAATATGTAGATTGCTTTGTATTTCTTTTTTTTCTTCTTGTCTCAGAAGAACTAGAGCCATAGGGTGGAATTTTTGTTTCACTGATTTTGATTCAAAGAAGGAAAGCATTTTGTAGTGATTGGGGCTGTGTAAATTGGGGTGGATTCAGTAACTGGAACCATTAAAGCCCATGCTAGACAGAGCTTTCATTGGGATTGTTACTTTGAGAATTGGTGTTTTGTTCAGAAGGTTGTACTCAATGACCATTGTGTTCTCCACAAACTCTTAGTTTAACACACTTATTGTATGTCTGTTTTGTCAGACTTGTGAATGATACATAACACTTCAATTAGATATGGTAAGTCTGACTTGTGCTATATGTCTGTGTATGTGAACTATTGAGTTACATTTCTATATTTCAAACCTATAGTTAGAAAAACAATTATGTCTAAAAGAGAAGTCAAGGATGATTTTAAAATAAGCATACTAACTTTAGACTAGTTGAAATGGAACTGTGTAATGCAATTCAATAATTGATCATATGAGTTTTCCCTGGAGGAAATACTTTTTTAGAACATTAAGTTTGTAAGTGAGATGAGAGAAATCTACAGCTTTCTTGCAGCTCTGTATTGTACATAAAAATTTTAAAATCTGAGAACACTTTTCATTGTTGTTTTCTGTTTGGACTTAAGAGAAAAGCACTAGATGACAAAAATGATTTACATTTTTTCCCCTTTTATTACCTAATTGCTGTGATACCTTAATGGGGGAGGGAAATTTGTCCATTTCTTCTGCAAATAAAAAAGCTAAGATTCTGTATTACACATGAGCATTAAGTTCTTCATTGCCTTGTTAAGGAAATCAAGGAGGCATGCTGTGATTTTTTTTTTTTAATCTTGACCAAAATCTTACACCTTACATAAAAATTAACTCAAAATAGACCAGATTCAAACTTTTAGGAAAAGCATAAGAGAAAAATCTTTGAGATTTGGGCTAGGAAAGAGTTAGGCTTGACATTAAAACCATGATCTGTGTAAGGCAAAATTGATAAATTGGACTTCATCAAAATTAAAAACTCTTGCTCTACAAAAAAGAAGACCCTGTTAAGAGAATGAAAAGACAAGCTACATACTGGCAGAGAATATTTACAAACTATGTATCTGACCAAGGACTACTATCCAGACTATATAAAGAACTCTCAAAACTCAACAGTAAACACCAAACAATTTAATGAGAAAATGAGCAAAAGATCTGAGCGTATATAGATGGCAGTTGAAGCTGTTCAACATCGTTAATGACTAAGGAAATGCATATTAAAACCACAGTGAGGGGGCACCTGGGTGGCTCACTCGGTTAAGCGTCTGCCTTCAGCTCAGGTCATGATCCCAGGGTCCTGGGATTGAGCCCCGTATCGGGCTTCCTGCTCAGCAGGGAGCCTACTTCTGCTACTCCTTCTCCCTCTGCCTGCCACTCCCCCTGCTTGTGCTCTCTCACTCTCTCTGTCAAATAAATAAATAAAATCTTCAAAAAAAAAAAAAAAAAACCACAGTGAGGTATCATTATATAGTGATCAGGATAGCTAAAAATAGAAAGTAGTGACACCAAATGCTGGTAAAGATGCAAAGAAATTGCTCTCATATATTGCAGATGGGAACATATATTGTATAACCACTCTGGAAAGAGTTTTAGTTTCTTATTTTTTTTAAAGGTTTTATTTATTTATTTATTTGTCAGAGAGAGTGAGCGAGAGCACAATCAGGGAGCAGCAGGCAGAGGGAGAAGCAGGCTCCCCTCTGAGCAAGGAGCCCGATGTGGGACTCGTCTCAGGACCCCGGGATCAAGACCTGAGCCAAAGGCAGGCACTTAATGAACTGAGCCACCCAGGAGTCCCATGGAGTTTTAGTTTCTTATTAAACCAAACATGCAACTGCCATAAGATCCAACAATTACATCCTGTGGCATTTTTCCTAGAGAAATAGGAACTTATGTTTGCATAAAAAACTGTACTCGAGTGTTTATAGCAGCTTTATTTGTAATGTCTTTCAGTGTTTGAATGGTTAAGCAGACTGTGGTACATCCATAAATGGAGTACTACTCAGCAGTTAAAAGGATCTAACTATTGATACATTACAATGTATTGTACATTACATTAGATGAATCGCAAAGGAATTATGCTGAGTGAAAAAATATAATCCCAGCAGGTTACAAAGTGTTATATAAATGATTCCACTTATACAACACTCTTGAAATGACAAAATTATAGAAATGGAGAACAGATTCGTGGTTTTCAGGGATTAGGGATTAGGCATGGGTTGGTGCAGGGAGGATAGATGTAGCTATAAAACAGTATCATGAGGGATCCTTGTAATGATGGAAACATTCTGTATCTTGACAGTGTCAGTGTAGATATCCTGGTTGTGATATTGAACTAGAGTTTTGTAAGATACTGCCTTGGGGGAAACTAGGCCAAGGGTACATGAGATCCCTCTATATTATTTCTTGTAATTGCATGTGATTATCTCAAAATAAAAAGTTTAATTAAAAATCATAATTCTGGGCACCTCAGTCAGTTAAGGTCCAACTCTTGACTTCAGCTCAGGTCATGATCTCAGGTTCATGAGATCCAGCCCTGCATTAGGCTCCGTGCTGAGCATGGAGCCTGCTTGGGCTTCTCTCTCTCCTTCTCCCTCTTCCCTTTCCTCCACCCCTTCCTCCTCTCCTTCTCTCTCTCTCCAAAATAAATAAATAAAAATAAATAAAAATCATAATTCACATCCCTTTCCTACCATTGAAACAAATATTCAAAATGTTAAATAGCATTTTTTACTTCCAGACTATACTGTGGGACAGTGGCCCATTATAATGTGAAAAGAGCCCTTGTCTAAAGTAGTATTTTCAGAAGCAAAAATACTAATAGAGGATTATTTGATTATTCTCATTTTTATTTTAGTGTGCTTTAAAAATGTGCCAGTTCTATTATGTGTAATCTTTCTTTATTTTTTTTCCAGCCTTTTTCTCATGGTTCTCATCATATCAGACATTATGGCTTTGGTAAGGCATTACTGGATATTCAGTATAAATAAGATTGAGAAGCTAAGTGCTGGTTTAATTTAATCAAGAGAAATCTGAATGCATTTCTGTGCATGAAATCTTTAGATATTAAGTTATAAGTGCTGGCATAATTTACACATATAAATTACTTTCTTTTTATAAATGACTTATGCAGGAAGGGTGTTCTTCTGAAGGTGTCAAAAGTCTTCTTAACTTGATTTATTTGCATCTGTCATTTTATACCTAGTCTTCCATGGTGCATTGTGTCTGAAATGAGCCTTCCATAGGAAGTTCACAGAAAAAGCTAACTTTAGATTTAGGTAATACATCATTTTCCTACTTGAAATGTTGATTTTTCTAACCCTTCTCTAAGATTGAGAAAACGGAGGGAAAGAAGGAAGGAAAGAAGAAATAGAGCTTTTCAAGTGGGAAGATGTTACCAAGTTAATGACTCTTATAAGTGAGTTCTGAGTAAGGAGCATGCAGGTGGGCCTCTTGTACATAGTGTATTAAGAAAAAGAACCTACTTTACACCTACGAATTCAGGGGGTTCTCAAAACTGCCCTCGGGTTTGATAATTCACGAGAAGGACAAAACTCACAGAAAACTATTATATTCACAGTTATGATTTATTGTAGGAAAGTATACAGATTAAAGTTATCCAAGGGAAGAGACTCAGAAGGCAGAGTCTAGGAAGGGTCCGGATGTGGAACTCTGGTCCTCTCCCTGTGGAGTCAGGACAGCATTACTGTTCCAGCATTGATGTGCGATGTTCATAGGGAGTAGTGCCAGCGAGGCTCGCAAGAGCCTCGGTTGTTCAACTTTTTAATGAGGATCAATCACATTTTGTCCCCATGACTGACCTTTAATGTTCACTCCTTCTAGAGGTGGTACCTGATAGCACATGGCCTGAAGCCCCCAATATAAATCACATTATTGGACTGTCCAGTGGCTAAGGCCCCAAGGCAAAATACTCCCATCAGGCATGGCATTCCATGGGCCTGGAAGTCACTCTAGGTAGCTGAAGGCAAAGGCCAGATTTCTCTTTGGGTAAAGCTAGTTCTTCACTATATAACATCCTATGCTAGAACTGATTGGAGACACCAAGTAGTCTAACTTCCCAATCAGATTCCTAGTCACTTGATTTAGGTGAGAGCATTTTTGTGTCCTGTTGAACTGGATATCCATTATATATCTGAAATTGACCAAACATAATAATGCTAGAACAAATCAGCTTTCAGTTTTGCTCACAAAGAGCAAGATATGTTAACGGAAGGGAATTTAAATTCTCTGATTAATTTTGTAAAGAGTCAGATTGCTTTCCTTAGCTTACGAAGCTATTTGTGACCTAGCTTCTGCTTGCTTGACCAGCATCATCTCCAGCCTTGCTCTGTCCACGCCTGCCCCCTGACCTGTACCTGCCACGCTCCCCCTGGACTCTTGACATTGACATAGGTTTCTCCCTTTGTCAGAAGCATACTTCTCCTCCGATCTCCTCAGACTCCTCTTTCACCGGACTCTTACTTTTTACTTAGATTTTTAGACTCTTTATTGGGACAGCCTTCCCTTATACTCCATCTGGGGTATGTACCCCTTCCTTTGTGCTCCCATAATTGCCTGTCTTTTCCAATGATAACACTCATCTCTCTCTCTCCCTCTCTCTCTGTCTCTCTCTCTCTTACACACACACACACACACACACACCCCTGATAATTTGATTGAATTATTCACTAGGTTATACAACTCCCAAAAGAGATTTTATCTCCAGGACCTAACACAGTGATTAGCACATAGTAGGCTGTCAGTAGATACTTCTTGATAAATGGATGATATGGCTTTTTTTCACTGAGGTCTTTGGTATTATTCCTGTCTTTTATTAAAATCAGTAGAGTCTGCAACTTTTGATCTCGGGGTCTTGAGTTCAAGCCCCATGTTGGGCTTAGAGCTTACTTAAAAAAATTAAGTTGGTTATCTTTATTTTTAGCTATTCATAAATGTCACTTTTGTGTTCATTCGATCGAATAGTAATGCTACGTCTGGCTTTTAGGCTATTGCTCATTTTAGTCCAAGCAAAAATTTCTATAAAGGACATATTCTTATAGATTCTAGTCAGATAGTGGTTGTAAGAGGTCAGAAGTCTGAAACTGATAATCCTAAAATAAATTGTTTTTCATCTGAATGAAAATACCTTTGTTTTTAATGGAGCCATATTTTGTTTTATTTTACAGCATTTTTTCTTCTTAGTCAAGGATTATGGAAGCTGGCTTGATATTGGAACAAGGTGCAGTATATAATCACATTGAAATTCTTAAGAATACAGTGAAAAAATAATAACTTGACATCTTAGTAGAAGGTACCAATTTGATTTTTGAGGTAAACATAGCAAGTAGCAATTATTTTAAGCTTCTGGATGTGAGACATGTCTCTCCAATTCTTAACATTAACACATTAGCAAATGGTTTCTTGGGATGATGTGGGGATAGATGCTAACTCTGGAGAGAACTATAGAACAGTGGGAAGGTGCAAGGGAAACTGAATCTGATCTGGGTTTTCAGAGTCTGTCCTCATAATCTGTCAGTCTCTTTAGAAAAATGATGCATTCAGTGTCAGTATGGATTTTGTGTCAATTTAAATTGTGTGTAATCCTTATCTGCCTCTTAAAATCTTTAATATGAGAACATTTAACATGTGAGACCTTACAACAGTGTTCTAGTATAACATGAACAAAAAGTCAGTTTTTTCTTTAATATGATTTGAATATGAATGATTGCCATAATCTGTTAAATTTCTTCTCTTTGAGAAATAAAGCAAAGTCAGTCCTTTTGCCTTTTTGTTTTCAAATGCATTCGGAGACAATACTTTTTTTTTTAAAGACTTTATTTATTTGACAGAGAGAGAGAGAGAGAGAGAGCGAGAGCAGGAACACAAGCAGGGGGAGTGGGAGGGGGAGAAGCAGGCCTCCTGCCGAGCAGGGAGCCCGACACGGGGCTCGATCCCAGGACCCTGGGATCATGACCTGAGCCAAAGGCAGACATTTAATGACTGAGCCACCCAGGCGCCCCCGGAGACAATACATTTTTATAGACTGCTTTTTTTTCATTAGTCAATATTTATTTAGCACTTGTGTTGCTGGAAATTGCATAGGTTTGGGTGAGACTGTGTTAGACATTCTCTCCTCTGTTCCTACCTCTTGGCAGCTCACTTCTGGTCCTGCTTTCTTATTTATATACACGTTTGCCTCCCTGCCTCATCTGATTTGAATCTTCTTCATTCCATATGTGCCAGGCATGTAAAAGGTGTCCCTAGATCATTTTGCTTTCATTACTCTTAAGCTTGAATGCTTAGGGAAAGTTTTGACATCTCTCTCTCTCTCCAGCCCTCTGATCCCAAAGTGTCCAGACAAGATAGTGGGTTAGAACATGGGCTTTAGACCAGAGCACCTGGGCTTGGACAACTTCAGCCACATTTTAGCTACGAGACCATCAGCATTGACTTAAACCCTCTCATCTCTCCCCTGTCTCGTGTAGTTGTCTGAATGGATGACTCCACGTGGAGCATTGAGCACAGTGCCCGGCATCTAAGAAGTTTCAGTAAAGGCAGCTATTTAGTATTGATGTTATTCTGTGGTTCTATTTTTTATCCTTCAGAGTGTTTCCTGTGTTTGACATATATCTCCTTACTCTCTCCGACGTTTGATTAATTTTCTTTCATTTTAGACATACGCCAGAATTTTGTTTGGGACATATTCTCGTAAAATATAGTATTTTTGTGTGTGAGACTTTTTGGTTTTTTTTTGAGACTTTTTATTTTTAATTGTAAAATATAGATAACAAAATTTACCATCTTAACTTCTTTTAAGTGTACATTTCAGCAACATTAAGTAAATTCACACTGTTGAGCAGTATCACCATTATCCATCTCCAGCACTGGGAGTTAGGGTGAGCTGAACTGTAAAAGGGAATGTGGGAACTTTTGGGGTGATGGAAATGTTCTTTGTCTTAACAGTGAGGATGGTTATGTGGTGTACCATGTGTTAATACTCATCTAACTGGACACTTAAAATAGTCCCATTTTCTTACATATAAATAATTCCTTAAAGATGACTCATAAGGAAAAATAGAAGAAAAACTAATAGAAGAAAAAATAACTATCTAAAAGTGAAATTAGTAGGATATAGTATAAGTATGCTCAGTTCTTCTCTTTCCTAGCAGGGACTTAATATATAATGTTTTAAATTGATGTATCAATAAATAGCAACATAAAGATACTAATTCATGGTAAGGAGGTAACCGCCAGAAGATCTAAAAAGAGAAGTGGCCAAAGCAGTTGTCTTGAGAAGTAGGGAAGGAGGAATGAGGATTGTCGGTTTTCATCGTAAATCTTTCGCCAGTATTTTACGTTTTTAATACTGCATGTTTGACTCTGATAAAAATTAAAGAGAAAGGAATAAATGAAATGGGAGGTCAGGAAGTAGAGTTTAAGTATAGACCACTTTTTCAAGCTTCGTTAGAAAGGAAAGGAGAAATACAGGGCAGTAACCGCATGGAATACCCTCACGTCTCTCTGAGATTTTATTGTCCTTTCATTTCACTCATGAGCGTGAAGAATGATATTATAGTTGGTAGGAGTGAATGTCCCTCAGTACATCAATTCTAATTGCCCTCTGTCAAATCTGGAGTTCTGGAGCCAGTACTGGGGCCCAAATGGAGTAAGCTTGTTTAGAGTAGAGTAGAGGCAGAGACTTACCCACAAGGTCAGAGCAAGGCTGTGCATTGCAACACAGAGTCCACATGCCCAGCAGTTGGTTATTTGAGACAGGAGTCCTGAAAGACATGATGAAGGCAGTTCAGAGACCGGGCAATCGGTCTGCATTAGGTAAAGGCAAAATAAGACAGAAGCTCGAACATGAATAGGAGGTCCAAGCTGTCAGTCAAAGGATTGCCCCCCCCCCGTCCCACCTCTGCCACAACTGACCAACCTTTGTGTTGTGCTGCAGTGTTTAAGGATCTTCCAGCACATTATTTCATGCGATCTTTATCACAACGCTGTAAAGTAGATATTCTTCACGGTAGATATATTTAGTGTCTTCATTTTAGAGATGAGAACACTGTGGCCCATTTTAGAGATGAGGAGAGTGTGACTCGCCTGTGTCGCAGACTGGTGAATGATGGAGCAGGCGCGGAGGGCAGCGCTTCAGTAGCCAAGGCTGTAGAATCCCCACTGCCCCTCACTGCCTCTACGACAGGGAATTTCCCCAAGTCTTTGTTTTGTGACTCTCATAAATCTTTTTTAAAAGTGGCTTTGTGTCTGATCCTGTGTGTGATTGTTGCAAAGGAACCATTCACTGCAGAGTTTTGATAACATATGTTTTGGATTTGAAGGAGAAAGAAATATTGATTAGGAGGGTATGAGCCAGAAGTAGATTGTGTCCTTTGATGCACAAAAGTTTTAAATTTTTATGTAGTCCAATTTATCTATTTTTATTTGTGTTACCTGTGCTTGCTTGATCCTTTTTAAAAGAGGCTTTGAGACATTGCAAAACTTGTATTTAACATCTAGCATGACATTCTTCCTGGCACTTGCGTGGTACCTCCAGGCCTATTTCTTGCAACCATCATGGGAATAAAGTGTTCATCAGAGCACAAAATAATTGCAGAACGAGAGACTATAGATGCATAAGACAAACATTGAGCATCATTCAAACCAAGGGAAACAGGATGGTGCATCAGCCCTCGCGGATCGAGAATGTGTTGATGACCCCCGCTCTGCAGTACTAACCATCAGAAAAGGATGTTAACTCCATGTTTCAGTACTATAATTTATTGATGATACTTATTAAAATATTATATAATTGATTCATGCTATACGGTGTAAAAACTATGCTGTAGAAATATTTTGTGGTAATGGTTCTTTTTGTAATGGGAGCTGCCCTCCACACACAGTGACAAGTGCAGGTTTACCTGGAACGGTCCTGGATTCTGTCTGTTGTCCTGGTGCGCTCCGTTACTCTGACAAAATCCAGAAGGGACAGAAAGGTGATAAAGGCACAGCCAGTTAGTTAGTTAGGGTAAACCACAGTTCATCTCAGTCTCAGTGCTTTGTCCTCACAGATCTAACTCCTGGCAGTGAAATGGGGTGCTTGTTCTGAGAGACTTCTTGAAGGCGGGTGTAATAGGGGACTTCAGAGCTCGGGTTCTGTTCATCAGGCTGAAAGCAATGAATGATCCTCCATAAATTCCCCACATAGTCTCCTGGTCATCCCTGCTGAAATACCTCCTTACTCTGCTGTTTGTCTTCTTTGTCTCTTATTATAACATCCAAAAAATGCCCTCTTAACAAAGGAAGATGATTGCAGAGGGGAGGTGGGGGATGGAAGGGGTGGGGATGGGGAAACAAAATGAAAATCTGAGTTAGAAAAATTAGGCTTTCTAAATGGAATTGCCCAGATTGAGGCTGCAGGGGGACATTTTTGATTTGCTGCTGCTCCTGTCGAAAAGTTAGAATTCTAGAATCTTCTCTGGGTATCCTGTATAGCAGTGATGGCATGTACCGCCTTGGGGACCCATGTGGGACAGGTCTGATGGGCATGAGTGGTGCATGCATCTTCATCAGCACCTAATTTATTGCCAGGAAAAGGCTTGGATAATGGCTGGAAAATATGCTTCAAGATTCAAAGCTAAAACACCATATAATAGGGTTCACGTTATCAAAACTTCATTATTGGGGCGCCTGGGTGGCTCAGTCGTTGAGCGTCTGCCTTCGGCTCAGGTCATGATCCCAGGGTCCTGGGATCGAGCCCCGCGTTGGGCTCCCTGCTCTGTGGGAAGCCTGCTTCTCCCTCTCCCACTCCCCCTGCTTCTGTTCCTTCTCTCTCTGTGTCTCTCTCTGTCAAATAAATAGATAAAATCTTAAAAAACAAAACAAAACAAAACTTCATTATTGTACTTTTTCCTGCATTCTGTTTGTGAGAATGTTGCTTTTAAGTTTGGGGTTTCTAATTATTCCTGTGTGAATGTATATATGAAAAGCTGAGATGTTTCTTGTCATGTTGTAGATATTACTAAATTTATTGGCAGAGTTTCCTTAATGGGATCCAGAGTTATTTGAATTGTGCTCCTGTGGTGGTTTCCCTTTGTGACAAATTTTATTTCTAAACTCCTTTTTATTAGTAATATAGTTAATAACTTCAGCCATAACATGCCTATTATATACAGGAATGGAATGTTGTCCTTTTGTCCTTACTACTTGATTGCTTTATGAATACAGAAATGGTGAGAATGTGTCCCAGAATTCTAGAGAGGAGTGGGAGCTCACCAACCCCATGAATGTGGTCTGCACGTATCTGTAATGGTCATAGTGTCATCATGGTGATTGCAGTGGGTTTTCAAAATAGGTTTGAGAGATTCCTCAGCTGTTCGTTTCAGGTTAACAAATAAGTAATAGGGGCGCCTGGGTGGCTCAGTCGTTAAACGTCTGCCTTCGGCTCAGGTCATGATCCCAGCGTCCTGGGATCGAGCCCCGCATCAGTCTCCCTGCTCAGCGGGAAGCCTGCTTCTCCCTCTCCCACTCCCCCTGCTTGTGTTCCCTCTCTCGCTGTGTCTCTCTCTGACAAATAAATAAAGTGTTTAAAAAAACAAAACAAAACAAAAAAACAAATAAGTAATAGTTTGTTTAAAAATGAAGAGTGTATTATTAGGGCATGAGACAGTATTTATGGGTGTAGTCCAGTGTGTTTAAAAATGCATCTTCAGAGCAGATTTTACCAGAATTAAACTGAGACTCTTAAAGGAATAGACTGCAGTCAGAGTAGGCAGCTGCACCTGTGGCCATGAGCTCAGTGGTTCTCTGGAGAACCTGTGCCATCAGGTATTCTTTTAACAGCCATGTGAAAAATATCCTGCCCAGGCCATAAAACTGAGTTGGGCTGACAGAGCTACAATTTAGTATTTTCTTCTTTTGATCTTTTACACTGTATCTTCATTCATAGCGGGTCGTAAACTTCAGAGTCCTGCCCTTTATATGGCATCCTGAAAGAAGTGCATTTCTTAAACTAGAGAAAAAAATCCCTTTGAGGTAATCTTCATAACTATAAAAACATATTTAAATTTATGTTCTAAATGATTTTGGTATGAGGTGAATAGAGTCGGCATCATCAGTTTGATTGGTTTGATTTGATAGTGGTGTTCATTTGGACATTGTTTCCCACGTGCACTATTGTTATACCTTATTAAAATACAAATGACAACTAAAGTATCATTTCTCTCTAGATATAATGATAACTTCTCATTATGTTCAATACTATCTTAATATCCTCCTAAATGTAATTAATAAGTGCCATAAATGCTTTTACTCTTATAATGAATACTAAGCTTTATTAAAATCAGTGATTCTCGGGATGCCTGAGTGGCTCAGTCGGTTAAGCAGCTGCCTTCAGCTCAGGTCATGATCCCAGAGTCCTGGGATTGAGTCCCTCATGGGGCTCCTTGCTCAGCGGGGAGCCTGCTTCTCCCTCTCCCTCTGCCTGCGCTCCCCTTGCTTGTGCTCTCTCTCTGACAAATAAAATCTTAAAAAAAAAAAAATCAATGATTCTCAAACTTTTTCTTCTCCAATGCATGTGACAGAGATGACCTACTTCTATTGCCCATTACGCTGATTGAAAAGTATAGTCAGCCTTTCAGCCCCCCTTGTGCAGGCTGAACAGGCCCTCCTGGTGCCTCTGTATGCCCCTCCGCACAGAGACCTGGCCCTCGGCCATCACACATGTGCACCCTGAGAATACCTGATGTCAAAATAGTGAAGGGGAGAAAGTGGGAACAGCTAACCTCATTTCAAGTTGAAATTGGATGCTCCTTTAACTCTGCTATGCTAAGATGATACCAAGACTTGATTGATGGAAAATACCACAAGCTGAATGGCTTATGGCTCCACTGCTTGAAGATGATGAGCTTCACAACTGTTTCCTACCAATAATGTTGGCTTAAATGAGGCCAAAGTTTGTGATTTCAGGCCACTGTAAAGAGATGAGTGATCTGTGAAATACCTTTTATAGATAGACTTCTACTAAATTTGAGGATAGCCACCTACCTACTGGTTTTATGAAACTTATTAAGAAATCAAGTCATACTTAATATTATTTATATTAAAGTAATTTAAAATGTTAAGTGTTTTAGGTAATTTAAAGTATTAAAAGTGATAAAAGGTCTAAAAGAGCAAAGTCTGGGAGACAGTAGCTTTGACTTGGAGATTAATGAAGAAATGTGTCCTTTTACCTTTGTTTAGATGCCTTGACTATAAAACTTTCACTTCCCTGAATTTGAATTTGGGTAACGTGTGTGTGTGTGTGTGGTTAAAGTACTTCTAACTTTTGTCAAAGCACAGGATGGCCTGCTCTAGAACGTCAGAATACTTAAACCTGGGGACAGTGGCCTGATATTGGTGACGAACACACAGACCCTGCTGGTATCAGTCAGATATTTTCATGACATATTACAGTTGTTGGACAGATCTCAAGATATCCTTTATGTTCGTCACTACTTCTGTAACAAATTTGTTTTTTTAACATTTGGTATCTATTTCGAAATCATTGGTGGGACGCCTGGCTGGCTCAGTTGGAAGAGCAGGAGACTCTTAGTCTCAGGGTAGTGAGTTCGAGCCCCATGTTGGATGTAGAGATTACTAAAATAAATAAACTTGAAAAAATCCTTGGTATCTTTTGTAATTATGTGTATTTTATGTGTACATTTAGAAACATTATTTAGAGGGATCTTATGTTCCTTCCCACATATGTTCTCTCCTCCTGTAACATGTTTCTTTTTCTCCTTGTGTAGCATCAGCCAGTACGTGATTGTCATGTCTATGACCATCGTCCTGGTGTTTCTCAATGGCCTGGCACACCTGCTCACGACAAAGAAACTCGAACTCTGTGGCAAACCCAAAAGCCACCTCATATGATGTTACCGAAGCCATCATTCAACATCTGGATCCTGTTTCTCATTCGCCTTTTAAACCAAACTCTTATCGAGGATTCAGTAAGAAAATGGATATTGATATACAGCATATTCTGCTCCTACAAAGAAAATTTTATGTGGAATTCTGAATTTACAGGGTGTCTGGAATAAAGGAGCTTCCATTTTCTTTAGGTCTTGTACGTGTGAAATAGTGGTTCTATCGTGGAAAAGCATAGTAAACTTACTCCATTTGCATTTTCTTCCTGTAGCTGGCAGCTCTTCTCACTGCTGTTTCAGAGCACCTGTAACAGTCTGGTCACCAACTCTGCAACTCCCCATACATGCAAAGGAGGATGTGCTCCCGTGGGGGCTCCTGATCAATCCAAAAGCAATGATGGCGAAACTCGGGAGGACATCACCAGGTGGCACCATAAATGTTTATCAACTCTCAGCACTGCTTTTGCAAGTAGTTCTAACTACTGAATCATAACACTAGAAAGACAGTCAGGATCTGTTACTTCCTGAAGCTTCAGTGGAAACCAGTGCTGCCAGGTGTTTGTCATTTTCCTTCAGTGTGCTCCAATACCGTCTTAGCGCTGTTTCCAGCGTGTTCATCGTGTATCAGCCAGGTGCGGGTTTGACCTTCACTCCTTTTTTTTTTTTTTCATTTCTGGATTCCCATTGGAATTTCTGGAGATGGAAAGGTAGAAAATGCTTGGTATTTGTGTCTAGTTCAGGGGAAAATTTTTTAAAGGATAAATTTTTAATTGTAGACTCACTATTACCCCCATACCTTTTATCATGTATTGTTTCAATAGAATTCTTGAAGTCAATGGTTAACTTTCTGCCCATATCACAGAAATCATTGTTAACATTGCTTATCTTTCTGGTTGTAAGATTCTAGCCCAAAGGACTAGAGTCCTCTCATTTAATTTAAATTTCCATCTGTAAACTAATTCTAACGGACAAAATATTTTAAGAGTAATTTTTATTTGGATTTTTCATAAAGTGACCTTTATATATCACTGTAGAGTTGGCCTTTTGCCCACTGTGTGCCCGTCGGATTTTGGCTGATGCTAAGCTTTGCTGGTCTGAGTCTCATTTTTAAAAAAAAATTGCTTTGAATTAAATTATAGCATTACTAACTCAAATTAATGATGAAGAAGCCCTCTACAAATTACTATATTTTTCAAATTAGCGAGTGAACAAATACAATTTAGAAGATTCGAAAATCAGTTTGGCAAAATGTGCTTTCTTAATTTCTGCTTGTGATGAAGTGTGGGTATAATTTGTGTGTGATAGTACTTCATGATATAGCAGTAACAGCACCATTGTCAGAAAAGAAAGATCGATGTCAGTATAAGACCACATGCATCAGTCTGTAATATAAAATTTCTATCAACAACTAAGAAGCTGCTGTTAGCCGGCGATGATATTGGCAGATATAAAACCCATGAACTTTCACATTGTCTCAGAGGATTTTTAATCTGTTTTTAAACAAGTCAGAGAAAACTGACTTTATAAACACTTAACCATTTAACTCCTTTTATATCTATTTTTACCTTCCATCTTTTCCCAGATTTTCACACAGAGGGATTAATGAATATTTTATTATGGTAAAAGGTGCTCAGTGCTTTACCTTTATTTTGTTCTTCGAAGCGCATCTTTTCCTAATATTGTTTTGAGTCAGTATGCGCTTATAAAACAGGACTGTGTACTTTCAGTCACAGGCTGACCTTGCTACACTGTTTACTGGATGCCTCAGACTCGCTTGGAAACAGTTTGCTAGAGGGGCCTTTTCTGTTATGCAGCTTGTCAAATATCTTAAAGTGTTTTGAAATGCATATTTTTATATTAGCAGAAAAAATAAATATGATTTAAATATATTTCTGTTTAAGGCATTCACTTTTTCATTCTAACTGTTAATACCAGATCTCCAAATCAAAACTTAAGACATTTGCTGGTTAACATTTGCTTAAGTTAGGAATTCCTGTAAGAATTAAAGGGTGCATATCAGATTGAGAAAATACTGAACAAAAAAGCCAGGGACCATGAATAAATCTTGGAGGATACTCCAAGGACTTCAGAAACTAACTGCAGTCTATCCATAATCAATCAGTGTTTTAGTTCTCTGTATTATTATATTTAATGTGCACTATTTAGAACATAAAATGCTTTTTTTATTTTGTGGGGAAATAATGTTATTAAATAGTAATATATTTTCATAATAATTGCCGTAAAATGACCTAACAATGATAGAGCTGGACTACATACCTAGATACCTATTCATCGCTCACAATATTGTTTCTTATCAAAAACTCATTCCAGTTTCAGCCAACTCACATATTAGGAGCATATATGTCCCCCATCCCCATCCCCACCCCCTACTTTTATACACTTGTTGTAGTAGATTAAGGATTCCTTTGCTCCCCGACCTTTGATACATACCTCTGCCATCAAAAATGTAATTTCTGATGGAGCTGGCCCAGGGGTGAGGGAAGGGTTATGGGGGCGGGGGGGGGGGCTGTCTCCAGATAGAGGCAGTAGCTCTGCAAGGTTCCAGCTCTCCTGGGGGAGGACCTGGGGAGCTCCTCTTAGATAAATCCTAGACATCATCTGATCCAGGGGGCTGAAGGGAGTGAGCTAAATCGGCTCAGTCATTTGGAGTGGACCCCCTTTTGGCAGTTCTGAGGACTCCTTTAAGAGAACAGAGGGAACTTGGTAATTTCTCACCTTTTCAGAGTCATTTTTATATATCTACGTTTTTTTCATCCTTTGTAAAATGATTTGAAGTGGGATTGTTATGGTATGTGTTTTCAGTACTATGGTAATCTCTTGTAGCATTTTTGCATCAAGGTATGTAAAAAAGGTAGATGAGATTTCTGCACTTAATACTCATTCTATAACAAGAGCATGTGAGAAGTAATGTATCACTTGTTAATTTCCTTAGAGACACAAATAGATCACGATTTTTCAACTCATCACCCTTAGAACTGCAGTATTTATTTGCCACTTAGCATTTCTCAAAGTATGTCCCTTAGAACATCAGTTCCTTAGGATTTCCAAGGAATTCTTCCTTGTATTAGGATACAAATAGATGTCATAATAAAAATGGTTCCCTGATCAAATATATTTGAGAAGCACTTAGTCAAACAAAGTTAAATAGGTATATTTATTATAGTACTTAGGGAATTTAACTTGGTCTATGAATTGTGAAGGGGAAAAAAAAAAAAAAATAGCAGTATGCCAGCAATTTCCACTTGCTTGGCTGCAGACCTTCCTTCCAAGTCTCCCTTCCAACTGGGAAGCATGCTTTAGAAATGTCGCCATATCCTTTCATACTTAAAACCTCAATTTGTGGGGCACCTGGGTGGCTCAGTCATTAAGCGTCTGCCTTCAGCTCAGGTCATGATCCTAGGATCTTGGGATCGAGTCCCACATCGGGCCTCCTGCTCGGCGGGGGAATCTGCTTCTCCCTCTCCTCTGCCTCTCCCCCCAGCTTGTGCTCTCTCTCTTGCTCACTCTATCTCTCAAATAAATAAAATCTTAAAAAAAAAAAAAAGAAAAGCCTCAATTTGTCACACTGTTTTGGAAAAGGGTGTTATATGCTTAATTGAATGTTTTCCTGAGGAAACTTTAACCCTTAATGTGGGAAAACTTTAAAATTTTATCTGCCTCTTTATAAATTTATAAATCGTTTAGTCTTCCATGTGGGACCCTTAAGTACTACCATACAGCATCCAGTTCGTCACAGATCATCAGATAGCCCTGACAGCATTTGGACTAGGTCTTTATACCTTATATTTTACAACCTTTACCAGAAAAATACATTCACAGCAAATATTGGCTTGTTTTCTTGTGATTTGTCACTCTAGGAGGTGGTTATGCCTTCCTTGGTTTTTCTGTTTTACTTATTTCTGTCCTGTCCTATTTTCTCTCTTCTCTACTCGTGTCACTCCTCTCTCTTAGCCATGTTAGAACTGGTGTGTATACAAATAATGGATTTTCTTCATGAATTAGTTCCCATCAGTTCTTACGTTCAGTGTAGATAGGGTGTGAGTGTATAATGCTGAGCGGGGCCAATGTCTGCTTGGCATTCTGTCCTCTGGAGTAACTGCCTCCATTGCTAACTGTATCTCTGGCAGGAGCCAAGTGGTTTCTTAGGGATCTTCCCTCACCACACTTGACTACTTTAGAGGTGCACGTCTGACCCAAGCTGGGCCAATCTGAGTTCTTTGCAAGATTTTCAAGCTAGAAAGGAGAGAAACTTTCTAAGATTCAAAGTTCAGGAGCTATTGATAGCTAGCTTAGATTGAGATACTCTAGAGACCTTCTAATAGGTGACCTTCCATCACATGCTTACATACCCAATAAAAAGTGGGATTATTTTTACTATTATTTCTAAGGACACGGTGGATAATGACAAGTCCAAAGCTTCACTTAAAATCCTTAGTTTTGTGTATTCTTTTTACCTTCTGCTTTCTAAATTAGAAATCAATGGGACAGAATGGTTCGGTGATGTTCTTTGCAGGTCTCTTTGGCTCTGTCTGCTGCCCAGCCTCTCTCGGTTCCAGCCATCTTGTAGCCCTTCCCATTCATTTCCAAAAAAATTTTGTCTGCATCTCTGTTACTTGCAACCAAGAACTTTAATTGATATGCATGCTTTGAATGTGTTTGTAAATGATCTCATCAATGTTTAGTGCAATTTCTTTTTTTTTTTAAGATTTTATTTATTTATTTGAGAGACAGACAGAGTGAGCATGAGCAGGGGGAGGAGCAGAGGGAGAGGGAGAAACAGACTCCCTGCTGAGCAGGGAACCCGATGACGTGGGCTCCATCCCAAGACCCTGAGATCATGACCTGAGCCAAAGGCAGATGCTTAACTGACTGAGCCACCCAGGCGCCCCTGTTTAGTGCAATTTCTAATTAAGACTTTTAAAAAAAATTGTGATAAAACTTAACAAAGCCCTTACAATGTGCTGGCACTATTTAAGTGCTTTACAAATACTAAACTATTTAATCCTCATAATAACCCTATGAAGTAGATATTATACTCTTTTACAGATGGGAAAACTGAAACACAGGGTGATTTATAAATAATTTGCCCAAGATCGCACAACTAGTGTGAGACTGGCTGGCTGGCTTGCTTGTTTTGCTTTTACATTTTAAATAGACGGTTTCTGCCAAAACATTATATCCTGGAATCGGCGTAAAAGTATTTGTATACTTTTGCTTCTGAAAGCACAGTGTATCTAAGCAGGTGACTCTTCAGTTGTATGTGTGTAATCAAGTGTAAACAGTATAATTAGGAAAACATACTTTTGAAGTTGCCTACCCATGTGCAATTGGCATGGGGCACGCTTGCACCAGATTCTTAACATTTGAGGCGTATGCCAGGTGTCTTCCAAATGGTATATAAAGCAAAAGGAGCAAGTTTCCTCACTTTATTTTTTATTTTTTTCATTTTAAAGATTACTTATTTATTTGACAGAGAGAGACACAGTGAGAGAGGGAACACAAGCAGGGGGAGTGGGAGAGGGAGAAGCAGGCTTCCCGCGGAGCAGGGAGCCCGATGCGGGGCTCGATCCCAGGACCCTGGGGTCATGACCTGAGTTGAAGGCAGATGCCTAATGACTGAGCCACCCAGGCGCCCCTATTTGCTGTCTATTTTCAAGCACTTGAAATTTTAGAAAGACCTGGACGTCCAGAGTTCGCTTAGTGTAGTGGGTCGAATTGTGCCACCCCCCCACCCCGAAAGAGATGTCCACATCCTAACCCCTGGGACCTGTGAATGTGATCTTATGTAGCAAAAGGGCCATTGCAGATATAATTAAGGATTTTGAGATGAAATCATCCTGGATTATCCAGGGGGGACCATAAATCCAAAAGCAAGGTGTCCTTGTGTGAGAAGAGATGACAAGAGGAAAAGGCCACATGAAGATAGTGTTGTGGCCACAAGCCAGGGAAGCCACCAGAAGCTGGGAGAGGCGAGGAAGGATCTTTGCTCCAGCCTTCAGACAGAGGGTGGCCCTGCCAACACCTTGATTTACAACTTCTGGCCTCCGGAACTATGAGAATAAATTTTCATTGTCTTAAGCCACCCAGTTGGTGATAATTCGTTATGGCAGCCCTAGGAAACTAATACATTTGGGGAGGTTAGCTTCACAGAATCAGACTGAATCAGCACTTGCATGGCTAACTCATAAAATTTACTGGGTCACGAGTTTGAGTACCGTGGTTCACCCTAAAATGTGAATATAAAGATATCAGCACATAAACCTAGAGGTAGAATTAATTACTCTTTTAATGTCAAGATTGCTGATGATTTTTTCTGGAACATTTCAGCCGTGCTTTTCTGGAAATAGTAAAGAGATCCTTAGACTTTCCTTTTCCCTCCAATATTTTGGTATTTATGCATCTGGATTCAGTTGAAACCAGAAAGTTGAAAGCTCGTCATAAATCTGGTTGTCTTTTAAACCTTTGCCCTCGGGCTCACTTGAGAAGAGCCTTACCCTCCTTAACACTGTGGCATCCATGACCTACTCCAGAGTGGGGGAGGGAATTTTCCCACAGGAGCCCTGCACACAAATCCTCTCAGTCTTGATCCAGATTTGGCGTAAATTAGACATGCCACCACAGGACCCGTGACAGGGCCTGGCACCATCACAAGAACATTCCCCGAACCTTCGAGTGAAGCCTTCAAGTGATGTTTCCTTTGTTAGGCCACGAGTTTAGTGTAATGTTAACTGACATTCTGGCTTATAAGATCTTATCTCATGTCAGTCTGATGGTTGGAGCTGCTGTTCTCACTGCTTCCGGGGCCTCAGAGCCTGACCAAACTCACTGGGGTCTAAGACGGGAGAACACTGAGGTGAGGGCCTGTTGGCCATCCCCTGGGTGTCCGCATCTGAGAGTTTGTGTGGCCGGAGGCTTACTGATTTCTTTATTTTACCTGGTGGACCTGCTCCTCCAAAGGTGGCTGACCTCAGGGGCAGAGCTGGTGAGGCCTGGAGTTGGGCCTAATGCAGTGAAGCGTTGTCGTGAACTAAAGATGCATGGGATCCCAGAGAAGCGGTTCCTCCGGCATCTGCTCTTTCTCCTGGCTCCTAGTGACCCACCTCCCAGCTCTTACTGTTGCTTTTCTGAGTGGCAGCTTGAGGTTTCGGCCTTGCTCCTGAATATATCCTGGGCTGTAGCAGTCATCATTACTAAATACCATATTCCCCTATTCATCAAATTCAGCTTTTTGAGACTGAGCCAGTTCAACTGGCTGTCAACAGAGTAAAAGTGTTCTCCTTCAAAAAAGAAAAGTTTTCTTCCTTTCATGCATCCATCCTATCCAACCATTCTTCATTCACCCCGGCACCACCCCTTGATCTCCCTACAAAAAGCTTGCCCTTCTCCCTGCTTCTTCTCTCTCTCTCTCTCTGTCAAATAAATAAATAAATAATCTTTAAAAAAAAAAAAAAAGGTGGGGGCACCTGGGTGGCTCAGCCGGTTAAGCATCTGCCTTTGGCTCAGGTCATGATCCCAGGGTCCTGGGATCGAGTCCCACATCAGGCTCCCTAATCAGCGAGGAGCTTGCTTCTCCCTCTCCCTTTGCCCCTCCCCCGGCTTGTGCACTCTCTCTCTCTTTGTCAAATAAATAAAATTTAAAAGATCTTTTAAAAAAAAGCTTTCCTTGAGCACTTATGTGTCAGCTCTGAGGTTGGATGAAGGAACCTGAAACGGTTAAAACCCAACACTGACTTCACAATCCCGTTCTCCTCGGGCTTTACAGGTGGGCAGAAAAGCTAGCAGGAGTAAGATAAAAAAAATAAAAAAAGAGAGAGAGAGAGAGAGGGAAAGATCAAAGGCGTTCTCTGGATCAGTTTACCCAAGAGGGCAGAAAAAATAAGAAGTGATGTAAAGCCATCAGAACCAGAACAGGTCTCTTTCCTCCAACACTTCTTATTGCCCCCTTGTGTCCCAATCAAAATTGTGTTACTGCTTGGAGAACTCTGTGGGAGGAAGACAAAGACGCAGAAGGCTCATGGTGGTGACTCTCACCAAAGTGACCAGCAGCCTGCATATCGCCCCATCGCTGGCTTGCCCGAGTCTGTGCTGTGCTTGAATTTTCCCTGGTCTTGGCTTGTGGCCACCATGTTCTAGCCTTACAATGTCTGTGCTGCATTTCACACTGGGAGATGATGATGCTCGTCACTGATCCAAAGGACAAGCACGTGGAATTGCTTTTGGGGAATCAGGATGATGTTGCTATCTATGAAGACTTTTTTTCCTTTTTCCCTCTGATGGTAACTTCCTTATTTGGGAGGCACACCCAAATCCTTGGCTTCGGTTAGATCCATATTCTAAGGAGCTAAGAAAACGGAATTGGGCAGTTGCTATACAAGAAACAGTAACGTGTCTTATTTGGAAAACTCCAGCGACTTTGATCTACATGAAAATGTGGATCATTTTCAAAATCGCACTTCATTCAGAATTGTTATCCTTTATTGGACAATGCTTTTCAGTTTGAATAATTAAAATCACAGTATGGACAAGGAGGAGTAGAAACTTGCTTCCAAAAATTTAAGCAGGAAATTCCTGAAAGTTTATCAAGAAGACTAATTTTGCGGGCTACTGCCAGCTACATAATGGCATGTCCTTCAACGATGATATTTTTAAAGCCTTTTAATTTCTTCTGTTTCTTTTTAGAGTAGATGGTCTAAATGGCCTAAGCCTGTCAAGATGGTTTGATTCATTGTTTCAGAATTGCTGACACCTTGGAGGGATAAAGGGCTCAGGAGAGTTAAGTCAGTGAATCCCTCTGCTGTTTCGGCTGTAACAATTGGCAAAGAGAGACTCACCCAGGGGGGCCAGGTATATAAAGACCCTAATGGCCTTACAACTGTCGGGCATTCTTATCCTCCTCATCACTGTTATTAGGGGCAAGAGGAAAGAGTTGGAAGCGAATTTGCCAGGATCTCTCTGTAGATCATAGAATCCAGGGCTAGCAACAGCCTGGTGGCAGGAGAGCACAGTGGAAATGAGGATATTGAAATTTAATATGTGATGTTGGGAAAAAAGGGGTATTTTAAATAAAAATAAGTATTTATCATCTTAGTGTCTTTTTTAAAAGCTTGTGTCTCAGGGGAAAAGTCCTTCTCCAACCAGCCTGATTTGCACATTTGCAGTCATTCTGGTTTCACATTTGGTCTCTGATGACAAAAGGGTCACCTCACTTCTCTGGCAACTTCTGATGTGTCTGTCACGTCCCCAAAGCAGATTCATTCTGGAATGTCTTTTGACAGGAGTGACAGTGCAGGCGGGCCCAGAACTACGAAGCCTGTGGGGATTCTCCGTGTGAGGAGAGCATATTGTGTACATTGGGAAGTAATAAGACATCAAACTTTATGTGTTTGTAACATTTTTTATTCCTACCAAAAGAGTGTGAGAGTCCCAGTTCTTCCATACCTATGCCAACACTTGACATGGTCAGTCTTTTTAAAGTTTAACCACTCTAGGGGCGCCTGGATGGCTCAGTTAGCTAAGCATCCATCTCTTGGTTTCGGCTCAGGTTTTGATCTCGTGAGTCATGAGATCAAGTCTCACGTTGGGCCCCATGCTCAGTGAGGAGTCTGCTTGAAGATTCTCTAACTCTGTCCCTCCCCCCACTCACAGTCTTTCTCTCAAATAAGTAAATCTTCAAAAAAATAAATTTTAACCATTCTAATAGGTGTGTAGTGGTATCTCATTGTGGTTTTAATTTCTCTAATGAATAATGTGTCAATATGTTAATGTTCATATATCTTCTTTGGTGAAGTGTCTCTTCAAATATTTTGCCCATTTAAAAATACAGCTGTTTAAAAATATAGATATATAGCTGTTTTAAAGTCTTTATCTGCTAATTCTATCATCTCTGTCATTTCTAGGTCTTTCAATTAGCTGTTTTTCTCCTGGTTATGGATCATATCTTGCTGCTTCTTCACATGTCTAGAAATTCTTTATTGTATGCTACAAATCACGGACGCTACACAGTTGAATGTTTAGATTCTGTAGCCTCTTTAATACAGTGTTGAATTTTGTTCTGGCTGGTAGTGAGTTTGCAGATCATCTTAATATGTTCAAGGGCTGGTTCAGAGCCGTGTTAGTGTAGGTCTAGAATAGCTTCTCTGGGGTCTCTATTTTTTTTTTTTTAAGATTTTATTTATTTATTTGAGAGACAGAATGAGAGAGAGAGAGCACATGGGAGGGGGGGAGGGTCAGAGGGAGAAGCAGACTCCCTGCTGGCCAGGGAGCCCGATGCGGGACTCCATCCTGGGACTCCAGGATCATGACCTGAGCCGAAGGCAGTCGCTTAACCAACTGAGCCACCCAGGCGCCCTAGGGTCTCTATTGAGTGCCTGGGGCCAGTGACGTTTCTCCACTCTGACTGGTCAGTCCTTGAACATGTCCCAGACCTATGTAGGCTCCAGTATTTATTCAACCCCGCATCTGCAGCGTCTTTGATCAGCCTCACGGAGTATTGTCCTAAGATGAGTAGCCTGGTATTTAGCTGAAGCCTCAAGGGGGCCCCCTGCAGATATCTGGAACTCCCCCTGCACAGCTCCCTTCTCTATGTACCTTGCCCTGCACTTTCCAACTCTCATACTAGTCCAAACTTCCAATTTCTGTCTCCTCAGCTTTGCAAGACTGCTGTGCTCTGTTTGGCTTCCTCCTCATGCCACAGTCTAGAAAGTGCCTGCAGAAAGGGTATCATGGGGCTCATCTCTTAGGGAACATGGTCTTGTGCTGCCGTTTGCCTGACTTGCAAAAACTGTAATTCCATATATTTTGTTCACTGTTAACAGTTGTTTGCTGTAGGAGGGCTAGTCCAGTACCTGTTAATCTGCCATGGCCAGAAGCAGAATCCCAAATGTGCTATAGCGAGGAATTTCATTTAGAAAGGCAGGTCAGGGAAGGCTTCCCTAAGGAACAGATGATGACTGGGTGTCAAGCAGCGGAGCAGTGGGTCACCTGGCCTCCTGAAGGGGTCCTCATTTGCCTCCTAACTGGTTCCTCTGAGATGAAGTAGGAAAAGGTTATTTGGATAAATTTAAAGACACTTTGCCTTGGTTTTGGTTTTCAGCAAAATCATCAAGCTAAAATGTGACTAGAGCTAGTTAGTTCCTGGCAAGTTCCCCTAGCTCTTTACATTCAGGACATGATTTTTTTTTTTTTTTTTAAGCTATGTGTTTTGTTAGTCTAGAAAGTAAAAACTTTAATGTGGTTAATGAAATGTCTTGAAAATGACCTCCATCTCTGGCAAAAAGTGGAACTAAACACTCCAAACACTAAAGGCATCAGTTACGTAGACTCTCACTTTCTGTTAAGAGGTGAGTTGACTCGGGGGTGTCTGGGTGGTACAGTCGGTTGAGCATCCAGCTCTTGGTTTCAGCTCCGGTCATGATCTCAGGGTTGTGGGATCGAGCCCTGCATCAGGCTCTGCACTAAGCAGAGAGTCTGCTTAGGATTTTCTCTCTCTCCCTCTGCCCCTCCCGCATGTGCTCTCTCTCTCTCTCAAAATAAATCTTTAAAAAATATATATTGGGGTGCCTGGGTGGCTCAGTCATTAAGCGTCTGCCTTCAGCTCAGGTCATGATCCCAGGGTCCTGGGATCGAGCCCCGCATCGGGCTCCCTGCTCAGCGGGAAGCCTGCTTCTCCCTCTCCCACTCCCCCTGCTTGTGTTCCCTCTCTCGCTGTGTCTCTCTCTGTCAAATAAATAAATAATCTTTAAAAAAAAATATATATATATATATTTAAAAAAGGAATGAGTTGACTGGGTTCAGATATCCACTATGTCTTCTACAACTGCTACTCTGGGCCAGGTCCTTGACACCTCAGGGCTCTGTGTGTGTGTGTGTGTGTGTGTGTGTGTGTTTTCTTCTGTAAAAAAAAAAAAAAGGGAGTTAGACTAGCTTTTTTCTGGCTTCAAGGCAGTGAGGACAAGGCTTTTGTGATATGTTCCTGTTTTCAGAATCAGTCAGCAGATGTGGATTTGAACCTTGCTACTGGTCCATCTGGAGCCCCAAGTTTCTCATCTTAAAAACTGCAATACTGTTAAGGTTATTCTGAGGACAAGGGATAAGAGGCAATATGCTTAGCCTGGGGCCTGGCACAAGGTAGAAGTCTGTGGTAGGCCCCCCCCAAATAAGGGTTCTAGAGTAATGGGTAAGCAGTGTATGGCTTGTGTGTACCGAGCTGGTAGTTCTGCAAGTTCAGGCTCCTAGCCATGTGTAGCCTAGTGAATATGAGGCTTCAAGAAGAAAGGAATAATTCCAAGCACTTAGAAAGTGAAGGAGGCAATGATTTGTACATGTGTGTGGATCAAATGGAGTTGTGGAACACGCACACAAGTGATTCCCTGAGGGCTGACAAGTGTAGCCAACAGCTGTTTCTATTCTGATCTTCAACTTGCTCTGTCCCTCTGCCAGCCTCCTAGCTCCACCAGAAGCTGGAAGTCCTCCTGGGGGCCCTTGTTAAGCTTCCTGTCCCAAGGGAAGCAGGAGTCCACTCTGCTTTCTCTGTATGTTCTCAGAGATTCCATTTTCTTGACTTCACGTCCTAATGCCCGTTCCTTCCCAGATGGTTCAGAGTTGGTCCCTTGAGGTTTTAGCTATTGTCAAAGGCTCTGACTACTCTTCTCTCCTGGGGGAAAGGAATCAATAGGGGAAAACAGGTAAACTCTTGTAACGGACTCTGTGTTTGCTGACCCAGTATCGATTATCTTTCCCCAACAAGCCCTGGCACTGCATTGGCCAGAGGCACCCCCAGAGCCTGTTTTGTTCAGGGTGGCCCAATGAAACATTGACTTCAGTCTTTGTGGTTAGGTGAAATAGTCTGGCCAATGAGATGTAAGAGCAAGTTGCCTGGTGAGGCTTTTGGGAATATGCTCTTTATAAAGGGGCAGACTCAATAAGCCATGCCTTTCACACTTTCCTTTCACCTTTCCTGGAATGCCGAAGCACTGCCTGGAGGGGAGGACACTTCTTAGAAACGTGGTGCTGAAGGTCCTGCTTGGTCTGAAAGTGAAGGAGCGGACAGCTAGAAATAGGGCAGTTACTGGTAGCACCATGGAGATGCCAGACCAGCCGGGATGACCCACCCCTGGACTCCTTCTTATATGAAAACAATGACCCCGGGGGCGCCTGGGTGGCTCAGTCGTTAAGCGTCTGCCTTCGGCTCAGGTCATGATCCCAGGGTCCTGGGATCGAGCCCCGCATCGGGCTCCCTGTTCAGCGGGAAGCCTGCTTCTCCCTCTCCCACTCCCCCTGCTTGTGTTCCCTCTCTCTCACTGTGTCTCTCTCTGTCAAATAAATAAATAAAAAATCTTAAAAAAAAAAAAAAAAGAAAAGAAAACAATGACCCCGGCTTTATTTAAGCCACTGTTTAGTTGGGTTTTCCATTTTTTTTTTTTTCAGTATGCAAGCCTAAGTGATTCTCCTTTAAGTTGAGATAAATATTTGGTTCTACACATGGGAGAAATGATAAACTCTTTGGCATAGGAAGTATGTAAGCAAAGGCTCGCTGGTCATTACTCAGGGATGCCTAAGAGGGTCCTTCAGGAAGTGGGGAGTTGACTTTGGCAAAAAACCAGAATGTTAATTTATAAAAAAAATCATTTGAGGGGCACCTGGCTGGCTTAGTCAATAGAGCATGCAACTCTTGATCTGGTGATTATGAGTTTGAGCCCCACACTGGGTGTAGAGATTACTTAAAAAAATAAATAAAAATTAAAAAAAAATCATTTGAGGTAAAGATGGCTTCTGGCACCTCAAAGTGAGATTCTAATTACTGAGAAATAATATTTCTTTATTATTTTAGCACTTAAGGAAGCTACAATTGATGTGTGTGACATATTACAAGAAACTTAAAAAAAATCTGCCAATTTAGGAAACACTGAATTTTCATACAGTGTATTAAGTACATTTTAATTAAAAAATGGATTTTTTTCATGTCTACTCTTGTGGGACTTCTAATTAGGCATGATAGGTTCAACACATGTTTAGCTTTTTTTTTTTAAGCTTTTTTTTTTTTTTTTTTAAGATTTTATTTATTTGACAGAGAGAGAGAGAGAACAAGCAGGGGGAGTGGCCAGCAGAGGGAGAGGGAGAAGCAGGCTCCCTGCTGAGCAAGGAGCCCGATGTGGGGCTCAATCCCAGGACCCTGAGATCATGACATGAGCTGAAGGCAGATGCTTAACCAACTGAGCCACCCAGGCGCCCCAACACATGTTTATCTTGATTCCTTTTTGAACCTCACTAAAGTTAAATAAAAAATGTATAAACCCACCAGGACAAAGAGAGGATAAGAGGTGAGAGGGGCACCTGGGTGGCTCAGGCGGTGAAACGTCTGCCTTTGGCTCAGGTCATGATCTCAGGGTCCTGGGATCGAGCCCCACATGGGGCTCCTTGCTCAGCTGGGAGCCTGCTTCTCCTTCTCCCTCTGCAGCTCCCCCTACTTGTGCTTCCTCTCTCTCACACACTCTTTCTCTCAAGTAAATAAATAAAATTAAAATTAAAAAAAAAGAGGTGAGAAAAGCAAGCAAGAGACATTGAGAAATTTTTACAGAGGATGGAGGATGGATGGAGAAGGGAAATTAGTAGAGGAGAAAACCATAAAAATCCATGCATACAACCTATAGCTAACACACTTAATAGCAAAATATTGTAGGCTTCCTACCTGTGATTGGGAAGGAGACAAGAATGCCTGATGCTGACTTCTCTGCTTCTATTCAACATTGTACTGGAGAAACAATGAAACTTAAATAATACCATTTACAATAATAACTCAAAACATCAGATGTCTAGGAACAAACCTGTTAGTTTTTTTGTTTTTTGTTTTGTAAAAGCTATATATATCATTAGAAGAAACTAAGAAAATTGAAATAAATGGAAGGATTTACCATGTTTGTGGATTGGAGGACAGAATAAAGAGACAATGTTGTAAAATTGTAATTCTTCCCAAATTAATTTATAGGTTCAGTGCAATTCCAATCAAAATCCCAGCAGGTCATTTTAGGGAAATTGGCAAGTTGATTCTAAACTTTATATGGAAATGCAAACGGTCAGCAATAGTGAAGAAATTGGCAAATTTATTCTAAAGCCACAATTACTATGATGTCAGTACAAGATGAACCAATAGAGCAATAGAATAGAATATTCAGGAATAAACTCACATAAATAAAGCCCTTTATTTATGGGAGAGCGTGATGCTGTAAGAGCAGTGAGAAAGGCAGTTTTTCAATATAAATGGTGTCGTGTCAATCGGATATCCATATGGGAATAAAATGTCTCCTGCCTTCTACCTCACACCATATTTAAATAAGTCAGTTCCAGGGCGCCTGGGTGGCTCAGTCGTTAAGCGTCTGCCTTCAGCTCAGGTCAGGATCCCAGGGTCGTGGGATCGAGCCCCGCGTCGGGCTCCCTGCTCCGCGGGAAGCCTGCTTCTCCCTCTCCCTCTGCCCCTGCTTCTGTTCCTTCTCTCACTGTGTCTCTCTCTGTCAAATAAAATCTTTAACAACAACAAAAAAGTCAGTTCCAAGTAAATTATAGAGAAAGGAAAATCACAATGCTTCTAGAAGATAATATAGGCACAAAAGTCACTAATTATATGGGGAAATGTTGATGTTTTGGGTTTACATTAAAATTAAGAACTATTCATAAAAAGACCCCATTATGTTAGACAAAAGGGAAACTGAGGCGTAAGAAAAGATCCTTCTAACGCATGTGATTGACAAAGGGCTTATACCAGGAACATGGAGTTTCTTCATATCCACAAGGAAAAGGGCACAAACTACTTAACAAGAGACTCACTGATATTAAATAAGTTTTTCAAATACGTAACAACATACAGTAGTCCCCTCTCATCTGCAGGCTCGTTTCCCCAGTTACTGGGACAACCGCAGCCGGAAGCATACAATCCTCCTCTGACGCAGCGTCAGAACGTGGGTGGTAGTTTGACGCTACGTCATACGTCACACGCTACATCATACGTCACATGCTACGTCATCTTCCTCCATTCATCTCATCTGGTCTCCATTTTATCTTTTTTGTTTGTTTTTAGGAGAGAGGGAGGGGGTGGAGGGAAAGGGAGAGAGAACCCCAAGCCGGCTGCATGCCCAGTCCAGCACGGAGCCTGAGGCAGGGCTCGATCTCCCGACCTGAGATCCTGACCTGAGCCGAAACCAAGAGCCGGGCGCTTAACTCACTGCGTCACCCAGGCGCCCCGCCGTTTTTATCATTTCACATCATCACAAGAAGAAGAAGGGTGAGTACATACAGCTGACCCGCCGAACCCACCCACTCAAAAATCCGTGTGTGACTTTGACCTCCCAGAATCTAACTACTAATAGCCTGCCGTTGACGGGAAGCCTGACCGAGAACACAGTCGACTAACACATATTTTGTATGTTATATGTATTATATACTATACTCGTATAATAAAGTAAGCTAGAGAAAAGAAAATGTTAAGAAATCATAAGAGAAAATACATGTATAGTACTGTACTGTATTTATAAAAAATAAAATCCACGTGTAAGTTTGACCCCGTAAGTTCAAACCTGTGTTTTTCAAGGGTCAACTATGCAGAAAGATATTTTGAGAGACGGACCACATTCACACAACTGTGATTACAGTATATTGTTCTAATTGTTTTATTTTATTACTAGTTATTGTTATTAATCCCTTACTGTGCCTAATTTATAAATTAGACTTGATCCTAGGTATGTATGTATAGGAAAAAAATGTGGTAGATATAGGGTTTAGTACTATCTGTGGTTTCGGGTATCCTGGGGGTCTTGGGAACTATCCCTTATGGATAAGGGGGGACTAGCGTAACAGCAGAGGCTCTCGACTAAGGTCATCTGAGTTCAGATGCTCGCTGTGCCTTTTATTAGCCTGTTGCCTTGCTGTAAGTTTCATAACTTCATGTGCCTCAGTGTCCTGCTAATAATAGTACATATATCTTCAGGTTGTTGTGAGGCTTAAGAGCTAATAGAAGCAAAACTCTAAGAACAGTTACAGGCCCTTTTTGTTAACTACAGAATGCTTATCACAATTATCAGGGATTAAACCTTAGTCTTCATCCAAAACTAATCTCTTGCCCATTACACTATATGGCCTTCAGGAAATGTTTGCTGTTCAACTTCCAATTCACTAAAACCTTTAATATGCTGTTCACGGGCGCCTGGGTGGCTCAGTCGTTAAGCGTCTGCCTTCGGCTCAGGTCAGGATCCCAGGGTCCTGGGATCAAGCCCCGCGTCGGGCTCCCTGCCTGCTTCTCCCTCCCCCACTCCCCCTGCTTGTGTTCCCTCTCGCTGTCTCTCTCTCTCTGTCAAATAAATAAATAAAATCTTTAAAAATAATAATAATAATATGCTGTTCAACCATAACTCTTATCAACCTTTGAATAGTTATATTATTGGATCAGCACCTTATTATAAATGTACTCACTCGTTAAAAAGTATTGGAGTAATACAAAGATGATGAGGATAAGAATAACTTTTATTTAATACTTACTGCATGCCAGACACTAGTCTAAGCACTTAACACACTATTTCCCCTTTACTCCTGCATAAGGACTTCAAAGTAGATACTATCATTTTTTTAAGATTTTTTTTTTTTTTTAAGTAATCTCTACACCCAACATCAGGCTCAAACTCACAACCCTGAGATCAAGAGTCGCATGCTCTACTGACCAAGCCAGTCAGTCACCCCCCAACGTACATACTATGATTATCCTCATTTTAAATGAGAGGAAACTGAGGCACACAAGGTTTAAAAAACTTGCCCAAGGTTGTAAAGCTGCTTAGGGGCACCAAGTAGATCAGTAGTTAACTCTGTTGATCTCAGAACCTTCCCGCAAGAGTAGTCAGATAGCACTTAACTCATTAAAAAAAAATTAAATATTTACATAATGAAGTGTAACACTATTCTTTAGGATTCTCAGGGATGCAGAGGATACTCAAAGATATAATTGAAACTATTGATGTTAATAAGCAATTCATATTATATGTATATAAATAAACTACAGTTATGCATTACATATGAGTAGAAAAACACAAGCAAGCAATACACTAAAACAGTAATAGTTATTCCCATTTAGTGGGATTAGAGTTGATTTTATTTTCTTTTGTAATCTATTTTGTATTTTTCAATTTTTCTACAATAATTTTACTGCCTTGTTACTCTTATAAGAAAAAATATTAGAGAAAATTGTATATTGTCACAATTTCCAAATGCTGATTGAAAACAAAAAACTGCAGGCTGTCTTCAGTCCTGCTGAGTCTTCGTGACACACTCAGTGGCTCAGCTGTCTTTCAAAGCCAAATTTTGGGGTGAAAATTCTGTTTCCAGATGTCAAGGTTATTTCCACATTTAACCTCATGTTGGGACAGACTTCATAGATCTGATCTTCCATCTTCTGGGATGTGAAATAGCAAAGCCACTTCTTTTTGTTGCCCTTTGAGAATGGAAAAGGCCAATGTGGGAAGGGTCATACAAGGCTAGGGGAAGGCACTTTCTTTGGGCAGCAAGTGAGAATGTCAGAGAGACAGGCACTTGAAAATCAATGTCATTGTTCAATCTGTGGGCAAAAGACTTCCTGCATGAATTTGAGGTTGATGACTGATGGCAGGAGACAGGTGGGGAGTTCAGGTGGGCAGTCAGTTCCAGTCAAGAGGGTAAGCTTTGGAGAAATGTCCTGAGATGGGAGAGTGATGGGGGAGAGCTGGTTTTCTGAAGGAAGGGGAGGAGGCTGGGTGGACACCAGAATAGCAAGGTTATCCAAGGTGTTCCCTGGAAGGACCTGGAAGTGTTTGGTAGGCTCCTGGTCCTACCTTTAGGAAACCCAGCCTAAGGCAGAGTCTGGCAGGGAAGAGGTGAAGACACTGTTTTGGCTGCAGCATTTCAAACAAATTGAGCTGCCACTAGTATGGAATGGACCATACTAGAATGAAGACAGTTGCAATAGGGTCGTGATGTGAACTGTGGGTATGGACAGAGCAGGGAATCCTGAGTCCCTGAGATGTTCCCTTTCCTTGCCACTGTGATGCTGGCAGCAAGATGACAGTGGTGCGAGCAAACAAACTGAGGTCAATCCATCCATCCACCAGCTCGGTTCTCCCCATCCTTAGCACCTGCTGCTACCACAGTGCAAGGCAAGATTCACACTGTCTTCCTCTTCTTCCTGCCTCCTCCCTCTCTAGGTTCTGATGGTTCTGAGGCTTTGCTTAGTCTTCTCAGGGTCTGTCTGATTATTTGTTTTAACCATATTATGCATTTTCTTGGAACAAACCTTACTTGGAAAAAAGGACCAGGAGAAGCGTAGGGCAGATTGAGAAACATGAAGGAAAAACTGTCTGAATTTGGCCAAAGCCAGGACTTGGTGAGACATGTGAGTTAAAATGACCTGGAGGCTTTTCTGTCAGATGAGTAGCCGGGGCCTTAGGTCGCTCCGTATTATCATCAGTGGCTTTGCCTCTTTCTGTTCTCACCTTAGTTAGGAACCCATATAGGGTTCATCCATAGTCTCACAGGCTGGTCTCTGCGCACAAATGCTGCTGGTTGACAAGGGTTTTGGCCTTTAGTAGAGAGAAGTTCTCTACAGAACTTTTCATACAGATGGATGAATTCCTTACACACATACACACACAGTGAAATCCCTCAATATTACAGGTGGCAGTGTTTTAGGAAATAAATGACAAAACTAAGCTTTATACGGCTTGATTTGCAATCAGGCCTTACAGAATCAGGCCTTCATTTCTAAAATGGGTGATATACCAAACAAAGTTTGACAGGTGCTAGGCCTTGGCGTCCTGCCACGGTGTGCTATTTAAACTGATTGAGCAAACTTGTTCACAGGGCATGCTAGAAGCTCTGCTTTGGCCCAACTACTGAGACTACAGGGAATTTACTGCACTATACTGTCTACTTGTGTATATGTTTGAAAGTTTCCAGGTTAGAAAGTTCAAATTTTCCCTTTGTGTCTGGTGGTATTGGAGTGTTGGAAGGCTACAAGCCCTTTGGAGATGGGGCTTAGAGGAAGTTGAGTTGGAGATACCTTTAGTTTGGGTTTAGTGGGATATATTTGTGTTCTTTTGTAGTTTCTTTTGTGTATAGTGGGGTTATCTCTATCCCTCTGGAGCAGGAGTGGTTTGAAAAATACTCCTACTGCCTAGTGTGCTGACTTAACTTCCATCAAGTCACAAAAGTGTTGCTCAGAAATCAAATCATGATATTAAGGTATCTGTCTCATGGCACAAGCACCAGAAGTACATGAGAGGAAAAGGGAAAGTTTGAAAAGCAGTGCAGTCTGGAAAATCCTTCTTATCACCAGATGTGTAAAATAATACATTCTTCCTATAAAATTCAATTCTTTGATACCTTTTCAAAATTGGAAGTTTTCTCCTAATCAGGAATACAAGAGAATGCAAGTATATATGTACTGCATATTTTAAATACTTTTAAAAATAAGGATTGTCCAAAATCAAAGTTAGAAGATTTTTTTTTTGTAAAAATAGCCCCAATGTATTTATTTAATATATTCATCACAAGGGCTCAACCAGAGACTTAATTTAAAAAACAGAAACAAAGCAAAAATGACACCACAGCTTAAGATACAGAGTCCTAGACAGAAATGATAGAAAGGACAAACCATCTAAAGAGAAAATAAAAAGACAACACAAGCAGAGAGGCTGGACAGTCAGGGTTCTTGGCTAGAGACCTGTTTTGAGCAGCTTTCTTGCAGAGACTTCTTAAAGGCTATGGGGTTTTTCCAGAGCTCGGCAGCATGCGTGTGCAAAGGGCTGTCAGTGTTGGGTTCTCCTAGCAGGCTCCGGATGGACAGCGGGCTGGTCCTTCAGGATGTCCAGGCAGATGTTCCCCTGGGTGTCCACACTGGGGTGGTAGTGGGGCGTGAGGAACTTCCCCATGGGCGTGCTGTAAGGGTAGCCATTGGGGAGCTCCAGGGAGAGCCCATTATAGCTCAGGTCTCATGCACTACTCCAGCTGCTCCATGGGTCGTCCCCACCCATTTGAAAAGGTTGTCTGATTCAGGGAAGGCAGAAATTCCATCATGAGGGTCATCAGCTCCTGCCCTAGCCTCTTGCCCACGGGGCCCCGGGCAGTGACACCGCTGAGCTTGGCTTCTTTGAGGGTGGTGGCCACACTGGCAGCAGCCGGGTCATGGATCTGGGAAGCCATCCGGGTGGTGTGGGCAGGGAGACAGCAACTCGGAGAGCATGGCTGCAACGCAAATTTAGAAGATTCTTGTGTTGGTGGAGCTCAGACTGCTAACTGGGTTACAAACAGCAAGGAAGCCTGTTTGTGAAGACACCGATTTTATGCATTTTATGCATAGAAACTAGAAATAATTTGAAAACGGAGATCAGTCATAGAAGGAAGAATGACTGCTTTTCTATTTTCTCTTTGGAAATTATTGTAGAAAATAATTGTATCCTGAGATTAAGAATTCCTCATATCAGTGAGGTCATATGATACATGTCTTTCTCTGTTTGACTTATTTCGCTCAGCATAATACCCTCCAGTTCCATCCACGTCGTTGCAAATGGCAAGATCTTATTCCTTTTGATGGCTGCATAATATTCCATTGCATATATATACCACATCTTGCAGGACTGTTGAATCTCAGATCTGTACCTCTGAAACAAATAATGCAATATATGTTAAGAAAGAAAAAAAGAAGAAGAAGAATGTAGCAGGAGGGGAAGAACGAAGGGGGGGAAATCGGAGGGGGAGAAGAACCATGAGAGACGATGGACTCTGAAAAACAAACTGGGGGTTCTAGAGGGGAGGGGGTTGGGAGGATGGGTTAGCCTGGTGATGGGTATTGAGGAGGGCACGTTCTGCATGGAGCACTGGGTGTTATGCACAAACAATGAATCATGGAACACTATATCTAAAACTAATGATGTAATGTATGGGGATTAACATAACAATAAAAAAAATTAAAAAAAAAAAAAAAGAAAATAATTGTAATATAAAGAGGTGATCAAAAAGTATGCAGCCAAAAAATGTAGGGATAAAAGTATTATAGGGGTATATCAAGAGTGAGATAAATTAAACTATGATTTATTGTATTTGCCAGCTTTTTAAAAATGTAATTTGATGTGATCTCTTTTCCCCATTCTAAATGTATATTTATTTTTATATTTAATTTTTATTTATAATAATCTTTTTCTTTAAGACACCCCCTCCCCAATTGTATAAACTTCAGGTGCGACAGTGTCCACTCCTGCTTAGTTTTCTTCACTGATTCCTCCTTTTCTCTCTGATTTCCAAACATTGGAAAGCCCCAGGGCTCAGTTCTTAAACTCTTCCCTGTCTGGATTCACTCCCTGAGTATAGAGGTAGTCAAGGTTTAACCAGAGAGGCACAACCACAATGGAATTGGGATTTATTGTTGGAATAAGACCTTATACAATTGGGAAGGAAGGTCTGGAAGGGGGCGGGAAGAGATGGGGGCAGAGTTCCTAACTAGGAAGCACTGGGGTGGGGGACAGAGTTGGGGCTTCCAAAGGCACATCTACCTGCTACTGTGGGACTGCAGTAGAGATGGAGAGTCCATATGGAAGGCCATTTCCTCTGAGTCTGGTGGTGGGCATGGGGCTCCTGTTGGCCAAGAGGGCCAACAGTTGGGAAGAGGAGTTGGATGCAGAGTGGGAGAGAAGGGCACGAGCCGGAGCTCAGCAGTACCTCTGTCAGCATCTAAGCACACACCCTTCAGAGGGTAGTGATGGCGGCTTCACCTGTGCCTTGCAGTTTCATGCACGTATCTTTTTTGGTCAGTGCTAATATGAAACCATACAAGGAAAAAGATTTTGGGATATACTTTAGTTTAGCCAAGTGAACACAGTTCAGAAGCACATGCTACGTAATCTCACTTTGTCTTATGGCTTTAATTCTACCCATATTCTCATGATTCACAGATTTATAATCCCTGTCTGGTCTTCTCTGGAATACTGATTTATGTCAAATTCCCTCCTTAAATCACCACTTGGATATTTAGTAGACTTTTCAAACTTAACATATTAAAAAAAAAAAAAAATTAGCTCCTACTCTTCTTCCCTGAACCTTTTCTTTCCAGAATCTTCCTCTGAGGTCCAGGTGTTCTGGCTAAAAATCTCAGGATTGCCTTTACTCCTCTCTCTCCCACCCAACAAGTAATTGATCAGAAAATCCTGTTGGCTGTTCCTTCAAGAAATATCCATGACCTACTACTTCTATCGTGGGCTGGAAAATTGTCCCCGCTCCCGAAGAGATTCATTCCGTAATCCCTAGAACCTGTGAATATTACCTGAAATGGCTTTAAAAGAGGCAGGTGTGGGGTGGGGTGGGTATTGGTTAAGGATCTTGAGATAGAGAGATTATCTGGATTATCCAGGTGAGACCCAAATACAATCACATGTATCCTTAAGGAGGAGGCAGAGGGAAATTTGGGGTCCCTCCCTGGGGAGAAGGGGATGTGAAGATAGGTCAAAGAGAGATTGGAAGATGCCAGCCTTGAAGATTGGAATTATGTGGCCCCAAGTCAAGGAGTGCTAGGAGCTCCCAGAGGCAAGAAGTGGAGTCTAGAGAATGCACAACCTTACTAACACATAGATTTGGGTCCAGTGATACTGATTTTGGACTTCTGGACTCCAGAACTGAGAGAGAATAAATTTCTGTTGGCTTAAGCACCAAGTCTGTGATCATTTGTTACAGCAGCCACCAAAACCAATACAATTTTGTACCATTTCCACTCTGGCAGCCGTGTGGCAGAGCGCCACCATCTCTTGCTGGATTATTCCAGCAGCCTCCTGTCTAACTGACCTCTTTGCTTCTGTCATGGCCCCACTCCCTATGGTCGGGTCTCAGCACACTCCCTATGGTCTGGTCTCAGCACAGCAGCTAGAGTATACCTTTAAAAATATAATTCAGGAGGTGCCTGGGTGGCTCAGTTGGTTGAGCATCCAACTCTTGGTTTCAGCTCAGGTCATGATCTCAGGGTTGTAGGATTGAGCCCCGTGAAGGTCTCTGTGCTCAGCAGAGTCTGCTTGAGATTCTTTCTTTCCCTCTCCCTCTGCCCCTCCCCTGCTCACTCTCTCTCTTTAAAATAAATAAAATAAAATCTTAAAAAAAAGATGTTAAAAAATGTAATTCAGATCAGGTCACTCATTTTTCAAAACCCTTCAGCTGTTTCCTTCTTATACAGAGTACAATATGCAATTCTCATAATTAGCTTACAGAGCTCTAACTTGGCCCCTTTTTACCTGTCTGACTCTATCTCCTACATTCCACCATAGTAATAGTAGCTTCCTTGATGTTCCTTGAGCATACCAGGTGTGTCACTGCCTCAGGACTTTTGCACTTGCTCTTCCACCTGCTTGCATTGCATCTCCCCACCTCCCATGAGTTTACTTCTTCACTTGATAGATGAGTCCTTCTCTGACTACTCTTTTAAAAATACCAGGCATCCAACCTTACTCACTCACACGTCCTAATGCTCTTCCCTTCTTACTTCCACCACAGCCATATTAAATTCTGACATATGTCTTCTTGCTGAGTTGTTTAATTCTCCACCTTCACCCATTAGAATGTAAGCTCTGTGAGGGTAGGGATATCTACCAGGGTTTTTTTTTCCCACTGTTGTATCCCCAGTACCTACAAAGGTCTATGGCACATAATGGATGCTGAATAGTATTTGTTGAAGGAATAAATTATCCAAGAATGCTTAGTTTAGTTTTTTTTAAATTATTATTTGAGAGAGAGAGAGAGAGAGCATGAGGAGGAGGAGAGAGGGAGAGGGAGAGGCAGATTCCCTGCTGAGCAGGGAGCCCAACCCCGGGGCTCAATCCCAGGACCCTGGGATCATGACTGGAGCTGAAGGCAGATGCTTAACTGACTAAGCCACCCAGGCACCCCACTAAGTTAGTTTTATATTACAAACATTTTACTCCATTAAAAGGTCTTGCACTGAGTTATAATCAGCAATCACCCAACTCATTCCTTGGTTTTATTCATTTTCTCTGGAAATAGTAATGCTTCCACCTTCCCAAATGTCACTCTGGTCAGGAACTGAATCATATGTTGGATTCAGTTGTAATGTAAATAATGGGACTATCGTGTGTTCCGGAAATCAAGGCCTCCTCTCCATTTCTGTGTTTCCCCCACTCCCCTACTTTAAACTGGAAGGAAGGGCTCGAGTGGGAATTTGGTGTTCCTTTAAGGGGTCTTCCCAATCCAACAGTCTTTGATCCTGGCTGTGGGTTTAATAAACACCATTCCTCTCATCCATCCGCCTCTTCTAATTCTTCCTCCCCCAGTCATTTCCTGTCACAGCAACCCTTTCAAAATTAAACTCCCAATTCTAAAACAAATGAAGCAAAGGCAGGAAGGGGGGATGAATCACAGCATATGGGAACAGTTTTGTTTGAAAGCATGATCAGCAGTCTTTGCAAACAAGCTGTGACCATATGTGGCAGGGTGGGCGTAGAAGGAGTTGTAAAATACAAGTGATAAACTGTGGTAAGTGTCTGAATTCTAAAGAGAAAGCCCATTAATGATTGGTTTGATAGTAAGAAGTGATACCTTGAAAGAAGTCTCTCTCTAAGGAGATAGATATTTCTGTGCCTTTTTATAAATTGAAAGATTGCAAAGAGGTGGCCTATAGTGAGTTAAAATTCTTGCCCTGTATTAGCAGAGAGGCTATGGTTAACTGGTTAGGACTTGATTCTTGGCTAAAACCAAGGTCACTTGAATTCAGATTTATTGGTATACCAACAGAAGTTATTTTTAGAACCACATCTATTGCCTCTAGGTGCTCATCCCTAAGGAAGAGAGAAAAGACATGGAAAAGATGTGTGTGTGTGTTTCTTTTATTGATTGTCTCAGTCAGTAAATAACTGGGTTCTGACCAAAAGCCAGGTACAGGGCTAAGCCCTGGACATTCGATGTGGAGCAAAAGTCCTGGGTATTATATGCTAAGCAAAAATAATCACTGTCCCTGCCTTCATGAAGCTTACAGTCCGGGGGGAACATAGCCAGTAATCAAATGGTCACAGAAACAAATGAAAAATAACAACTGTGGTTGGTGTGGTTTGTGCTATCAAGGAGGGCGACAGTATGGATCCTATGAGACTCTGATGGGAAGCCTGAGCCGGTCTGGGGAGTCAGGAAAGGCTTACCAGTGGTGATGATGGACTCGCCACTGAGAGATTATTTAAGAGGGGACAAGGGTGTGCACAGAATTCAGGGCAGAAAAGGTGATATGTGCAGTTGTCCTGGGGCAGGTGGGGTTGCAATGTATTCAAGGAGCTGAAAGAAGTACAATGAAGGGAAATGAATCTGGAGCTTAACAGTGAGAAGTCAAGAAACAGAAAAGGGAGGGACATGACTACCCAGTGCCTTGTGGGCTATGTTAAGGATTTTGATCTCTCAAGGAGAAGCCATTGGAAAGGGGGATGGGGCAACTAATCAAGATCATATCCCCCCCAAGCTCCCTCTTATACCCCTCCGTTTTGGGTCACAGAGAACGTGCTGTAGGAAGGTAGAAGTGGTAAAAACTTGTTATGTTGAATCAGTCTTTCATTTAACAAATATTATGAGTCTTTACTCTGTGGCACATACTGTTTTAGGTCCTAGGGTAAAAAAGATGAACCAGAAACTTACTGATCACCCCTCATAAGGCTTACAGTCTAGGATGGAACATGCATGATAAAGAGAGTCCCATGAATAAATCATTGCAATTTACATAATGCAACAAAAGAACAATGTAGGATGCTCTGAGCTCAAATGACAGGGGTCCTAGCCATGGTGGGAATAAGTAGGGAACTCAGGGAAGCTTTCTTCTGAAGGTTAGGTTGACTAAGTATTATTGGTAGGATTATTTGGAAAGTTACTGAAAACTTCAATTTGCCTTTTATTTTCTACTCCCAATCCCTATTTCATGAGGTGACCTTGACTTTCATGCTTTCTCTCTCTGTATATAAATGGCAGTGAGTAGATAGCAAGGCACCTGTGTTTCTGGAAGAAATGCAAAAGCCCGTTTATTCCGAGTGCCAAGTCTGGGACATACATGGTGGTAAATGAAACAATAAACTATCAGATCATTGGGCAGCTCTGATTTTGTTCTGTCTATATATAATCCACCAGGAGGGTAGTAGTATTGATATTTCTAAATTAACACCCTTTTCCTTACTAAACCAATTACTTCCAACATGTTACAGTTCATCACCTCAAACTAGTTTTTTTTTTTTTTTCCCAATCAGTTGGAGACAGAAAATCCATAAGCAGTTTATCAGTGTGTGATGCTGTTTGCATTTCAGTGCTTCTCCCAATCTGGATTTTCATCATTCTTTGTACTCTTAGCCATCTCTGCACAAATTAATGTATTTATGTGAAAACAAGCAGCAATTCTTGTTTATAAATGTAGCGTGGAAACCAGCCAGAGCATACTTACTAGAAACTTTGGGTGTGGTTGATTATTCCTGAAGATAAAGCCCAGTATTGTTATTCTTCTAAATTGAACTAGCCCTTTACTGAAACATGCCAACCCTGTGCCTACCGTGGAACTGTATGTGCTAATCCACAAAGAACCATTGTAGCATGGTTTAAATTCTATCTGAACCACTTGAAAGTATATATCTATTTAATATACTTGATAATTCTGATTTAATTCCATATCATTTAATAGCATATATCATGGATAAGTTACTTAAATTCTCCAAGTTTCCATTTTTCTTTAGTAAAGTAGGAATAATTATATCTGCTTTGCCCTTTTGGTCTAGTTGTAAAATTAAATGTGAAAATATTTGTGATTATTCTTTGTAAACTCAGTATTTTTTTGTAGGATGCCATTATTTGCATCATTGACCCCAATTCTTCACCGCTTCCTGTAACTAAGCTCTTGGACATGTGATTTTGCAAGCCCCTTTCTAAAGAGGGGGGTATATTTCCCTGCCTCTTGACTTTAGCTTGGATATGTTATTTGCTTTGGCCCATAGAGTATGGTCAAAGTGACAGTGTGCAGTTCTGAGCCTAGGTCTAAAGAAGCCTAATATGTTTCTGCCTGTGTTTGTGTGCTCTGCCAATTGCCATGAGAAGAACATGTGCCTGGTCCCACGAAGAAGATGAGAGGCATGTGGAGCAGAGCCACTCCAGTCTAGCTGCCCCAGCTATGCCAAGCCTAGACCAGCTGGCTCCCAGTTGACCTGCAGATATGTGGGTAAGCCCATCCCAGGGCAGCAGAACACCCATCCAAGCCATGTGAATGAAATAAATGTGTATTATTATGTAGCACTAAGGTTTTGATGTAGTTTTTAATGTAGGATTATTGTAGTAATAATTGACACATTATCCATCAGCCTTCCACCTATCCAGCTAATTAAACAGCCATTGGTTCACTAAGACTATGGTATCTTCTAGGGAAAAAGACAGAGATTTCAGTTTTGAATGGATTTTTCCTTCTCTCCCTGTGCTTCTCTGTGTTTTTCCTTTCTTGGCCCAATTTTCAAAAGTAAATTGTTCAAGAGTTGCAAATATGAAATTCTCTATATAGCACCCCAGATTATCTGAATAAAAGGTTCAATAGAAATCTAACAAATAATGTTTTAGTGAAAATGTTTACTTCTCACTGATATGTAGATAAGGAATTCTGTTAGGATCACATGCTTTCTTGTTTATTGTCTAATTTATAAATAGACTGATCTACAAGCATATGCAAAAGGCAGGAACAGGGCATGAAATTTCATGAAGGGCCTTAGTGTGTCACCAAGCTTTCAGAGTCTTTTAGGATAATTCTAAGCTAACAATTCAATATTACACACATTGAATATATACCTCATGTAAGACAAGTGTAAGGTCCTGGGCAAATAGAAATGAACAAGACATAGTAGCTCCCTCTTAATGATCTAGTAAAGGAAATGAAATGCAAATTACTCATGACACCATATCTCATTAATTCTGTAACACACTTTTTTTTGGGTACTTTTTCACATGTTGAAATCAAGATGGTGTGTCATAGTTTAGTTAATAGTGTTTTTTTCATTCTTTGTGGTATGTAGGATAATGATGCAGATTATATTTGATATCCTCTTACAGCCAAGAAAATATGGAAATAAGTTTCTATGAGAACAGCATATACACTGTGTCATAGGATCAAAAAGCAAGGAGGGTTTACTTCTCCTAGATAACATAGAGGGAGACTTCAAGGAGGAAGAAGCATATGAGTTGGATTTCAATAAGAAAAAGTGCTAGAATAAAGACCACCATAGGTCAATTGGTTCCTAAACTTTCTATCACCAATGAGTACTTTTATTGCCTATCTCTCCCCCTGTGCAGTGTTGTTTTCAAAATGATTTTGTCATAATAAATAAATGTGCATTTATCAAGAGATACTTTACTTCTCAATTTGATAGCAAAAGCCATACATTACTGGTAATCAGAATTTCTTTTTTTTTTTTAAAGATTTACTTACTTATTTTTAGAGAGAGAGACAGAAGAGAGAGAAAGAGAATGCAGGGGGGAGAGGCAGAGGGAGAGAGAGAATATGGAGCAGACTCCCCACTGTGCACAGAGCCCGATGCGGGGCTCGATGTCATGACCCTGAGATCATGACCTGAGTTGAAATCAAGAGTCAGATGCTTAACTGACTGAGCCACCCAGGACCCTGTTAATCAGAATTTCTAATCAGATGAGAAAATCAGTATTCTCATACTAAGTTAAAAAAAGCCAAGAAATTTAATATTTTAGTCTCCGAAGTTCTTATTCCAGGTAACTTTAATCTGTACTAGGATTTTTGAAATATTGACAAGAATTCATCCTAGATGGGAACACCACTCTGCATGAAAAATGCATCATAAGAAAATACGTAGACAGGGGACCCACACATTGTGATCCTTAATATGGTTTGCCTGGTGCTTTGAGTAAAAGAGGAAGGATTAGAGAAGATGAAACAGGAATTATGAGAGGACCAGCTCATGGAGAGTCTTGAATGTCATACTTAGGAATTTAGACTTTTATTGTAACTATCACTGAAAAAATCATTAGCTTGAGTATAAAAGAACAAATAGAATGAATTTGGTTACCAAAAAAGAAAAGAAAGAAGAAGAAGAAAAAGAAGAAGAAGAACTTACATATGATAACCACGAGCAGTCAAACCTGGATGACTAAATTCCCACCGGAAGAACCTGGACACGCCAGAGCTCGTTTGCTCACCTGTAGTGTGGTAGCTGCCAGGAAGGCAGGTGGAGGAGGAGCGCGTAAGCTGCACCATCGGTTCTGTATTTCTGGTGTGAGGATTCTAAGCAAAGTAGTGTGTGACAGTAAGAGCTTAAATTCTGGAGTTAGACCACCTAGGTGCATGTTCTGACTCTACTGCATTCTAGTTCTGTGGCTTTAGGTAAATTATTGAAGATCTTTGACCTTCAGTTTTCTTTTTTATAAATGGAGAAAATGGCATTATCAATATTAGCAGATATTTGTAAGAATGACATAATTTGGGGCGCCTGGGTGGCTCAGTCGTTAAGCATCTGCCTTCGGCTCAGGTCATGATCCCAGGGTCCTGGGATCGAGCCCCGCATCGGGCGCCCTGCTCGGCGGGGAGCCTGCTTCTCCCTCTCCCACTCCCCCTGCTTGTGTTCCCTCTCTCGCTGTGTCTCTCTCGGTCAAATAAAAAAAAAACAAAGAATGACATAATTTTTGTAAGTTGTCTGGTGCACAGTTAGCAAGACTTAACACTTAGTTTGTTTTAGATCTTCCTTAGAAACCCAAAATGATGTGGGAAGCAAAGGCAAGAAAAAAATTAAATTTCCTGACCTCCCACAGCCCCCTGACAAGGCCTTGAAACGGGCAGAGTGACAGTCCTCTCGGAACGCCGCTGCCTCAATGTTAATACTTCGCTAAGGGCACAAGACAATCTTAGCCTGACCCCCAGGATCCTGTAAATCTACTTCAACATAAAAATTCCTTTGGAAACTTCTTTTATGTCTACTCCCCAAGGTATATGTTGGCAATTATGCCCCCAAGCATATGACCCCCGATATACATCTGAAGGGTCTCATGACTAAGTTTTTGTTAGACAGTAATAAATGACTTTTTTCTAACAATAGTTAGCCCCTCAAGGTTGTGGAAATCTTGCTTCCAAAATTCCTTAGAGACTTCCGCTATTCCTAACCCCCTCCCAACTTGCAAGTATATAATGGGCCACTCCTCGAGACCCCAGTGCGGCTCTTTATGCCCAAGGGTTCTGTCCCTGTGCTTTAATAAAACCACCTTTTTGCACCAGAGACCTCTCAAGAATTGTTTCTTGGCTGTTGGCTCCAAACCCCAACATCTTTCCTACATCAAAAAGACTGCGTGGTGCTGTAGAACAATAAATTCAGTCTTCTCTCTTCTCATCATGTCCTAAGATGCCAAACTGGCTGGTCATCAAAACCCTAAGGAGAAAACATATGCTCCAGACACCAGCTTTGTCTTGGCAATGATCTGCGTTTAGCTTGACGGTAAATAGGAGGTGACAGCTGAATCTGGTGTGGAGATTCCAGGAGGGTGGTTTTCCTGGAGGACTTTAACTGGAAGCTCATCTATTGCAAATAAATTGTCGTTGTTGTAAATACATGAGAGTAGGGGGTAGAGGGTCTTGCAGAAGAAAGTCCTGGAATTCCTGAACAGGGCTGAAAATAAAAAGTGGGAAATAATGTTGATAGTATATCCTGTTGATGAGACCATGGCTGCCATCACCACCCCTATTCCACAAGTTTCTTTAGCAATTCCTTTTAAATAGCCATATCTGAAATTGGTGCTGCAGAAAATTTTTTCCGTGAATGTGCTTAAATATATGCTGAACAGTATTAGTTAAGCCTTATCTTTGTTGTGTATTTTTGGAGTGTTTAAAGTGCTTTCACCTTTACAATTTCATGTTTTCCATATGACCTTTTGAGGAAAGTGGGGTATTATTATCCCCCTTTTCCATATGAGGAATCTAAAGTGGCAAGTGGTACAGGGAACCTACCTAATTAATGGTCATGGTCAGTAAGTAGAAAAGACCCCTACCTTTTTTTTTTTTTTAAAGATTTTATTTATTTATTTGAGAGAGAATGAGAGAGAGAGAGCACATGAGAGGGGGGAGGGTCAGAGGGAGAAGCAGACTCCCTGCTGAGCAGGGAGCCCGATGTGGGACTTGATCCTGGGACTCCAGGATCATGACCTGAGCTGAAGGCAGTCGCTTAACCAACTGAGCCACCCAGGCGCCCAAAAGACCCCTACCCTTTGACTGAAATTTGAGTCTACTATGTCCTTGTCTTTATATGAAGATTTCTAACTATTTTTCTCAGTAGGTAGTAATGGTCATGATCCATCCCCTTTTTGGAGAATTTTTCCTCTGATATTAATTATATTTTCTTATTCAACAGTTTTATTTCAGGCCTTGCTGCTTCTAGGGTCACAAGAGACTAACATTTGCTGTTTTTCATCTTGCATAGTTTTGGGAGGATGTTATGGAAAATTGGCAGCATATCACTTCCTTCATCCGGTTTGATCCCAGGCTTTCAGAAGATTGGAGACTTGAACTGCTCATCTGTGAGAGTGGGATGAGGGATGAATTATTTAACACCTGGTCAGAGTTAGATTTCATTTTTTTTTTTCACACCTTACATCTGTTCACCTTCTGATCTTTACTGACTAGGACATCGGCTATAACACAATTGATTCCCTTCCTTTTACTTTCTGGGGGCTGTCAAATTGAGTAAAATCCACTGTCCTTCACAAGAAACAAAACTCTTCTCTGGTTCAGAGAATGTCACATTCCTTCCATGTTACTTAGCATTTTACAGTCACTTTGAGGCATAGAACACCCCCACCCCATTTTTTTCCCTTCTCATTTTAAACAGGAAATCACCTCTGAGAAACCCTTGGGTGAAGAAAAACCATGGCATGAAATCCTACTTAAGACATCTCATGAAAGTTACAATAGCTTTTTGCAAAAACCCCAGTGTTCTCATCCTTTTACTAGTAATGCTCTTCAGATGTTAACAGCATTTCATTAGTGATCGTGTCAATGATTGGTCAAATCACCCCTCTAGTGTTCCAAAAGGACCAGTTTGGTTATCTCCATTACAGACCATCCCCAAATTTACATTACAAACAACAGTCATTCATTTGCTTATGATTTTGCAATTTGGGCAGGCAAAAGAAGTCATTGGGGTGGTGGTTCTAGTTATCTCTCTTGGAGTCTCTCAGGCAGCTCTGGTGGCCTGGAGGCTTGAATGGGGCAGGGGTGTTCAAGATGGTTTCTGTACTAAGTTGAAAAGTATCTCCCAAAATTTCATGTTTACCCAGAACCTCAGAATGTGATGTTATTTGGAAAAGGGTCTTTGCAGATGTAATCAGCTAAGATGAGATCATGCCGGAGTAGAATGGGCCCTAATTCAATATGACCATTGTCCTTCTAAGAAGAGAAGAGGAAGAATGCCATGTAACAAGAGACAGATTAAATTAGAGTGATGTCACTGTAAGCCAAGGAACCCTGAGGATTGTTGGCAACCATCAGAAGCTGGAAGAAGCAAGGAACACATTTCTCCCTCAGAACCTCCTGAAGGAACCAGCCCTGCTGACGCACCTTGATTTTGGACTTGTAGCCTCCAAAAGTGTGAGTGAATAAATTTTCTATTTTTTTAAGCCACCCAGTTACAGCAGCCCTAGGAAACGAAGGTAGGTTTACTTGCCTTAGCTGGGATGGCTGGAATGGCTGGGGACTGGCCCACCCCCACCCCCCTCCCATCTCTCTTGGTCTCTCCCTCCATGTGGTCTCTCCACCAGAGTAGCTGGACCTCTTTATGTGGAGGCTCCATGTTGCAAAAGAGTGAAAGTGGAAGCTACCAGACATCTTCTGGATTAGGCCCAGAGCTATCACTAGCTTCTTTCTGCCGTGTTCTGTTAGTTAGGCAAATTGCAGAGCCTGCTCAGATTCAGGAGGAGGAAACAGACTCCACTTGCTGATGGAGGAGTGACAGACATACACAGGGATGGAAGGAATTGTTGATGTCCATCTTTGGAGTCAGTCTACAAGGACTGTAGCTACCTGAGTTTGAATGAGTATTTTATTCCATGATACACCTCTTAGCACAAGTTATTATATAGGCTTAACCAGACTTCTTACACTGACGATCTTCTAAACTTTCAAGTCATGTCTTTGAATGTCAGCCAGCCTATGCCTCTGTGTTGGCCTCTCCCAGCTGGGCAAGCAGAGGTCCAGGGGTCAGGCAGCCCACGCTGAGATTCTGGGGTCTAGGATTCAGCATGGGAGTGGGTGCAGTTGCCTGTGGGAGAGGTACTTGCTTGTGTCAGAAATGATTGTTTCCATGAGGTCAGTTCTGACCACAGTCCATACCACTCTCCAAACTACAGTTAGAGGATGATGGTGTCTTTCTGTGAAAAATTGTAAATGTTGACACAATCGAGACAATGCATATGACCAGGTGAAATAGGAGACGAAGTAGCTGTAAGAATAAAAATCAGCAGCTGAGGCCCCTGCCAAGAGCTCCTGCCAGAAGATGGCGGCCACAGAGCGGACGCTGCCTGAGAAGTCCCTGGGGCTGAGTAAAGGGAACAAATACAGCGTTCAGGGTGAGCGCCAGATTCCAGTTCTTCAGACAAACAATGGTCCGAGTCTAACAGGACTGACTCCTATAGCAGCTCATCTTGTCAAGCAGGCCAACAAAGAATATTTGCTTGGGAGCACTGCAGAAGAAAAAGCATCGTTCAGCTGTGGTTGGAATACAGGGTAACTCAAGTAGATGGACACTCCAGTAAAGACAATATCCGCACTCTGTTGAAGGATCTTAATTCCTGTCTTGAAGATAAAGCCTACCTTACAGGATTTAACTTTACCTTAGCAGATATCCTATTGTACTACGGACTTCATCACCTTAGAGTTGACCTGACAGTTCAAGAAAAGGAGAAATATCTTAGTGTGTCTCACTGGTTTTGTCACATTCAGCACTATCCAGGGATTATGCAACATCTGTCCATTGTTCTCTTTATCAAGAACAGACGATATACTAATTCCTACTAGAAGCTATCCATGACATACAGAAGCGTGATGACAAATATTTTAAATGGAAAGTGTATTCTGGACCAGAGAACCAGCGTAAATTGATACACAGTCATTCTTTATTTGCTCAAGTTCATGGAATTAACTTATGTCTGAAAAAAAAAATCAACAGCTGAAACCTGACTTGAGAGTTTTAGAGGGCACAGGTATTGAACTCAAGTTGGTTTGATTCTAGATCCCTGTACTTCCACTATAAACAGCATAGTCTTTTATGAAGCACTGAAATGTCTGTGGAAGAACTTAAAAGATGGGTAAAAAAGAAGCTGTAACTTAATGTTACTAAAAAGTGGAGTGACATTGTAGGGTAGTGCAGTATGTCTCTCTCAGGCAACATAATTTTTTTCCCTTAAAATATATTATTAATATCCGACACACACAAAAGAAGGTATGTATTCTACATGTACATAGTAATATAGAGGCACCTGGGTGGCTCAGTCGGTTGAGTGTCTGACTCTTGGTTTTCGCTCAGGTTATGATCTCAGGGTTGTGAGATTGAGCCCAAGTCGGGCTCCACACTCAGTACAGAGTCTGCTTGGGATTCTCTCTCCCTCTCCCTCTGCCCCTCCTGCTCTTTCTCTCATTCTCTCTCTCTAAAATAAATAAATAAATCTTTAAAATAATAATAAGAAGAAGAACAGTGAACCCACACCTAACTTAAGAAGTGGAACACTGACAATATCATTGCATCAAACTTCTTCCCCTGTCTCCATCTAGAAGATCTCCATCTGGGGGCACCTGGGGGCTCGGTTAGAGGAGCCTGTGACTCTTGATCTTGGGATCATGTTTGAGCCCCACATTGGGTGTAGAGATTACTTAAATAAATAAAACTTAAAAAAAAAATAGAAGGTTTCTGTCTGATCTTTAACCACAATTCTGAATTTTTTATGTATCATTGCCTTGGTTATTAGGCAAACTAGATCTTCAGGTTTGAATTAAAAGGGGGAAATCTAGCTTGGCTCCTAGTTAACTCCAAAACAGTTTTCTGGTTATTAGCATATTAACTCATCTGCTTTTTGCATATCCTATGAAAGTGTGGTAGCGACACCTACATGATGAGCAGCCTCTAGAAGCAGCAGTGATTTCATGAGGACTGCTGGGTTTACGATAATGCCTCACGGTTAACCAGATGTAGTAGCTTCCTTCTTCTGGTTCTACACAGGCACTGTGAGCCCAGGACACTTTCAAAGACCTTCCTTCTCATTCTGCTGTTAAATTGCATCTCTTTATCATCTTCTTCTTGGGTGTCTGGGTCAGCTGTACTCCAGCTTGCATCTATAGCTTCTAGAAGACTAGGGAGTCTAAAGAGTTTCAGGACTGAAAATGTGACAGCCATGGGGCTGTACCAGCAGAAGTGTGTGAAGTAATTTGCATAATCTGTTTTCCAAGACAATGACAGCAGCATGGAAAAGTTTTTTCAGGAATATGCAAAATCTCAAAGGTAAAGAGTCCACCTGGGACATATTTGCTGTTGAGTTACTTCAGGGGCGTATAAATCATGCAAATTCTGTTATGATCACTTTCATTGCAGACAAATACTTTTTTTCCACTTGGAGAGTTTTTAATTTCATTTCCCTTTTATAAAAGTAAAATGATATGCACATGGGTTTTTTGTTGTTGTGCAGAAGATCTAATAATGAAGTACACCATTACCTCCTCTCCCGTCCCCAGTACAATTTCCTAGAGTCAACCAACTTTAAACAGTTTTCATTTCTAGTTCTTTTGGTGGCCTCCTGAATATCCTTAAATAATATGCTACTCCTTGACTTATCAGAAACACTGTTTATTAATTCATCCTTATTGAATTTTGATATTATTTCATTTTTTCTAATGGCTGCAACTGCACACTCTCTGACCTCTAACTTTTACTCTTCTCCACTGGGAACATGCCTGTTCCTCAAACATACCAGGTTTACTTCTGCCTCAGTTTCCTTGCCCTTGCTGTTTCCACTGCCCGGAATGCATTTCCTTCAGTTAGGCCCATACCCCACTCCCTCTAGTCTTTACTTCATAGTCATTTCAAGAAGACAGAGCTGGGATTGAAATCTGGACACTAGCTCCAGAGGCCCCACTCCTAATGTACTATACATCCTCAAGTCAAGGTTGATAATACTGCATTTTGTTCTGTACTTACATTAAAATCTTCCCTGAGTGGATTCTTAACGTTTGAAAATGAATAATCTGTTTTTACACTCTATATTAGGATTATTGTCCTTTTTTTGGGGTCCCAAGTCATGATTTTTTTGCCGATCAGAGGACACTGTTCCTAGACGCTTCTTTCCTTCATGCCCAACTTTGTTTACTTCCCTTTCTGATCCTGCAGGCTGGTGAGACTGTAGTCCGTCATAGCTGGTCTTTCCTTCACTGAAATGACCCGTGGTGGTCCCTCTCCTATTCTCTTTGTTGTTAGGGATTACTGCCATTTGGTTGGTATCTCAAGTGAAGTGGGAAGCATGACAAGGAGCAGAACAAGGGAGGGAAAGCAAATACCAGTGTTCAGTGACTCATCTTGAACTGGAAGCTCCCCAAAAATAGAGTTTTTGAAATTTTATTTTAAAATGAGACTCTGGAGGGGACACCTGGGTGGCTCAGTTGGTTAAGCATCGCCTTCAGCTCAGGTCATGATCCCAGGGTCCTGGGATCGAGCCCCGCATCGGGCTCCCTGCTCAGTGAGGAGCCTGCTTCTCCCTCTCCTTCCTGCTACTCCCCCTGCTTGTGCTCTCTCTCTCTGTCAAATAAATAAATAAAAACTTTAAAAACATAAAATAATTAAAAAATGAGAAGCTGGAACAAAAAAGGGAAGGGGAGAACTAGCATTTATTGAATGGCTTATCATGTGCCAGACACTAAAATAAATACTTCCCGCATATCAGCTGATGGAACCTTCTGACAGTCTGCAAGGCTAAAGGGTCTCATGGTGGAATGAGAGGAGGATTTTGGAGGCTTGAAACCTTTTCTTCATACCACTTGTGTAACGTTTGGGACCCTCCACGATTCTGTCAGAAGGGTGATTCAGATCAGAAGACCTAGGATAAATATAGTCTGGGACATTGAGGCATATGGACTCCTTGAGGAGAAACCTTGGCTTTTGCTGACAGCCTCCTGGATTATCCATCAGCTCGTGGGCAAGCAGTAGCTTTGCATCTCTCAGTGTTGTAACCCTAGACAGAATCCATATGGCCTTATGTTTACTATCATGAAGGGATATTTAACTTTTATTTTTGAGGGGTAGAAAAGAGTAAATGATGGTAGAGTACATTTGAAAAGTGATGAATATTCGTAGGATACACCCATGTACTTCCAAACCCCAATATTTTCTGAAATAATTGTATAAAATGATTAATTTACGTATCTCTAAAAAAAGCCTGAGGGTACCTAATGATGCACACATAGTTTAGAGTTCATTAGATTAGACTACTCTTCACATTTATGTAAAATAGAGTAAAAAGACTTGCAAAACCCTAAAAATAAAGCCAGTCTCTGTCATTCCTAACAATATTCTGAAAATTCCTAAATGTAGCTTTGATGAAATTTGGGTGCATGGGGAAATATTTCTCAAACTGCCTGGCTTTTTTTTTTTAAGATTTTATTTATTTATTTAAGAGAGAAAGGGAGAACATGAGTGGGGGGGAGAGGGGCAGAGGGAGAAGCAGACTCCACACTGAGCAGGGAGCCTGACACAGGACTCGATCCCAGGATCCTGGGATCATGACCTGAGCCAAAGGCAGAGGCTTAACTGACTGATCCACGCAGGCACCCCCTGACTTCTTTTTTTTCAATTTTTATTTACTTGTTTTTGTATCCAAGTATAATTAACATATAGTGCTATATTAGTTTCAGATGTACAATATAATGATTCAATTCTGTACATTTTTCGGTGCTCATCAAAATGTGTACTCTTAATCCCCTTTATCTGTTTCACCCATTCCCCCACCTGCCTCCCCTCTGGCAACCACCAGTTTGTTCTCTGCATTTAAGAGTATGGGTTTTGGTCTCTTTTTCTCTTTGTTTGTTCATTTGTTTTGTTTCTTAAATTCCACATATGAGTGAACTCATATGGTATTTGTCTTGCTCTAATTTATTTCACTTAGCATTATACCTTCTAGGTTCACCCATGCTGTTGTAAATGGCAAGATTTCATTCTTTTTTATGGCTGAGTAATATTCTATTGTATATATGTATCATATCTTCTTTATCCATTCATCTATTGAGGGACACTTGAGTTACTTCCATATCTTCGTTATTGTAAATAATGCTGCAATAAACATAGGGGTTCAAATATCTTTTCGAATTAGTGTTTTCATTTCCTTTGGGTAAGTACCCAGTAGTGTAATTACTAGATCATATGGTAGTCCTATTTTTAATCTTTTGAGAAGCCTCCATACTGCCGGACTACCTGACTCTTTCTTTCCGTTAGGACAAGTGAGGATGGGAAAGGTCTTGCCTAAGACACAGCTGGAACTATAGCAACAGGAACTGGTAGATTTCAAAAACCCTCTGGGCAGCTGCAGAATTATATTTTGTAGCAAACACATTAAAATAACTTCCAATCCATGCATTATGGGGAAAATGAATCACTTCTGTGCTGTCTTCAGAAATTCACATTAAGTCGTTTTTCAAAGGGAAAAGAAGTTGCAGAAATGCTAAGGTTGACTACCTCCTGATAAGCTCTATTCCCAAGCAGACAAGTGTATTGGAATTACTTTAGGAAGGTTGTCAGCTTTTCCTTGTTTGGGTCTAAATGAACTCCTAATATAAAAATGTTCCTGAATTAGATCTTGGCAGTCCCCTGCTTACAGATGGATTGAGTTCCCCAAATTGGATTCTAACCCAGTTGTTAGGAAATAAGAATACATATTGCATTGAAACAATGTTATACATGATGGTTAGAGTCCCAGGCCAGCCCACAAAACTCTCTTTAACTCCCAGTGTTCTAAAAAGAATATTATAGGGGCGCCTGGGTGGCTCAGTTGGTTAAGCTTCTGACTTCGGTGCAGGTCATGGTCTCAGGGTCCTGGGATAAGGCCCCATATCAGGCTCCATGCTCAGGGGGAGTCTGCTTCCCCTCCTTCTTCTCCCTCTGCCCCTCCCCCTGCTCATGCTCTCTCTCTCTAGTAAATAAATAGAATCTTTAAAAAAATAAAAAGAATATTATAGACTAGTGTTTTTCAAATTGGAAGCCTCAACCAATTAGTGGGTCATAAAAGCAACTTAGTGAATGGTGACAGCCTTTAAAAATAAGAATAGGATAGAATGGAAGAGAAAAATATCAGAGCACATTGCATGAGATAAGGGTAGGTATTGTTTCATGGAACTCCTGTTTCAGGTATGTGTGTAGTGTGTATTTGTATACTGGGTAACAATGCAAACGTATGTTTTACTGTGGTCTAAGTCCAAAGAAAATTTGGGTAGCTTTGCAATAAGCCGTGTCTCCCTGCAGGACGTGTGCAGAGTCACAACTCTGGGGGTCAGGATTACATTTCTGCAGATAGCTTGGATTTCAAGTGATTTAGACTAACTCCTGTTAAGCAGGAGATATGTGTGTGTGTGTGTGTGTGTGTGTGTGTGTGTCTCTTGAATGAGAAGCTGGGGTACCTGGGAAGGAGATGAAGAGGAGGAGAATGTGTACTAGTGGAGTGGGAAGTGATGACTGGAATTCCTAAGTGGGAGTTGACAAGATTTTTTGTGCTACTTGTGAGCTAAAAATGTTTTTTACACTTTAAAAAAAATTTTTACAGAAATAATAAAATGTGACAGAAACCATATGCGGCCAGCAAAGCCTAAAATATTAACTATCTAGCCCTTTACAGATAAAGTTTGCAGAACCCTTTATTCTAGGGGAACAAGGAGCAAATACTTGTTAGGACTCTGAATGAAAGTAAGAAAAACCCAAAGTGCACTCTAAGCACCAAGCCAGAGGATAATGGTGTATCTTCACCTACTGTAACTACAAAGGATCAAGAATAAGGATAAATCTTAAAAGTTTTCAGTGAGAAAAGATGGAGTTCCTAAAAGAAGTGACTGTCAGGCCAACAGCTGACTCCTCATTAGCCAAGATAGAACAGAAGCAAAGTGTTAGAAAAAATACTTCAACCTGGAATTTTATGCCAGATAAGTTATCTTCCAAGATTGAGTGTCAAATAATTGGTTTTAACAATATTTTTTTTGTATCTGTATCTGAGTAAAAGCAAAAATAAACTATTGGGACTTGATCAAACTAAAAAGCGTTTGCATAGTGAAGGAAACCATCAAAAAAGTGAAAAGACAACCTACTGAATGGGAGAGATACGTGCAAATGATATATACAATAAAGGGTTAATGTCCAAAAATATATAAAGAACTCACACAACTCAACACACACACACACACATTCACACACACACAGTCTGATTAAAAAATGGGCGGAGGACCTGGATAGACATTTTTCTAAAGAAGACATACGGATGCCCAGCAGGCATATGAGAAGGTGGCTCAACATCACTAAACGAGGGAAATGCAAATCAAAACCACAATAAGATACCACCTCATACCAGTCAGAATGACTATTATTAAAAAGACAAGAAATAACAAGTGTTGGCAAGGATGTTGAGTAAAGAGAACCCTTGTGCACTGTTGGTGGGAATGCAAACTGGTACAGCCACTGTAGAAATCAGTATTAAAAAATTAAAAATAGAACTACCATATGATCCAGCAATTCCACTTCTGGGAATTTAGCTAAAGAAAACAAAAACACTAGTTCAAGAAGATATATGCAGTTCTATGCTCATTGCTGCATTATTTATAATAACCAAATATGGAAGCAACTTAAGTGTCTGTGAATAGATGAATGGATAAAGAAGATGTGTGTGTGTGTGTGTGTGTGTGTGTGTGTGTGTGTATAATACTATTCAGCCGTAAAGAAGAATGAGATCGTCCCTCTTGTGACAACATAGAGGGTATTATGCTAAGTGAAATAAGTCAGTCAGAGAGACAAATAGCATATAATTTCTCTTAAATGTAGAACTTAAAAAATGAAACAAATGAACAAACAAAACAAAGTAGGAACAGACTCATAAATACAAAGAACAAACTGGTAGTTGCCAGAGGGTAAGTGTAGTAGGGGGATGGGCAAAATCGATGAAGAGGATTAAGAGGTACACACTTTCAGTTATAAAATAAGTAAGTCATGGGGATGTGAAGTACAGGATAGGGAATAGAGTCAATAATGTAGTAATAACTTTGTATGGCAACAGATGGTAACTAGACTTACAGTGATCATTTCATAATGTATATAAATGTTGGATCACTATGTTGTACACCTGAAACTAATATAATATTGTATGTTTACTTCAATAAAGAAGATTAAGGGTTATATAAAGAAATTTTCTAACAAAAAGTTTATGGTAATTTCCCTCCTGTAATCCCTCAGTGAAATAACTATTAAAATAAGTATTCAGCAAGAATAAAAAGAGAAACCTGAAGGAACATTTGTAAAAACTAATGTATATTTGACCATAAAGCAGGGTTCAAGAACTGTCAAATGATTGAATCATATAGAGTATGCTTTCTAACCACAGTGGAATTAGGCTAGAAATCAGAAGATTACTAATAAATCCCCATATGTTTAGAAATTAAGTAATACACTTCTAAATAACCCATAGGTCAAAGAAGAAATATTTCAGTCAGAATGATAATGAAATATGACACATCAAAATTTGTAGCATGTAGCTAAAGGGGCGCCTGGGTGGCTCAGTCATTAAGTGTCTGCCTTCGGCTCAGGTCATGGTCCCAGGGTCCTGGGATCAAGCCCCACATCGGGCTCCCTGCTCGGCGTGAAGCCTGCTTCTCCCTCTCCCACTCCCCCTGCTTGTGTTCCCTCTCTTGCTGTGTCTCTCTGTCAAATAAATAAAATCTTTAAAAAATAAAAAATAAAATAAAAAATAAATAAATAAAAATAGAGAAATTTATAACATTAAAATCATGTGTGAGAAAAAAAGGAAGGCTACAATTGAAGAGCTGACTGTCCCTCAAGAAGTTAGGAAAAGAATGACAAACCCAAAGAAAGTATAAAATAGAAATTAATAAAAATAAAAGTAGTAACAATAGAAATCAAATAAATAGAAAACAAATGTATAATAAAGGAGATCAAGAGGTGCCTGGGTGGGGCAGTTGGTTAAGCATCCTGACTCTTGGTTTGGCTCAGGTCATGATCTCAAGGTTGTGAGATCAAGCCCCACATCAGGCTCTGAGCTCAGCGCAGAGTCTGCTTAAGACTTTCTCTCCCTCTCCCCCTCCCCCTATTCTCTCTCAAATAAATAAATCTTAAAAAAAATAAAGGGGATCAATAAAGCCAAGAGTTGGTTCTTTAAAAAGACTCATAGTATTGAAATACCCTGGTAATATGAATCCATTCAAAAAAAAGAAACGACACGCATAACCAATCTTAGGAATGAAAAAAGGGTCATCATTACAGATTTAATAAGTAAATGATAAATATCTAAATGATGAAAGAATACTATGAGCAATTATATATATATATATTAAGTTTGAAAATCTAGATGAAGTAGACAAATTCCTAAAAATATACAACTTACCCAAACTGGCAAGATGATACAGAAAACTTGAATATGTCTGAATATTAAGGAAATTAAATCAGTAATTTAAAATCTTAATCTTACCAGGCTCAGTTGGACTTACTTAAGAGTTCTACCAACAACTAAGGAAAAAATAAATGATCTTAAGCTCTTTTAGAGAAAAAAAAATGGGAAAAATCTCCAGTGTATTTTATGAGGCAAATGTAACCTTAATATCAAAATTTTACAAAGATATAATGAGAAAGAAAAGTTACAGACCAATTTCACTCATAAACATAAATACAAACGTCATAAATAAATTATTAAAAAACCAAATTAGCAAAATGTAAAATAACACACCATAACCAACTAGGTTTTCTTCCACAAGGGTTTAAACTACATAAGGTTGGTTTATCAAACAAAAACTAACAGTGTAGGGGCGCCTGGGTGGCTCAGTCAGTTAAGTGTCTGACTCTTGGTTTCTGCTCAGGTCATGATCTCAGGGTCGTGAGATGGAGTCCCGCGTCGGGCTGTGCTCAGCACGAAGTCTGCTTTAGATTCCCTCTCCTCCCTGTGCCCCTCCTGCTCACGCATGAACTCTCTCGCTCTCTAAAATAAAGAAATAAATCTTTAAAAAAGATGCTTTACCCAACCTGCTACCAGGAAAATGAAAATGGAAGCAACATGTGACATCACACATATCAGAAAGGCAAAATGTAAGAAGTCTGACCACACCAAGTACTGTGGTGAAGGTGTGAAACAATAGGGACACTTCTGTGTTTGTGGTAGGAACGTAAATTGTTACAAGTACCTTTGAGAGCAATTTGGGAATAATTAGAGTTGAAGACGAGCACAGCCCATGATTCACTTCTAGGGAAGTTCTTCTCATACACACACACAGCTAACTATGCAAGGTGATGAATGTGTTAGCTAACCTATTGTAATAATTTCACAATATGCATGTGTATTAAATTATCCCATTGCATACCTTAAACCTGCACAATGTCATCTGTCAATGATATCTCAGTAAAGATGGAAAAATGTGAATTTTTAAAAAGTGTTCTAAATCTTCTAAAAGCACATAGGAAGAAGACTATAAAGAAACTCGTATTTGATCAGTTGTTATATCTGGGTAGTGAGATTATAAAAAAGTTACTTGCTTTGTTTTATTTTTAATATTTTCCTAAATTCCTTCAAAATGTGACTTATAAAAATACATTTAAAAATCAATACATCAGGGAGTGCCTAGGTGGCATATTTGTTGAGCATCTGACTCTGGGTTTCAGCTCAGGTCAGTCATGATCTTGGGGTTGCCAGATTGAGCCCCGCATTGGGCTCTGCACTCACGCAGTCTGTTTAAAACTCTCTCTCCCTCTCCTTCTGCCCCTGCCCCCCGCTCATGCTCTCTCTCTCAAATAAATAAATAAACGTTTTTTAAAAAATCAGTACATCAAACAAAAAGCAAACTGAAGTACTGCTATAGAAACTTCCCCACTAGGAACAATAAGCCCCTGTCTCTGGCCCTGGGTATTTCCCTCTGAACTTTTCTCTTTTCCCACAACTTCTGGGCTACAGACAAAATGGTCATCAATAATATGTAAATGCCGCAGGTCACACCTCCAGGGGGAGGTGTCCCAGCAGAAAAGCCCTTTCTAGCCCCATTAAATCATTTGGCTTCTTTCCTTCTCACAACGTGTAGATTACTTTTGTGCTGCCAAAAATCCTTATGAAAACATTCTTGGTCTGGGATAACAACAAGTCAACACAACTGATTATTTTGGTAGATTCTGTAGGCCCACTTTTAATGTTCAAATACTCCTGATGAAAAGAGCATCCTTCAGCTGAATAAGTGCACAAATCATTGCTTTAAGAGCCCAGGTATCAAATCAAGAGCAATCCACTCATTTTTACACAGGTAGTTCTCAAACTAATTTAGCATGAGCCAGAATCACCTGAAAGGCTTGTTACAACACAGTTTTGACTGGACCCCACCTCTAGAATTTCTGATTCAGTCAGTTGGGATGGGGGCTGAGAATTTGCCTTTTTTTTTTTTTACTTCTAAATTTTTTAAATCGAGGTATAATTGACATATAACATCGTATTAGTGTCAGGAGCACAACATAATGAATCCATATTTGTATACAATGTGACATGATTGCCACAGTAAGTCTAGTTAACATCCCTCACCTTACCTAGTTAAAAATTTTTTTTCTCGTGATGAGAACTTTTTTTTAAGATTTTATTTATTAGAGAAAGAAGCAGAGCAAGAAAGAGAACACGAGTGGGGGGGGGGGTTCGGTAGGGGCAGAGGGAGAGAGAGAAGGAGGCTCCCCACTGAGCAGGAAACCCAATGATGTGGGGCTCTATCCCAGGACCTTAGGATCATGACCTGAGCCGAAGGCAGCCACTTAACCCACTGAGCCACCCAGGTGCCCCATGATGAGAACTTTTAAGATCTACTATCTTAGAAACTTCCAAATATGCAATAGAGTATTATTAACCATAGCCGCCATACTGTACATTATATTTCCCTGACTTATTTATAAGAATTTGCATTTTTAACAGATTCTCTGTTGCTGGTGTGGCTGGTCTGGGGACCACACTTTGAAAGTTACTATTTCAGGTCTTGTTGGCCATCAGCCATTTTAGCTATGGTTTAGATGTCTTTTTTTAATGACCTCATATTTCATCTCCTTGGAATTTAAACGTTGATTTTAAGCTTAAGAACCAATAGATTCTGCTGTGACCCATGTTCTGTCCCATGAAAAAACATAATACTGTCCAAATGGAGTCCTTCCATCACTTGCTTCCTTTCCACTGGATGTTGAGAGAAGAGTTGAAGGGTTTTGATGTCAGGTTGTTGAGTTATAGAGTTACTAGTGAAAGCATCAGAGATTGCTACTGTATCTTTTTATTTTATTTTTCTTTTTAAATTCTTTTAAGATTTTATTTTTAAGTAATCTCTACAACCAAAGTGGGGCTTGAACTTAACAACCCTGAGATCAGCATGCTCTACCAGTTGAGCTAGCCAGAAACCCCTAACACTGTATCTTTTTAGCACCCAAAATTGCTACTGTGTCTTTTAAGCAGAGATTGTTACTATATCTTTTTAAGCAGATTGTTACTATATCTTTTTAAAGAAAAGATTGCTACTGTATCATTTTTAGTCTCAAAGATTGCTGTTGTATCTGTTTTCTGATTAGCAGGAGAGAATTTGGGCTTCTCCTTTGGACATGAGCCAGAGGTAATTTTTAAATTATATGGAAATTGTACACACACGCCCTATCTGACAATAGAGAAGAAAAACACTGTCCAGGACTGGAATCGTGTTCTAGGGTATTAAATTGTAATTAACTACTGATTCTTCTGTCTGTTTTTATTTCTGACTTGTATTTTGGATTTTGCTCCACCAAATGGATGTTCTTATTTAAACTCAACAATTTCTGGTGCCCTCCTCTGCATGGTGACCATCTTCACCCACTGCTTTCTTTCAAAGCACTTATGGGGGGTGGGGAGAAGGAAGAGGAGGAGAGGGAGGGGAGGAGGAGGAGTTGTTGTTTGATAAGAGGAAAGAATGACAGGCTTCAGAAAGTGTTATACTTAAAATCTTCTTTTCCAGACAGGCTGACAGACTGAGTTGCTTACTCATGTAGGGCATGATTATACCACCAAAACAGTATTTCTACAAATATTTTAAACAATTTGGAGAAATAGGACTAAATTCAGTAATACACATGTTAGCAAAAATGAAGAAAAACATGTACTTCTTCCCCACTTTTTAACTTCTCATCTCTTTCAATATTAATTTAAAAAGAAAACATGCAGGTCACATTCACAGATGGATGGATTCACAGCTGATTCTTTGGTTTGGCTTACTCTAAAGTTGTTTCTCCCTCTTCTTTTTTTTTTTTTTTTTAAAGATGAATTAGAGGCATCATCTCAGTGCAAGAATACCTAGTCATTAGTCTAACACTAACTGAATGGTTCCTTTAACAGGGAATCCTCAAGGAAAATAGAAACCAGTATTTCCTTCAATTAGTTATTACTGAAATCCTTTTCTGATGTTCTGTTCTCTTTTCAAAAGACTATCTTAGGATTTAAATGGATGTAAACAGATATTCTTTTATGAACATATCTAGACTAAATAATACTTAGAGAAACCTTGGCAGGGGTGGGAATTGGGGAGGTGGGAACCCTCCTGATAATCCTGTTTAAAACACCAGACTTTTGGATACCATTCTCCTGAGGACAGCAGGAGAAAAAGCATAAGTGAACTTTCAACCAGACTTCCAAATCTCTTTGAGGAAGCTTCTACTGAGCCCTCTAGACAGAGACAGACCACTTACGAAAAAATCTCTTTTCTCAATCTGTTTCCTGTTCTTCCTGTTCCACCTGGGTATGTCTGTTAATTGTTTTTTTATCCATCCCTTCTCTGTTCTTCTTTCCCAAGCTCCTCTCCTTCCTTATTTTCAGCCCCTCTCTTCTGCTCTTAGCTCTCCAGAAAGCCCCTGGAGATAAGCTCGCAATAATGTGTGTCTTCCAAAGGGAAGGATACATAATCAGGAAAGGAAAGGAAAGAATGTGGAGTGAGGCGGGGAGGGTTGGGAGTGAGGACTAGAACTTAAAAAGGGGAGGAGCACAGTAGCCCAAAGGTGGAAGCAGCCCAAATGTCCACCATCAGATGAATGGATAAACAAAATGTGATCTCTACATACAGTGGAATATTACTCAGCCATAAAATGGAATGGAATACTGATGTCTGCTACAACATGGGTGAACCTCAAAAACCTCACACTAGGTGAAAGCAGCCAGACAATAAAGTATTTTATAATTCCATTTATGCAGAATGTCTGGAATAGATAAGTCCGTGGAGACAGAAAAATATTGATGGTTGCCGGGAACTGGAGGAGAATGCTAACTGGGTGAGGAGTTTGACTTTGGGGGCTTGGAAATGTGTTGGAACAAGACACAAGTGATGGTTGGACAGCATTATGAATGAAATCTCAGTGAATTGTTCACTTTAAATGGTTAATTTTATGTGACATGAATTTCATCTCCATATATTTAAAGAAATTTTTTCAAAAGAGGAAAATGTATCAACGTTTCCAACTCCACTTCTCTTAGATTTTGTAACCACATCTGCCTTTCACTTTAATGGTATCCCAAAGAAAGTTTTACATTTAATTTAGATATTAAGCAAGGAGAGGTCCTGGGTTGACCTCCAGATCTTAAGTATCGTATCAGTCTTCAATAAATATAGCCCTAATAACAATGGGAATAATAAAGTCTCCCTATGAGTCAGTGATAGAACTGAGAATGGATCCCAAGGAGCATTACCTCTTAGTCTTTTCTACATTCTGCTGATATCTCTCCATGTCCCTGAAACTCCTGACGTAATTGAAGATGACTTGTCAATGATGTCATCCATCCAACCAGGAGAAAACAGAAGAGCCTTGAACATAGGTTACAGATTGCCATGTCCTCTGGAGGCTGCTATATTCAGATTCCATTTTGCCCTTGGAAAAATTGTGAAGCAACATGCAATCTGTCTGGGCTGCCCTTCACTCACTCCTTTCTAATATCCTACAACCCTCCCTGGGACCTCCCCCTTTGTCTTTCAGGCATCTAGAGACAGCGTCCACTACTTCATCCCCACTTACCCTATTCCTCCATCTACACCGGTATTTAGGAAAGGGATTGACATCATTTCTTCCCTGGGAGTGAATTTTCCATTAATATCTCAGACTAATATTTTTGGAGATCTCTCCACTTTGATACTGGGCATTTTTGCAAGGTTTCTGGATGTTCACAGGACCCTCAGTCCAATCGCATGCTGTGCTTTAGGAAGAAGCACACTGGGGATTATCACTGTTGCACATCACTGTCAAGTTTGTTTGAAGTCTAGGTACCACAGAGGAGAAAAGGCAAAATACAGTCCGGGCAATCTAGCAAAAAACTGACTTTCAGCAGATTGAATTGTAGAATATTATAAGTACATAAAAGTGATTAGGATTCTAACTTCAGCTTTGCCCACAGGCAAATAGCTGGGTTTCTACACCTAGATGAATCGAGTTGATCAATGATCCAATTTGGACTAGAGCCATTTTGACTAAAGAATAGTTTATCCTCAGGGAATTTGTGAGTAGTCATTTCTGTATTCTCTTCCCCACACCACATGGTATCCATTTATAATAACATGCAACCACAATGTCCCTGTTTAACCAAGTCACAAAGGTGGGGCACCGGGTGATGGGCAGCTTAACTATAATCAGAAAAGCAATACATCTGTACTTGCAAATGATCCAGTTTGAGCTCCTCACTTTGTTAGTACAACCTCTTTTTCTAACTTCAAAAGCATTATCTAGTTTCAAGGGTGCATAACCCATTTCTCTTCCTTCCTTCCTTGCTTCCTTCCTTCCTTCCCTTCCTTTCCTTTCCTTCCTTCCTTCCTTCTTTCTTTTTTTAGATTTTATTTTTAAGTAATCTCTACACCCAAAGTGGGGCTCAAACTCACAACCCCTAAACCAAGAGTTGCATGCTCTACTGACTGAGCCAGCCAGACACCCTGTATACCCCATTTCTGATCATTTGTTGTTACCAGGTACCTATGGGAACCCCTACTTTCTAGGAACAGAAGGTGTTATCAGTGTTAGGTGATCCAGTTAGCAAGTGTTGGGAACTACTGGTCAACCAGGATAACCTTGGAGCTTTGTCAGCTGTTAGGCGTCTCTCTGGGAATTCAGCTTGCTTTGGTACTGCCCGTTCTGATCTGTCAGGTCACAACCATGCACCAAAGAACCAGACGTTTGAGCAAAAATATTTATGCCTACATCTCACTCCTAATTTTCACATGTTTTAAATGCAGACTAATAAAATCACAAGAAATATTGGCAAAGTAGTTGTGCAGAGAGGTCTTATCAGGATCCCTCATCTTTCAGTGAGACTTATACACTTGTCTATATCTTTTCCTAACATTTTGGTTTGCTGGGTGTTCATTGAATATTTGGCATTGATTTTTATAAATCCTCTTTGGGGGTGGGAACTGTATTTTTTCCCTTCTTATTTTCAATATTTATTTTTCCGTTTGAAGTTCAATCTTTTGTGGGAAGTTCCTTGGTCTGTGCTTGGGAAAATTACTTGTGGAGCTGATGCCAAAACTCTGGGTGACTTTGAAGTCCAGACAACACCAAACTAAACATGGTCATAGTTTTTTTTCTGCTATTTGTGCAAGTGTCAGTTACATTCAGTGCCTCTGGGCAGGCCCATGGAATCTTTAGAAATTAGATTGATCCCAATGAGTAAATTAACAATACTGCACAGGTAAAATCAACATGCTTTTGATTACACTGGAATGGATATTTGTTTTGTTTTGTTTTTAAGTAGACTCCAAGCTGGGCTTGGAGCCCAACATGGGGCTTGAATTCCTGACCCTGAGACCAAGACCTGAGCTGAGATCAAGAGGCGGACACTCAACTGGCTGAGCCACCCAGGCACCCTGGATGGATATTTGTAAATACTCTTTAAAACTTTCAAAATAGCATTGGCTAAAGAGGAGAAGTAAGCCATTATTTTAAGATGTTTTATTAACACCATTTCAGAAGACTTTAGGAGTCAAACTGAGTGATAAAAGTTTTGGGTGGATAATTTTGTAGAGTTTTTTGGAAGGCTAATGACCTGATATATAGCCAAGAGGTGCAGTGGGGATGGTGCTCAAGAATGACTTTGGGGAGGGGCGCCTGGGTGGCTCAGTCGTTAAGCGTCTGCCTTCGGCTCAGGTCATGATCCCAGGGTCCTGGGATCGAGCCCCGCATCGGGCTCCCTGCTCTGCAGGGAGTCTGCTTCTCCCTCTCCCACTCCCCCTGCTTGTGTTCCCTCTCTCGCTGTCTCTCTCTCTGTCAAATAAATAAAATATTAAAAAAAAAAAAAAAAGAATGACTTTGGGGAAGCTCAGCTCCTCTTCCAGGTTCCTAGGGCATTATTTAAAGAACTGGTTGAGAAAATGTACCCATGACATTAATCATGGATAAAAAGTTGAATGCAGGGGGTGCCTGGGTGGCTCAGTCAGTTAAGCACCCAACTCTTGATTTCAGCTCAGGTCATGATCTCAGGGTCCTAGGATTGAGCCCCTTGTCAGTCTCCACACTCAGTACATAAGTCTGCTTGATATTCTCTTTCCCTCCCCCCCGCCCCTCCCACTCATTCTCTTTCTCTCTAAAATAAATAAATCTTAAAAGAAAAAAAGTTTAATATACACCACCCCTTCCTCAACTGTTTAATCAGACCCTCTATTTACTTTATATTTGTTTGTATTTGTTTGCACCCTATAATGTAGATTTGCACTGTTACTCTCTTCTCACCCCCTAAGTCTTTAGCACAGTTAAATCCTGAGAAGATAAAGTAACTCCCAGACTCAGTGGAAGGCAGTCTAACAATCAGTATGGTTACTTCCAGGTTTTCAGAGCAAGTCTGCATGTGTAAAGTTTTCTCTGTGTTTCTGACCTGTGGTTACCAGTGATTTTATATTTAGTAACATACCTGGTATATTAGTTATCTATTGCTAATTGCTGCATAACAAATTGTCCTCAACGTTAGGAGCTTGACACAGGAGCAAACATTTATTATCTCATACAGTTTTTGTGGCTCAGAAGCAGCTTTGCTGGGTGGTTCTGACTCAGGGTCTCTCATAAAGTTATAGTCAAGATGTTGGCCAGAGCTATGGTTATCCGAAGGCTTGACTCAGCCTGGAGGACCCACTTCCAAGATAGCTCGCTCCCAGGGTTGGCAAATTGATGCTGGTTGTTGGCATTAAGCCTCAGTTCCTCACCATGTGAACTTCTCCACAGGCATCCTTGAGGGTCTTGTTGACATGGCAGCTGGGTTCAAGGCAAGTGATTCAGCAGAGAGACAGAAGACATCATGTCTTTTATGATCTGGCAAGGAAGTCACAGACCACCAGTTCTGCAACAACTGTTGGTTAGACAGGCCAGCTCTAGTCAATGTGGGGAGTACACACGGTGTGAGTATCAGGAGGCAGGGATTATTGAGGCCATCTTGGGGACTAGCTACCATACCTGGATAAACCTGGTCACATTATCTTGGACCAGGTAAGTCATGGGGGAGCTGGTAAGGCCTCTGTTTCCAGTGGCCTCTTTGTGGCTATAGACTTGCCTGTCTACCAGGGCATGTCCTGAGTGCATCTCTAGCTGCCTGCCTGTTTTGTTTCCAAGCCTTTGAAAAGTTCTATGTCTGAACTTGAAACTTGAAATTCCTGAGAATCAGAACATGGCAGAGTTGGAAAGATCAACAATTACCTGGTCCAATTGCTACCTTTTATTAAAGATTTATTTATTTATTTTAGAGAGAGAGCACGAGCAAGGGGAGGGGTGGAGTGAGAGGGAGAGAGAATCTCAAGCAGACTCCCTGCTGAGCACAGAGCCCGACGCAGGGCTGGATCTCATGACCCTGAGATCATGACCTGAGCAGAAATCAAGAGTTGGACACTTAACCAACTGAGCCATGCAGGTGCTCCCTACCTTTATAATAAGGAAATATCACTATTCACAAGACCAATCTAAGATAGTTCTTAGGCAGGTTACCTGTAAGGGCCCTGGAAATTTCCTTTAAGTAACTTGGATTACTAAGATCCAGAAGGTCAAGAGTTTAAGAATTACCTTTAGGGCACCTGGGTGGCTCAGTCAGTTAAGCGTCTGCCTACAGCTCAGGTCATGATCTCAGGGTCCTGGAATCGAACCCCACATCCGGCTTCCTGCTCAGCAGGGAGTCTGCTTCTCCCTCTGCCCCTCCTCCTGCTTGCGTGCTCTCTCTCTCTCTCTCTCTCTCAAATTAAAAAAATCTAAAAAAACAAAACAAAACAAAAAGAATTACTTTTATACTGCTTCCCTTCTTATTTTAGGGCTTTGTTATCTATAATTCCCCCTGTTGCCTAGGCCCTGTGGTTGTATGAATGAATGAGCAAGAGAATCAGTTTTGAATAAGGTTGGGAAAATTGCTTATGGCCTTTGATGCCAGGAATGTAGGATGATGAAGGCCTAGAGGGAAGCTGGGGTACTTTATTTCTCAGTCCTGCCCAGTATATGCTCCCCCTCTAATCTGGTGGGAATGGGGGTCATGCCAGGCATTGGAGGGATAAGTAGACCAAACCTCTCTCACTCATATCCACCCTTCCTCGGGCCCTCCCTGCCAGGCTTCCAAACCACTGTGCCCTCTCAATAGGGGCCATGGAATCCCTTGTTCCTTACTCCCATGGCTGTCTCTGTATGCATAATTTCCAACAAGGTCAACCAAATGGAAACAGAAGTCACGTCTTCAGGCTTGAACCAATCGTGAGTGGAAAACTAAAAGATACACTATTATATTTCTGGAGAGGATAGGATGAGAGCAAAGAATCAGAACTTAGAAGGCCTTTGAGGTTTTCGTTTTTAGAATGATATTTATTTTGGGACTGGTCCTTTCCCCTCAGGCTGCATTTTGTAATTATACATATTAATACTGCACCAAATGCCAGCACCACTCACCTCACAGAAAAACTCCAGCTCTTCTCATTGCATCTCTAACCTGCTAATGATGCTCTGTATGTTCTGTTTAGGCCAATGCCAGAAAAGCTTAAGGCGGTGTTGTTCAGGGGGAAAAGCAATAAAATTGCTAGTGTGGATGATTTATACCTGGAATTCATTAACCTGGTCTCCCCTTCAATATCTAAGCTATACAGATATTTTTCACTACATTTTGCTGGCATTTTCCCATCCATTTGGACATGGGCCAGAGGCAACCCCTCTCATAAAGAATTTTGAAAATCTGACTTGAAATAATGCAGACTTGTATCATTTTTAGCTGTTTGGCAAAGCGGCCTAAAAAATGTGAGCACTTGAAGATTTCAAACTGTTGCCAGTAATAGGATCTTCTGTTTCCAGGAACACTATCAGGCTTTAGATTTTGTTGTTCTGCTTAAATTTTACCAGATACTAAGCAGTATTTCTAGGAGTGTTTCCTAAAGTGGGGTCTGAGCCTTGGTCATGTGTGTATATCTATGTGTGTTTGAGAGAGAGAGAGAGAGACAGGCAGACACAGAGAAACAGCAGGGAGACAGAGTGGGGGTTGGTTGCAGCCCCTGAGGGAAATTTTGGAGGCAACTGGTACTATGGCCAGAGCATCAAAGACTGGAGTGGAAGAATTGGTTGAAAAGTCAGAAAAGCTTATAGGAACAAAAGTAGCTGTGAAGAGTGAAAGACTAAGGAATATTATCCAACAATACAGGGGCAATACAGGGGCAAGAACAATACAATGTTCTTACTACAAACAATAGGGGTCCCAGACAATCTTCTTGGCGGTCAAGAATTCCTCACAGAAAGAATTTGGAGAAAGTCATTTCCCAGAAGAGAGGCCATTAATTTACCATGAGAGAAGCAGGTGCTTCTGAAGGTAAAAGGCGAAAGATTTATGTGATCTGAAGAGAAACCAGAGTATAGGTGCTTCTGAAGGTGATGGGCCTGTGTCCTGACACCTCCAAGCCCCTGACCCCCACCCCAGCCAATTTCAAGAGAATGTCCAAAGAGTCCTTTGTAGCAGAGGGTAGAGTGTGAGCTCTGCAAACACCCTGTAGGTGTTCTAACTCAGCTGGACCAAAAGGAAGCCCCAAGAAACCTACATAAGCTGATTAAGCTGTGTAGTGGTCATGATAGGCTTGAGGAATGAAAAAAAAAAAAACTGAACAAAGTGAAAAGATGCAGGGATGTGTTAAGGAACCAAGAGAGGGAGGTGATCAATGCAAGCTGATACACACAGCCAAACACTAGTAAAAGGTGAAGCCTCATTCCAGATAAAAAGAGACTCTGGACAAGATGATATTACCCTTTGTATTATTATGTAACTACTTCATAAATATTTTTATCTTTCCATAGTGTTTTAAGGATGTCATAGAAGTTTGCATGTCACAAAAAGATGTGTTTACAAATACCTGCTTCCTAAGCAATCTGACACCACGGGCCCTGTTCCCTGTGGCCTTCCTCATCACAAGACAATGAGACTTGACGAATACGAACATTTTTTTCTGGGCTACTCACACAGATTGGCATTCCCGGGGTAATGAGGGACTAAATAATGGGAAAACTTGGAATTTTATAGACCATATGATTTAAGAGCAGATGAAGTAGAGATTTTTGGAGCAGAGAAATCATTTAGAGGAAATTAAGCACCAGGGCTGGTCTGTTTATATGGTTTCCCCTAAAATCTCTTCCCCTGGTGTGCCCTAAATGTGTTGGTTCACTAGCAATCACCATGATGAGAGACTGTTTGGGATGAGGTGTGTCTTCTGTGGGGGGGATGTTGCAAGCTATTAGTCATTAATATGTAAGTGTGAATTAGTTTATGCAAATTGATTTCCTTCTGTTATAGCTGGTAGTGGTTGTACTGAGGAAATGGACTTCTGATTTGAAAGCTACTGAAGAGCAGCTGGGTGACTGGACAGCATGGAGCAGTTTGAAGGAAGAGACAGCTCTGGGTAGGACGCTAAAGTAGCAGCCATAGGGAAGCTTGAGAAGCCTGGAGACCAAGGATCAAGAAAGAATGGCAAAAAGGCCTGGAGAAGTTTCTCAGGCCATCATATAGTTAGAGTATAGAAATAATATAGTTAGAAGATAAAAATAATAGTATAGATCTGAAGATGGGTTTCCTGAGGCGTGCATCTTAGCAAGTGTTAGGTAAGAAAGTTCACTTCAGGTAACATAGATTTAGAAGTTTCTTTGCTGCAGGACATCTCTGAGTGTTTAATATGCTAATGAGCATTGTGAATATACAAAAGGGGATACTATAGTATGCAAGTTTATTTTACCAAACATTTGGAGATCCTCTCGTGGTACTGGTGTTCAATAGGACACATTTGGGGGGAATAAATTTATTGTTTATTCCCAACAAGAACATCAAAAATCTTGGGCAGTATTTTCACCTCTGAACCTCACCTGAAAAGAAAGGTGTTAGGTTGGGCCATCTGTTTCTTTCTAATTCTAGAGTCTAGAGCCCATGAGAAATGAGAGCGGGTACCATCTGAATGAAGAGTGGCTGGGCAGTGTAGAACAGAAGCAAAGGCAAAATTCAGTCATTATGAAATCTTTCCAAAGCCAATCTTGCTCTAAAAACGGGAAAGGAATTCATTTCTTCCTGGACTCTTATTCTACTCTGGCGCCTCTCCTGGGACCAGAGCTTGGAGTGTTCCATGCTCCAGTTACTAATTTTCCCTCTCCACCCAAAGTGCTCAGGCCTACCCAGCATGTCTCTGCTAAGTCCTGCCAATTTTATCTCCTAAATAGCTCTTAAATCT